>NC_138516.1:7885892-8200892 GCF_964252035.2 Podarcis erhardii | reverse complement strand
CGCGTGTAGAATATCCCAATTCATTATTTTCGCGAAGTTTATAATCCGCATTTGCATAGAAATAACACAAGAAGGATAAACATTAAGAGAAGGTCCAGTTAAAAGTACCATTAACAGTATGGTTGGTTGAAAGAAGGGGGGTAAAGGCCTTTTATGTACAGGTTTTATTTAACACATGGGCCTTGGAGCTTTAAAAAAAGGCATAGGAATGGGCTTGTTTACATTTTCTAAGGTTTTTTTCAGCTGTGATGGACTACTAATCCCATTCAATACAAGAATACCATTTTTTTTCTTTGCTTCGCTTCCCCCCAATCCTTTTTCCTTTTATTTGCCTACTTACAAAAGAGGAGCCTTCCTTCTACATTTCCAACAATTCTTTAGAAGGGGGGACGTTTGTGGCAAATGTGGCTTCTCATGCAGGGCTGGTTAGTACAGTGGTACCTCTGGTTACGTACTTAATTCGTTGCGGAGGTCCGTTCTTAACCTGAAGCACCACTTTAGCTGATGGGGCCTGCCACTGCACGATTTCTGTTCTCATCCTGAAGCAAAGTTCTTAACCCGAGGTACAATTTCTGGGTTAGCGGAGTCTGTAACCTGTTTTCTCTTCTGCATTGGATGGGCACTCTTTGAAGAAAACAGATAAAACAGGATTTGTGTCACTGGCTGCTAAGCTCCTTAAGTTTTGAGTGAGTCGTGACCTCACCCGGTTGATGATCCGGCGAACTTGTTCTAGGAGGGGTGTTGTGTTTTGTCGCCTTGGGCGAATGCTGAACACGAGGCTTGTTTTTTTGCTCCCAGGGGAGAAAATGGCATCAGATGAAGGAAAGCTCTTTGTCGGCGGCCTCAGTTTTGACACCAATGAACAGTCGCTGGAGCAAGTCTTCTCTAAATACGGACAGATCACTGATGGTAATTAAATAAAAAATCAAAATAATTTAGTTGAGCATCGATTGGTACGTGGTAGGCTAAGCCGGTATAAAAGACAACCTTGAGTTTGCCCCACACTTAAATTAAGAATGAAATAAGCACTCGGATTAGCACGAATTCTCATGGGGATAAGTTTGGCTTTGTGCCCTGCACTTAAGTTGACCAAAGGGCTTAAATTTCTCCTTCCAGTGAGAAATTTAAGAGAGAGACAGTGTGGTGTATTGGTTAAGAGTGGTGGACTCGTAATCTGGGGAACCGGGTTCGCTTCCCCGCTCCTCCACCTGCAGCTGCTGGGTGACCTTGGGCCAGTCCCACTTCTCTGAAGTCTCTCAGCCCCACTCACCTCACAGAGTGTTTGTTGTGGGGGAGGAAGGGAAAGGAGAATGTTAGCCGCTTTGAGACTCCTTCGGGTAGTGATAAAGTGGGGTATCAAATCCAAACTCTTCTCTTCTTCTTCTTCCTTCCCGCCAGTTGTTGTCGTCAAAGACAGAGAAACCCAGAGGTCCAGAGGGTTTGGCTTTGTCACCTTTGAGAGTGTTGATGATGCTAAAGATGCGATGATGGCCATGAATGGCAAGGTGAGTTCTGTTCTGTGTTGGCTGTTCTGAACGGCGGTCCTTGGTAGGACAGAAGTCCTTCCGTTTTTAGGATGTGATCACGATAGAACAACTGTTAAAAGTTAGCAGTTTGGGGAAACGTAACTTCTCGGTGGTGGGGCCTCCCTGTGGAACGCCCTCCCATCAGAGGTCAAGGAAATGAACAACTACCTGACTTTCCGGAGACATTAGAAGGCAGCCCTGTTTAGGGAAGTTTTTAATGTTTGGTGTTTTTACTATTCCGTTGGGAGCCGCCCGGGAGTAGGTAGGGAAACCTAGCCAGATAGGCGGCGTATAAATAATAAATTATTACAGTGGTGCCTCGCAAGACGAGATTAATCCGTTCCATGAGGCTCTTCGTATGGTGGTTTTTTGTCTTGCGAAGCAAGCCCATTGACAGCTTAGCGGATTAGCGCTATTAGCGGTTTAGCGGCTTATCAGCGGATCAGCTGATAAGCGGCTTAGAAAAAGGGAGGGAAAACCCGCAGGAACTCGCAAGACATTTTCGTCTTGCGAAGCAAGCCCATAGGGAAATTCGTTTTGCGAAGCGCCTCCAAAACGGAAAACCCTTTCGTCTAGCGGGTTTTCCGTCTTGCGAGGCGTTCGTCTTGCGGGGCACCACTGTAATATTATTAACTGAGGATCTGTTTGATAGTCACTGCTTTTGTGCGTGTTAATTGTGGAGCACTGTGCTAATCCCGAAACCCCTCGTTTCTTCCAGTCTGTCGACGGCCGCCAAATCAGGGTTGATCAAGCTGGCAAATCGTCCGACAACAGGTCCCGCGGCTACAGAGGCGGCTCAGCTGGCGGCCGGGGCTTTTTCCGCGGAGGCAGAGGCCGGGGCCGGGGCTTCTCCAGAGGTGAGCCAGGGCTTGCAAGTGCCCTCTGTACTTTCGGACTTTGGTTGCGTTGAGCTGGATGCATCTCAAGCCTCTGTTCGGTTCTCCTTCCCCAGGAGCCGGTGGAGACCGAGGTTACGGTGGCAGCCGGTTTGAATCGAGAAGCGGGGGATACGGTGGTTCTAGAGACTACTATGGTGGCAGCAGGTAAGCCCTGCGGAGGTTGTGTCAAAAAATAGCCCCATGCACCTGCTGGTTGTAGCTGTCCCTTGTGAATGAGCATCTTCTCATTTCTCCCCACAGCAGGAGTCAAGGCAGCTATGGCGACAGGCCTTCAGGAGGCTCCTACAGAGACAGCTATGACAGTTATGGTAAGCCCTAGATCATAAGGGAAAGGATACACTGACGTGGGAATGCCTGAAGCCTCTTTTTGATTTTTGCAGGGATGGTAACCTTTGGAAAAGTACCGTTAGGTTCGCTTTGGAGCCTATTTGCCGGCAAGCCTCTCCTTGCCTTCAAAAATCACTGCTCTTCTGGCAGGCCTTTAAGCACTCGCGCCATAGAAAAGCAGGGGGGGGAACCCCCGCCCTCATTAATGCATGCGCCACGCTTAGTCGGACCCAAAGCCAAAATTGCGAGTCGTTCGTGACTAGCGGTTTTTTTTTTTCGGAAGCTGGAAATGACGCCAGAGAAACCCTCTCAAAAGCCCAGGAGCGAAAAAGAAAGGGGTGGGAGATAAGGAGAGATAGCGTTGGTAGCCTTGAGGTGCTGCTTTGCAAGCGAGTAGGGGAGGAAAAAATTGCTGGGACCTTTGTCTTTGCTTCAGTGCCTTTACAATTCTGCCTGCTTCTTGTCCTCAGCTACACACAACGAGTAAAATACCTTCCTGGCTCAAGATCGTCCTTCCAATGGCTGTATTTATAAAGATTTTGGGAGCTTCGCTGAAATCCGTTCTTGTGTAGTCATCTCCTTTGTATTCTCACTTTTGTAGTAAACTCTCAGTTCTGACCTTGTCAAAACAAAAACACAGCCTGACAGCTTCTAATATGCGATGGTCTGTTCAGACTCAAAGAAAGCTCTGGGTTTTTCCTCTCAAGTGTTTTAACATTTGTTTTTTTTTAAAGCACTTAAGATTTTAGTTCATTTGTGAGCAGAGGTGTGTGTGTTTGGTTGTGTGTCCTTTAGTGTGTGTTGTGTTTTTTTTTTTTTATTAAAAAGAAAAAGACTGGAAGGTTTTGGGGCCCCATTTCTGTGGATTTTTTGGTTTTGTTTTGAGCGAGAAAGGACCGTAATTGTTCAGTAGAAGCTGAGCAAGCTGTGAAGTCGGTTTGTTTTAGTGCATCGTTTTGTAACAAACTTTAGTGTAGCAAGGTAGGCGCTGTAGCCTGGGTATGACTTTATAAACGACTTTAAAAGGCAACCCACCTTGGTATACCTAAAGCGAAACTTTGCTTGTATGTTCAACCTGCAATTTAAGAGACTTTTGCTTGTATGCCATAAAACGTATCCCAGACTCTGCAAATCTTAACTCGCAAGAGGCTCGTGGGGGAAAACATTGTTTATTTCTGTTGTCCTTTTTTTACTGGAAGAAAAGTATATGCCTAATTCAATTGATGTTGTAATTTTGAAGTGGTTTAAAAAGGATTTCTTGTACAGTTTTCCTTTTGGCTTCACGAAGCCTATTAAAAGTCCATCTGAAAAAAAAATCATATCTGCTCTTGAAATTTTACATCTTGCTGCACAACACAACTCTGGATTTGAGCGTCAAAAGTGTACAGTCAGAGAGGAAGGGCAGCTATCTGCATAGAGAGGATTTTCAGGTGGTGAAAACAACGCAAATCTTACTGTACTTTTAAGGCCTAGATAGACGCCAGATCAGGTTGAGGCCGATTGAAGCTCTGAAGCAAGAGTATCTAAAGGAGTGTAGCCGCCATCTTTTCCCATCATGGGGTCCGTTCTCTGCTTGGCTAGAACGGATCCAACCTTTGAAAAATAATAACACCGTTTCCCATAGTAATTTGCACCTGGTGACTCCGAGCAGACAGCTTGCGACAAGAGTTAGTGCGTGAGCAAAAATTAGCTGACACCTTTGGTAGCTTGAAAAGACAGCCAGACGTTCTTAGCCAACAAGGGAGCCTCGTTCTAACCGGGGTCAGCTGCTGCCGCCGCTGCTGCCAATTCTTGACAGTGTTCCAAGGCCGATAACTGTGACCTAATTTAGCTAGCTTTGTCGTTGCCTTCTTAAGTTCTGAGAATTCTCTGCTAGCGTATGGAAAACGGCAGTGCCTTGACGAAAAAGCGAAGTGTTGTGCATCCAACAGAGAGAGAGAACCTCTGGGACGAAAGCTGCTCTCTTGGCTAGTTCATATGTGGGGATAGTCCCGTAATTCGAGGTAACTCCTTTCCTCATGTCCGCATCCTTCCTCCTGTTGAGAGCTCATATTTTTTATATATATATATATTTGAAAGCCTGAATGTTTTATCCCGTCCGAAAGCAAAATTTTCTCTGCCAATTTCGGTCAGCTGGAAAAAAACCACCCTTTTTAAAAAATCCTCTTTTTTAAAATCTCCTGTAGTACCGAGTCTTTGGTTTTTGTGGCATAAATTCCATGTGGGTCAGGAGGGGTGTTACGTTCACAGCCATTTCTTTGCCGGTAGGGTAGATGTCAGATGGGGGAAAAAAACAAATTTCCCCCCCAAGGGACTAATGCTCATCTCGGGAGACTCTTAAGACTTAAGTCCACGTAACTGTAATGTTCTCTGCCATCGTGTTTGCGTTTTAACTTTTCCCCCGTAGCCCACGCTTATTCCTAAGCAACCGTTTTCCTCCGCGACTAATGCTTTTTGTGGGGGGGGGGTTCAGCTGCCATTGTCCAGTCCGAGGGGGACGCAGGTTCAGTCTCGGAACGCTTGACCCCCACGCTGGGCTCTTGAGGGTCAGTGCAGGTTCGCAGAAACCCTTTCGTGGGGGAACACTGGTTGCTGGGGGGGGGCTCGTATTGTGTGAGGGTGGGCAGGGTAGAAAGCGTAGAGGTTTTGCCGGGTGCGGTATAGATATATTTTTGTAACCCGAGTTTGTCTTGGCAGGTTGACGGAGAAAAAAAGCCATTGATCAGGAAGTGGTTTTGAGGCTGAGCACGGAACATAGACCGTAAGCCAACTTCGACTCTTTAGCAGGTAAGGTTCTTGGTGGTTTGCTAGGCGTATGGGTTTTGTTTTCAGATTAATGCTGACATATATATCCTAAGTTTTCTTGTCTGGGGTGCTAACTGCGTATTCCCCCCCATCTTTTCTTTCAGTCGCGTGCTGCGTGGAAGAGGACCGGCGAAGAGCACACCAGCCTCCGGGCTGGGCAGCAAAAGCTTCGAGAGCTGTTTACATTTTTTAAAATGGATTCAACAAGGCTAATAAAACACAGGGCTACAAATACGGCTGAGTTGTGCATATACGCTGAAGGCAATGGGGAGCCATGGCGGGGGGGGTGTTGGCAACACTTGCACCCCCAAAAAGGCACATTGTGGAATCATTACTAACCTAGTTGAATTACAGAGGAGGGGAATGTAGCTCTTAAGAAAACTGCTTAGGGATGGCTCTAGCCCTCCATATCTAGGAAGCCTTTAACCCCCCACCCTATTACCCTAGATCCTTTATTTTGGGGCTGGGTCCCGAGAGAAGCCTCCCAGGTTGTAAAGAGTTCTGGCAGAGCTGAGCATTTAGGAATGAAGGAGCCCTTTCCCAGAAAGGGAACATTCCTGACACTGGAGGAGCCTGAGGGCAAAACTTCCTTCTACGCTTTATGGTGCAAGTTAGCCGAGAGCTTTTGAGGCTCTTGGGTTAAAGGGATATTTCTTGGGAGTGCAGGCAAGGGGCGAGCTTTGCAGCTCACTACTACATTATTGCTTATTTCGTAACCCGTGCACTGCTTCACTGCAGTATATGAGAATAAAATCGTAAATAAATAGAAATGTTTAAATTGGCAGTAAATCATAAGCTTCAAATTCCAACCTTCTACGTATCTGGGAAGGCTTCGCTAAACATGTTTTAATCATGCGCTAGAAAGAGTACAGTAATTGATAAGAATAGGTGCCCTGGGTTCTCCCTACAGATAAAGCTCATTGGCCACCAAAAGCTGGGTTTCAGAAACAGCATATACCTAAAACACTCAGCCCCAGTAAACAAAAACAGTAGCTTTTGAAGGCTGTAACTTGGTGGATTTATGGCTCTGAATCTGCCCGGCTCCCAGAACTCAAAAGCAATTTGCCATCAGCCTGGCTGCCACATGTCCCTGTGTGGCAGGAGGCAGTTGGTATCTCCAGTTTGCAAGCTCCGCATAAATCCAAAAGCTTGCTCGCTTCAGCTCCTGTCCATTTTTAAAACCAGCTTTCGATCAAGTAATTTCCCAGCCTTAAAATGGAAAGTGGAGTGGTTTTTTTTAAAAAAAGTATAAAGAGCTTTGTATTAACACTGCAGCCCGAATCTACTTTTAAGATTTGGCCAGAGAGGTTCCCAACATGACTCTTCATTCAATCATTTAAGGCTGTCTCTGCAATCTTTAAAACACACAAACAAATGGGACGTGGAGAGAGGAAGGAATCAAAACTTGGGCATCAGTTCTTAAGAGAGTTTACCAGTTGCTCAAACCCTTAATTGTGATTTCTACCATCTGTCCTAGGCAGCCTTCTGGAGCACTGGAGAATTTAGCAAATTTGTACAATGCCCTTCATCTGTAGATCTTGGGGGAGTTCACAACATAAAAATACAGGATAAACATAATAAATCTACCATCTACCCCACAAACATTTAATAGAAAGGGTATAGGACTTTAATAAGCAAAAGACCTGGTTGAAGAATGTGTTTCACCTGGTGCCTAAAACTTGCAGCCCACTAAATTTAGAGTAGACCCAAATCTCTACTTGCCAGTTTAACAAGAAAGTTTGGGGTAGCTCAGTCCATAGGGCACGAGTCACTTGATCGCAGGGCTGTGGGTTCGAGCCCCCGGTTGGGCAAAAAAAAGTCACGGGGTTGTGCTAGATGACCCACTGGATCCCACCTTACAATTCCATGATGAAAGGATGGGCTAAAATTGCGAGAGAGGCACACAGAAAAGCCATAGCGACAGACTCCTCACTTAAATGTGAGCTGGCGCACGTAGACAAACCATGTTCTTCAGATGGGTCTGCTCAGAATATGACATGACATTACATGAAACCCCAAGTCTTCTGCCTGACTTGTCAGCTTTTTAGATCCTTGGGAGATTGTCTAGCCCAGGAGTAGGCAACCTAAGGCCCGGGGGCTGGATCCGGCCCAATTGCCTTCTCAATCCGGCCAGCGGACAGTCCGGGAATCAGCGTGCTTTTACATGAGTAGAATGTGTGCTTTTCTTTAAAATGCATCTCTGGGTTATTTGTGGGGCATAGGAATGGGTTCATTTTTAAAATTCAAAATATAGTCCGGCCCACTACACGGTCTGAAGGACGGTGGACCGGCCCGAGGCTGAAAAAGGTTTTTGCTGACCCCTGGCCTAGCCTTAAATCTCCCAAGGTCGGCTAAGGTTCGCCATTGCCTATTGTCCTTTAAATGTGAGCATAGGCTAGTAGCCCTCATCGCCCTCCTCTGAATTTTGGCCATCCCATAGTTTAAGTGCACTGCGTGAAGAAGTGCTTTGCCTGCTCTGAATCTTTCGGCAGAGGGAGGCCAGACTTCTAAAAGCTATGTCTCCAGATGCTGCTCTCAATTGTCCTCTTCCAGCCTCCTTGAAGGCAGGAATGCTTAATTTGAGGGTCATGGTTCAAGACCCATTGGGCGGGAGGTTCCTGCATCACGGGGGTGGACTAGATGACTCTGGGTGCCTTCCAACTCTTCCACAGTTCTGCAATTTCAGACAAACTGCTTTCCTTGCTCAGACTTGGGGCTTTTTTCATCTCGCCTGCCTGTTGCTCCTCCCTGGGCGCACACAACATTTTCCAGGAGAGCTGGGTGCCCTGCTCTTGATTCTCCTTGCGGGCAAAAAAGCAGGATTTTAAAAACCTGTGCCTGTTTTTCCCAGCAGAGGGTGCTTTATGGCAAGAGAAAGACACGACAGAACGGTGATGGCCATTCAGAAATAATCTCTGCAGGGAAATAACTTGAGGTCAAATAATACTTGAGGTCAGAGTTAGGGGACCCCTTGTGTGCAGAACCGAGGCTTGATGCTAGAGCTTCCTGTGTTTTCTAAATCGGTCCTTTTATTTAGAACAATGAGGACTAATATTTACCTGGCAGGGGAGACACCATGATCATGAAGGTGGTTTTCCCAGGGTGAGGCTCATCCATTGCACTGCGGGTGTGCTGACCCCTGCGATTTCCCCAAATGCGGGAAACTCGACTGCATAATTTGTGGTAGTGGGGGACTGCGTTCGCGCTTTCCCCTGTAAAAAAAGAAAAGGAAAAAACAAAAAACCAATGAGGACTAGATTCTTTATTCCCAAGGAAGAGAGGATAGATAGTGGTTTTGCATGCAGGATGGGCTGAGAAGGCTTGAAATCTTGTAGCTGCCAGTCAGTGTAATAATAATAATAATAAACTTTATTTATATCCTGCCCTCCCCACCCGAAGCCGGGCTCAGGGCTGCTAACAACAATTAATAATAAAATTAATAATAAAATTAATTCAAATCAAATTGATGGCAGCCATTGGGCTAGAGATTCTGTGAAGATTGCCAAAGGAGGTAGTCAGGCTGTGCCCTGGCCAAAGGCCTGGTGGAACAGCTCTGTCTTGCAGGCCCTGCAATAATAATAATTTTATTATTTATGCCCTGCCCATCTGGCTGGGCTTCCCCAGCCACTCTGGGCGGCTTCCAAAAAAATATTAAAATGCTGTAATACATTAAACATTAAAAGCTTCCCTAAACAGGGCTGCCTTCAGATGTCTTCTAAAAGTCAAGTACCGTATTTTTCGCTCTATAACACGCACCTGACCATAACACGCACATCGTTTTTAGAGGAGGAAAACAAGGGAAAAAACATTCTGAATGAAACAGTGGATGTATCATTTTTGTGCTTCATGCTGTGGCCACAGACATGTGATCTGATGGTGAATTTGGGGTGACCCAATGCAAAAATCCTGAGAATCCCTGTGGATCCATGCTTTGTAACCACGTTTTTGCACCATTGCAGCCCCAGGCAACAGTGGGTGCGTGATTTTTGGGGGGCAGGCTGTAGCCATGGACATGCTATGTGATCTGATGGTGAATTTGGGCTGACCCAATGCAAAGATCCTGAGGATCCATGTGGATCCATGTTTTGTAACCACGTTTTTGCACCATTGCAGCCCCAGGCAACAGTGGGTGCGTGATTTTTGGGGGGCAGGCTGTAGCCATGGACATGCTATGTGATCTGATGGTGAATTTGGGCTGACCCAATGCAAAGATCCTGAGGATCCATGTGGATCCATGCTTTTTAACCACATTTTAAGTGGGGAGGGAAGGAAAAACACAGAAGGGACAAGGAGCAGGAGAGGGGTGTGAAGAGAAGCAGCTGGCTAAGAATGCAGGAGAGGGGTAGGGAGGAAAGGAAGGCAAAAGTTTTCCCTCACCTACCCACCCAAGCCAGCCAGCTCGTTCTCTCCCTCTCTCCCCCTCCTGCATGTTTTCAGCTTTCTCCTCTGCTTGCCTGGAGGGGAGGGGCTTTCCCTGCTCTTTGTTCCCTTTGAGCAAACACAGCAAGGAAACAGAGGTGGGTGGGCAGTAAGACCCGGAGGCAGGATGCCGGAAAGCAGCCGCTTCCTCTTTTCAAGTTTCCCTTCTAGGAGACGCGCGATTTGATTTTTGCCTGCTTTTTTTTTGCCTCCACTCGCCCCCTTTCGCTCCAGGGACCACACATTCGCTCAGTAACACGCACAGACATTTCCCCTTCCTTTTTAGGAGAAAAAATCTGCGTGTTATAGAAGGAAAAATACGGTAGTTGTTCTCTTTTGACATCTGGTCCCGGGAGGGCGTTCATCAGGGCGGGTGCCACCACCGAGAAGGCCCTCTGCCTGGTTCCCTGGAACTTGGCTTCTCGCAGTGAGGGAACCACCAGAAGGCCCTCGGAGCTGGACCTCAGTGTAGGCAATATCTAGCCAGATGCTCCAAGGGGGGGTGGTAGCAGCAAGCTACCCATCCCTGAGTTGCAGCTGAGTGACATCTGGAAGGCTAAAAATCCCACGGCTTTTAGGGAAATGCCAACCAGACATTGAGCGGAACTGGCTTCCAGAGGCGACATTCCCAGTCTTCCAGTTGACAACAACACCCAGAGTTAAGCTCTGGAACTCCCTTACACAGGAGGCAAGGACCGTTTTTTCTGCATCTGGCCAGTTGCCCCCCTCCGTAGGTGCACAAACACCCCCCTCCGATTTGCATTTGCCTCTCGCACCCAGAGCGTCCATGCCCAGAAATAGTATACCTCCGAAAGGTGGTTGCTAGGCGGCAAAATATACACCAGGGAGGCTGCTGCTGCTTTCTGGCCCAGTGCTGTTAAGGGATATTCAGCCGACAGCCAGACCAGCCACTGACACTGGCTGCACGCCTATAAGAACTACCTTTTAAGACTTTGAGATTGCTTCTTTCCTCCTCCCTCCCCCTTCTTCCTCATGTGTGCTGTCTCATTTTCAGTTGTGGGCCTGATTTTGATTTTTGTAAGCTCCAATACCCCCCCTTTTTTTTTTGCATGGTGGTAGGGGAGGGATCTTAAAAAGCAGAGACATCACCTTGCTAACAAAGGTCCGTATAGTCAAAGCTATGGTTTTCCCAGTAGTGATGTATGGAAGTGAGCTGGACCATCAAGAAGGCTGATGGCCAAAGAATGGATGCTTTTGAATTCTGGTGCTGGAGGAGACTCTTGAGAGTCCCATGGACTGCAAGAAGATCCAACCTCTCCATTCGGAAGGAAATCAGCCCTGAGTGCTCACTGGAAAGACAGATCCTGAAGCTGAGGCTCCAAGACTTTGGCCACCTCATGAGAAGAGAAGACTCCCTGGAAAAGACCCTGATGTTGGGAAAGATGGAGGGCGCAAGGAGAAGGGGACGACGGAGGACGAGATGGTGGGACAGTGTTCTCGAAGCTACCAGCATGAGTTTGACCAAACTGCGGGAGGCAGTGGAAGACAGGAGTGCCTGGCGTGCTCTGGTCCAGGGGGTCACAAAGAGGCGGACATGACTAAACAACAAAAGGGGAGGGATGCAAATAATATATTTCACCGGGCAAAATTGGCCGCCTTTGACAGGGTTCCTCTGTACAGGGGAAGCTGAGCAGAAGGTTTGCCTCTCAGGCCCAACAGAGGCATTCCTACAGAGGGAGCAGGCAGCAGGTGGATTAAAAAAGCCAGCCCATGTTTCTGAGCTCTGAGCCTCCGCGTCATAGGAATGCCTTGCGTGTTTTGTCTCAGCCTCCTGGGTTTATCTGTTCCTCCTGGGGCATCGCATCTTTTTTTCCATCCAAAACACAGGCTAGTTTCCATGCTCTCCATCCTTTTCCCCCTGGTCCTTCTGAAGCAATAAACAAAAAAAACCCACAGCTTTACGCAGAGAGCTGTGCGCTTGCGCAAAATCCATGCGTATTTTGGAAGCTCATGGGCAGCGCCATTCGAGTGTTTTGTTCCTTTTGAAGCTCCACACCTTGTCAATTTAATAAAGCTATTTTCTGACCTGTTTTGGGGCGAGCCTTGGAAAAACAAGCGGTTGGACAGCGATCGGGCTGGGTCTCCCTTGTTTGTTGGCATGGGGGAGGCCTCTTGCAACTGCTCTTGGGACGTTGGGGGACCTTTGGCAAGGACTTGGGGACCTGTAAAGGTAAAGGGACCCCTGACCATTAGGTCCAGTCGTGGCCGGCTCTGGGGTTGCGGCGCTCATCTCGCTTTATTGGCCGAGGGAGCTGGCGTACAGCTTCCGGGTCATGTGGCCAGCAGGACTAAGCCGCTTCTGGCGAACCAGAGCAGCGCACAGAAACGCCGTTTACCTTCCCGCCGGAGTGGTACCTATTTATCTACTTGCACTTTGACGTGCTTTCGAACTGCTAGGTTGACAGGAGCAGGGACCGAGCAACGGGAGCTCAGCCCGTCATTGCGGGGATTCGAACCGCCGACCTTCCGATCGGCAAGTCCTAGGCTCTGTGGTCTAACCCACAGCGCCACCCGCATCCCTCAAATAGAAGACCATTCATCTCTAATTCAAGAGCCCGCAAGAGTTTATGATGAGGACTAGCAACATGCCTCGTTTTGCACACACCTTCCCACTGGAGCGGTACCTATTTATCTACTTGCACTTTGTGCTTTCGAACTGCTAGGTTGGCAGGAGCAGGGACCGAGCAACGGGAGCTCAGCCCGTCATTGCGGGGATTTGAACTGCCGACCTTCTGATCGGCAAGTCCTAGGCTCTGTGGTTTAACCCACAGCGTCACCCGCATCCCTTTTAAGGGGGAACTAAGAAGCCATCTGGATGTTCCAGCAAGCAGGATTCGAACACAAAAGCAGCCCTCTTCTCTGCTGTCGCTTCCGGCACCTGGTGTTCAGAAGCCATTTCTGCTTTGTGAACAGTTCTCTGGCCATGAAGAGTTCCTCTATGAACTTGTCCATTCATCCCCCCTAACTGATTTATTTCTTACATTTAAAAACCCGATTTCGACCTCCCCCTTCTGCAGTTGCTTATATTTTATCATTTTCACTGCATTTCCAAGTTAAACCTAATTATTCTTTATCCAGTATACTCAAAATTATTATTTTTTTATCACTGCACGTCTTTATATCAACCCTGCTAATGACTTAATCTGCTTACAATAACGTTTTAAATACTCAATAAAACGATTTCCACTCTGAATGAAAAACATTGTCTTCTTGGTTTCTTATTCTTCCATTAAGTCTCGCCATTTCTGCATATTTCAACAATTTTTGCTGCCATATTTCTTTGGGATGTTATCTTTTTCCATCCCTGGGCATAAATCATTTGGGGCTCCGTGATTGCAAACATAAATGAATTTTTATATTGTTTTGGTTTCTCTACCCCTATTATTCCCAAAAGCAAAGCCTCTGGTTTCTTAATAAAAGTTATATTAAACTTGTTTTTTCTTTAACTCAATATATATCATTTCCTAGCAAGCTTTTGCCTTCTTACAGCTCCACCACATCTGACAGAAGGTAATTTCCTTCTTACATTCCCAACAAACATTTGATTCAGATTTATGCATTTTCGCTAGTCAGGTGTCAGGTACCACCTATTTTCAAATAATTTTCTTTTACGCACTGTAAACTTCAAATGTACCTTCCACAGTCGTTCCCAGGCTGCCATTTCAATCTTGCGTCCTGTATCAATTTCCCAGTTAATGATTTCATTGTTCCTTTTTAAAAGCCATCCGACTAGTGGCCAAGCTTGTGGCAGTGAGTTCCGCAGGTTAACGATGCGCAGCGAGGAAGAGGAGGAGAGCTTTTATTTCATCTGCCCTGAGTTTCCCGACAAACTGTGCTGCCCTCCATAGATAAGTCTCTGGTGGGACTTGTTTCCCCAACGCAGCCGGTTCTCCGCCTGTTGCAACCTCAGTTGGCACAAATGGAAGATGGGCACAGGCTTGTTTTCTGATGCTGCAGCAAACTTTTTCAGCAGGGGGCCGGTCCACCGTCCCTCAGACCTTGTGGGGGGCCGGACTATATTTCGGAAAAAAATAATGAACGAATTCCTGTGCCCCATAAAAAACCCAGAGATGCATTGTAAATAAAAGGACACATTCTACTCATGTAAAAAAAACGCTGATTCCCGGGCCAGATTTAGAAGGTGATTGGGCCGGATCCGGCCCCCAGGCCTTAGTTTGCCTACTCATGCAAGGGATGGAGCGGCTCCGAAACCGATGGATTTGATGGCAAGAGATCCCGAAGAATCATTGGGAAGAACTTTCTGACGGTAAGGCCTGTGGAACAGATTCCCTGGGAAAGTGCTGGACTCACTGGCCGTCCTCTGGGTCGGTCAATGTCTCATAGCCTGACCTACCTCACAGGGTGGTTGTGAAAATAAAATGGGGGTGGGCGGGGGGGGCAGAGAACCACACAATGCCACCTTAGAGGGAAAGGGGAGCGGCAAATCGTATCAACAGTTTATCGGCAAGAGGAATAATACAGGCACATTCAATAATTTGGGCGATATAGGTTGATAATATTAGGGATGCGGGTGGCGCTGTGGGTTAAACCACAGAGCCTAGGACTTGCCGATCAGAAGGTTGGCGGTTCGAGTCCCCGTGACGGGGTGAGCTCCCATTGCTCGGTCCCTGCTCCTGCCAACCTAGCAGTTCGAAAGTACGTCAAAGTGCAAGTAGATCAATAGGTACAGCTCCGGCGGGAAGGTAAACGGCGTTTCCATGCGCTGCTCTGGTTTGCCAGAAGAGGCTTAGTCCTGCTGGCCACATGACCCGGAAGCTGTACGCCGGCTCCCTCGGCCAGTAAAGCGAGATGAGCGCTGCAACCCCAGAGTCGGCCATGACTGGACCTAATGCTCAGGGGTCCCTTTACCTTACTAGGTTGATAATCCGGCCCTGACTATGAAAGTGTATAGGGCAGTTCAAAGTAAGGCCACCAATTTAATATGTCAACATGTACAGAAGTCATTAACATTGCAGTTGTTGTATAAGGGATTATTATTTCGACCGGAATGTCAGATTTTGGAAAGCAGAAATAACATCAAACCCATCAATTCTGGCCACCTAAATTATATAATTCGGTATCTGAATGACTGGCATTAGTAATTGTATTATAATCTGGCATTGTTATAACGAGGCTATTAAAAAGGTAAAGGTAAAGGGACCCCTGACCATTAGGTCCAGTCGTGGCCGACTCGGGGGTTGCGGCGCTCATCTCGCTTTACTGGCCGAGGGAGCCAGTGTACAGCTTCCGGGTCATGTGGCCAGCAGGACTAAGCCACTTCTGGCGAACCAGAGCAGCGCACAGAAACGCCGTTTACCTTCCCGCCTATTTACCTACTTGCACTTTTGACGTGCTTTCGAACTGCTAGGTTGGCAGGAGCAGGGACCGAGCAACGGGAGCTCACCCCGTCATTGCGGGGATTCGACCCGTCGACCTGATCGGCGAGCCGTAGGCTCTGTGGTTTAACCCACGTTCCTAACGAAGCTACTATTGGATGGCAATTGGAAATTAATAAAAATTATTATCGGAGCAAGCCTTATCAAAATGAATGGGCATAATTGGCCCGTTCATTTCAATAGGTCTTCCCCAAGGAGGGCTGGGTTGGAGCCAGCCCATAATAATATGTACAAACTCCTAATAATAATTTAGAAGAGGTCCTGACATATATATTGGAGGTCCTGCGTATATTCAATATATTGGGGGCAGAGGAGCCACACACCACAGATTCAAGGCAGACATTTAGAGCACATGGGAACGCAGTCTTGGCTGGGGAGGGCGGGGTATAAATAAAAATTTATTATTATTGTTATTATTATTATTATTATTATTATTATTATTAACTGTAGTTTCTCTGGGAACTGTACCTCTGCGACAGGGTTGGGTGGAGGGAAAACGACCATTTCCAGGATTCCTCTATGTTTCTGTGTGTGTTTGTGTGTGTGTGTGGATTGTCATGCGCTTTAAATGCGCCACAGATGCGCTTTAAATCCGTGCTGCGGAGGCTTCGATCTGCGGCGAGAGGCTAGAACTGATTCAATAAATCGACTTTATTTTTCTTTTTTCTTTTTTTTTTTTTTAAAGGGAGGGATAGTGATGAATAAAAGGATCAAGGCTTCGGTTATTTATTTATTTATTTACCCGCGCGCTTTACATAACCCTAACCCCTCCCCTCCCCATTCATTCAAATGAAACCCCCGGATACCCGTCCAATCAGAAGCGTCTCATTATCCTTGAATGACACACAAACACACTCACACACTCACTCTTTGTGGTCACGTGGGTTGCCGCCCCCCCCCCTCCCGCGCGCAGCTTCCTCTCCGCGTTCCTAAGTGGGTGGGTCCCTTTTCATTCATAAATCCTCTCTGTCCCTTTCAAATCAAAATTAAGGTGTGAGCTACGGGAAGGAAGGCGGAAAGCGGGGAACCCCCTTGAAATCTGAGAGGGAGAAGGAGAGGATCCGGAGCTCCGCTTTTTCTCCTGTTTTTGGAGCTTTTAGTTATTTATTTAGATGCGAGTTCACGAATTTAGGTGAGTCCAGAGTATTATTATTATTATTTCTATTATTAATTCTAGGGAGCCCTAAATCTTTCCTCCTGCAACATAATTCATTCTCCTTTCCTCTGTGTGTCCATGTGTTACGCTCTCTTCCTGTTCCCATTCTTTTCCCCTCCCCTTTTTCTGTCGGCTTATCATTTTATTCCTAATAATAATAATAATAATAATAATATTTAAAAATAAGATAAGCAAAGGAAACGTCGCTTCCCTTGCCCAACTCCTCTCCCCCCCCAAAAAAAAATCCAGACCATTTTTTTTTTTCTTGCTGGCTTGGATTTTTCCAATATGTTTTCAGGCTCCATTTAAAAAATTTAAATTTAAATTTAAATTACGCGTTTTAAGCATGCTTCATCCAGTTTTGCAACTGAGCAGAGGGGCGGGGGAAAGAGAGAGATGGTGTCTATGTGTTGTGATGAACGGAGATGGGTCTCCATTAGGTGAATTTCTCCGGGGGGGTGTGTGGAATTTTATTATTATTATTATTAAATGATCCGCTTCTTTGTTTTGGAAGAAGCAGGCTCGTAAAGAAGGATTTGCTCAAGCGGCGCTGTCATTCTGGGGCTTGCAATGGAAGCGGGGGGGGGGGGAGGAAAAGGGAGAAACAATCTACATTTTTATTTGCATGAAAGCGAAAGTCCTTCCTCTCCCTCTTTCTATGGGTCTACTCGGGGACAGCGTGCAGCGCCTTGCAGCAGATCCGAGAAACTCACTAATATTTTCCCGTTGCAAGGAGACAGCTGCAACCGACCTCCTTAAGTAGGGAAGAAGATATCATGCAATTGACTTATTTTAATTTTCATTTGGGAGGAAATGATTCGGCTGGCATGATCTGACTCAGCTTTTACGCGGAGTTGAGACATTTCCCCCCCCCCTCCAAACCCCCCAATTAGTCATGTCCATTCATCTCAATCTGTTTTACCCTTGGATGGATCCAAACGTGGGTGCATGAATTGTTGTTTTATAAAATTTCTGGATATATTTTTACCGTGCAGATTAATTTCTCCCCAACCCCCAAACGGAATCGTTGATGCAAATCAAGTCCTTGTTATTATTAATAATTTTATTATTATTAATTTTATTATTATATTTATTATTTATTATTCTTTATTTTATTATCACCCCGCCCATCCGGCAAAGTCGCCGTTGTTTTGGCGTGTTAAATGCCAAGAGGGCAAAATTAAAAATATCCACGATTACCCTGGGAGCAAGCCCTGCACTGAATGGATCTGGCCTTGACTTCTGAGTAGACCTATTCTGGAGTGGGTGTGTTGTTGTGGTGGTGGTTGTTCAGAGACGGTGTTGTCAGAAAGGCAAAGAGGGAGATCCTCACCTCTGAAGCCGGAGGAGGCGGAGGCTTTTCTGTTCTGGGTCGGATCCTGCTTCCCAGCAAAAAGGGTTGGGGGAATTCCTCTCTCTCTCCCCCCCGCCCCCCACTCTCCAGCTTCTCTATCAGCTACCAAAATAAGTACCAGCAGCAGCTTTTATGTCTCCTGCCTCTGTCCATCCACCCTGGTATTTAAAAACAAATAAAAATAATTTTACAGCGGATCCTGTGCGAAGGCTGTCAAGAAACCCAGGCAAATCATGGCTTGTAAACCCTTTTTGCAAAAGGAGAGAGATGTTCGTTTGTTTTTGCATGCAAAAAATGCAAAAGGGTTTGTGTTTATCTATAATTTTGCTGCATTTGTTGCTTGATCAGAGGCAGTTTCATCCAGCCCTTCTATCTGTTCATCTTCACATCTCTCCCCCCCCCCTCCCCAAAATCTATCCTTTTACTGCGTTGACAGTTCTGCCTCGGAGCCCTCTTAAACCTCTGCCTTTGCTTTTCTCCATTTCAATTTCTTTTGAAACTCGCTCCCTATAGTCTCTCTCGTCTGTCTCTCACTTAATCTGGCCATTGGTTTAAGGTGGCAGTTGTGGAGTTACGACTGGGTAGAAGTTCCATGGCCAGGAGGAATCTACCCCAGTGTGGGGAAGAGCAATAGATCTACAGTGGTACCTCGGGTTACAGACGCTTCAGGTTACAGACTCCGCTAACCCAGAAATAGTGCTTCAGGTTAAGAACTTTGCTTCAGGATGAGAACAGAAATCGTGCTCCGGTGGCAGCAAGAGGCCCCATTAGCTAAAATGGTGCTTCAGATTAAGAACAGTTTCAGGTTAAGTACGGACCTCCGGAACGAATTAAGTACTTAACCTGAGGTACCACTGTATTTGCCTAGTTGCTGTATTAAACCGAGAGCAGCTTGCCCACTGAGATGATTCCTTAAGGCAGAAGTCTGTGTCTGAGCTTCCTGGGCCCTTTGAATGATTGACGCAAACAATTCAGAGAATCTGTCTATTCACAGATTTTGATTTTTTTCAAAGGAGTGGAACCTCCATATCTAGCTGCAGTCTATCTCTGATTGGGACCCGGGTGGCACTGTGGGTTAAATCACAGAGCCTAGGGCTTGCCGATCAGAAGGTCGGCGGTTCGAATCCCCGCAATGACGGGGTGAGCTCCCTTTGCTCGGTCCCTGCTCCTGCCAACCTAGGAGTTCGAAAGCATGTCAAAGTGCAAGTAGATAAATAGGTACCACTCCAGCGGGAAGGGAAATGGCGTTTTCGTGCGCTGCTCTGGTTCACAGGAAGCAGCTTAGTCCTGCTGGCCACATGACCCGGAAGCTGTACGCCGGCTTCCTCGGCCAGTAAAGCAAGATGAGCGCTGCAACCCCAGAGTTGGCCACGACTGGACCTAAAGGTCAGGGGTCCCTTTACCTTTACCTGATTAGCAGAAGCCGGGGGAAAGCCCAGGTCCTCTGTCATTCCTTGCTTGCGAGTTTCCCTCTGTGAGTGTGTGTGTGTGATGGATTTACCTGGATACCTCAGGTGGTCAGAGCGCAGCCCTGATGATGCCAAGGTTGCAGGTTCGAGACAGCTGCATACTCCTGCACTGCAAAGCGCTGGACCTCCCCGTCCAATTCTATTCTATGTTGTCTGTCTGTCCTGCAGCCTGAGGCAGCGCACTGGGTTTAAGGGCAGAGCAGCCTTCTGCCCTCTCAGCGATTCGAACTACGTCTCCCAACCGCGGTGCTGCCAGCGGCTAACGGGAGTTGTAGTTCCAGTTCCCCCTAGCCATGAGGTTATAGCTTTGATGCTTTTAATTCCAGGAGCTGCAGGGTTAAAAGCCTGCAAGTGGGGAAAAAAAAAACATCTTGCAACTCATATCACCATGGAGATGAAATCCTTCCATGATCATCAGGGAGGGTGTGTGTGTGTGTGTTGAAATGAGAAAAGCAGCCTGTCTGTCCATCAACTCCCTACCTACTGTGGATCATAGTCAGAAGGGGGCTCCTGAGGGTCATCCAGTCCAACCCCCCCCCACAGCACAGGAATTTTTGGCCCAACATGGGTCTCAAACCCACAAACCTGAGATTTAAGAGTATCGTGCTCTACCGACCGAGCTGTCCCATCAGAGCCACAACATAGCAAAAGTAGGTAAAGGTAAAGGGAGCCCTGACCATTAGGTCCAGTCGTGGCCGACTCTGGGGTTGCGGCGCTCATTTCGCTTTACTGGCCGAGGGAGCCGGCGTACAGCTTCCGGGTCATGTGGCCAGCAGGACTAAGCCGCTTCTGGCGAACCAGAGCAGCGCACGGAAACACCGTTTACCTTCCCACTGGAGCGGTACCTATTTATCTACTTGCACTGGTATGCTTTCGAACTGCTAGGTTGGCAGAAGCAGGGACCGAGCAACGGGAGCTCACCCCGTCATTGCGGGGATTCGAACCGCCGACCTTCTGATCGGCAAGCCCTAGGCTCTGTGGTTTAACCCACAGCGCCACCCGCGCCCTCTATAGCAAAAGTAGTCATACGCAATGAATAAATGCACGGCCAAACCGAACAATTTCCTCCTAAATCACAACGAGACCTGAAATGAAGGCGCTGAAGGTCAACAGCAACAACCCTCCAGCCCAAGGTTCAAAGCTATTCTGTAGCAAGTAGCACTTTCCACATGCTCAGAGGTCAGGTGGCTGGAGACCACGCAGTGGGGCGCTAAGCTTTTGTGAACTTTTGGGGACATTATGGGACTTGGAGCGAAAAGGCATTAACGGGGCAGTGTGGGAAATTATTTATTTTGTGGGTGGGTCCACACCATACCTTTAAAGCATGTGACATCCCCCAAGGGATTATGGGAACTGTAGTTGGACGGCGCTGTCCGTTGTACCTCTGTGAAGAGAAAGAACCACAGCTCCCGGGATTCCTTGGGGGGTCCCATGTGTATTAAGCACGTGTCCGGTGTGCTTAAAAACTCGCTCGAGCCGCGGCCTGACTTGGTGGAAGCCAACTCTCTCATTTAGCTCAGAACCATGAAGACTAGAACCCTTATTTTGGGGGAAAGGGTTGTTGCTCTGTGGCTGCACACAGAGATATGATGGCGGTGGAGAGAGAGAGAGAGAGAGAGAGAGAGAGACCCCTCTGCCTAAAACCCCAGAGAGTCGCTGCCAGCCAGGGTTGGCAACCCCAAACTAGACAAGCGAATGGTTTGACTCAGTATATAAGCCAGATTAGACCAACCAGGAGGACGAGGCAGGGTCAGGGCAGAAGGTTCAACCCCTCGCCTCTTCAGGTAGGGCTGCGGAACACCCCTACCTGGAACCCTGGGCAGCTGCTGCCGGCCGGTGTTGACAACACCAAAGTCGATGGGGCCTGACTCCTAATTTCCTCTGGGAGCTCTCGTTGCTCTCTCGCTGCGGATAGGAGGAATTGCATTCAGATCCTTGCACCTTGCACACACGTGTGTGCATGTTTATGCATGCTACTAGCTCCTTAAGCGGCGGGAGGGTGCCACAAAACCCCTTCCCACCACCCCCAGCTATGCACACACTCAAGGCAAACCCGTGTCTCCCCCCTCCTCATTTTTTTTGCAGCCGCCGGGATCAAAGCCGCCCGGAACCCTTCCGCTGCTCTTTCCTGGGGTGGGGTTGCCCCCCCCCACTCTGCTGCAGCAACCGTCCGCCCCCTCACTGCCTTCCCTTCTTGCTCATCTCTCCCTCTCTCGTTGGCGTGAGTCAACCCTGTGTGTGTGTGTGGGTGGGCTGATGAGCCAGGATCCTAGCGCGTGCATGTGTGTTTGGAAAAGGCGATTTAATTTCCAGGCTCCCAACTGCGTCTGGGGTGGAAGGCCGGGTTGCTTGGGGAAGAGAGAAGAGGCTGCCGCCTTTTTCCAGGGTCCGGGGTTGGGGGTAAAGGCTTTTGCTGTTTTTCTCAGCCGCTTTTTGCCCCCCCCCCCCAAGGCTGCTCTGCTCTGCGGCCTTCCGCTGGCTCCTTAAAGAAAACCCTCTGACACCAGGCAGTGGAAGAGGGAGAGAGAGAGATAGAAGGAAAGGAGAGGAAAGAAAGAAAGAAAGCGTGCTCTTGCAATCTGCCACCACCTTCGCTTCTCCCCCCATCCTGTCTTCCTCTTAAAAATAAATAAAAACACACCAGCCTTTCATTTTGCTTTCCTTCCTCAGTGGCATCTTAAGCTGGCGAGCCAAGCGAGGACCAGTACATCATCTCCCAGGGTGTTGTAATCGCAGCATGGCACTGCCGAGGATCTTGTGAACGGAATCCACCCGTGATCTTCCCTTCGGCGAAAAACATGTGAGCTGCAAAGGGAGGGGAGATGGACTGCTGGAGGTAACCGGGAGAGAAAGAGAGAGAGAGAGAGAGAGAGAGAGAGAGAAAGGGAAAAGAAGAATCTACAACCTCATCGACCACGTCGCCTCTTCTGCAAATTTTGATATATGTACATTGCATTTCTTTATTTATTTCCCCCTCCCTGTGCACCCTTGCCTTCTTTTTAATTTAAATAGATATATTTTTAATCTCGTTCTGCAAACCGCGCACCGTCGTGTCACTGTGGTTTTGTGCCTCCCCGCTTTTTCCCAGGAGGACATCTCTCTCGAGGACGGACAATGAGCGATGATTTGAGCGCATGGGAAAACGCGACGACGGGAGGTGTGACGGTGAGTGTCCCTGCCGTGGGGGCAGGTGGGGAGAGGTCTGCGAGGTTCTCCCCCCCCCCCCGGTGGGTGATATTCTGTATTGCAAGCCCCCCTCCAGAGAGATAGAGAGGTCTCCCCACTTCCTCCCACACCGGCTCTGGATAGGAGAGTTCAGGTTGGGCCCAGGTCAGAAATGCCGCCAAAGTTTTGGCAGGAGTAGCTGTGGGAGTTGCTGGGTTGCGAGCCTGCGGGAGAGGAGCTGCCTTTTGCCCTGTGGATCCTGACCCTGTTTAATCTGCCCAGCCTAGGCAATTTTTGCTAATGCTGGGGAGCCAGCGAGGACTGGTCCATCATCTTCCGGGGTTGTTGTAATCGGAGCATGTTGCCAGTGCTAATGTATTTCAAAATCTGAGGCTCCCAGTACGTTTCCGAGCACAATTCAAAGTGGAGGTGCTGACCTTTAAAGCCCTAAATGGCCCAGTAGACCTGAAGGAGCATCTCCACCCCCATTGTTTTGCCCAGACACTGAGGTCCAGCACCGAGGGTCTTCTGGTGGTTCCCTCCCTGTGAGAAGCCAAGTTACAGGGAACCAGGCAGAGGGCCTTCTCGGTAGTGGCGCCTGCCCTGTGGAACACCCTCCCACCAGATATCAAAGAGAAAAATAACTACCAAACTTTTAGAAGACATCTAAAGGCAGCCCTGTTTAGGGAAGCTTTTAATGTTTAATAGGTTATTGTATTTTAGTGTTTTGTTGGAAGCCACCCAGAGTGGCTGGGGGGACCCAGTCAGATGGGCGGGGTATAAACAATATATTATTATTATTATTATTATTTAAAATATTACCTGCCCCCCACACTTAAAAGTCCCAGGGCAGGTTGCAATTGAAAACACCAATATTAGAAACGATTTAAAGCAATTTTGCGAATCGAGGGCAAGTTCTCAATCGGCATTGCTTTGACCTAGCGCAGAGGGAAGAAATTATTTCCTGGGCCCACAAGTCTTGGCAAGGATGGCTGGTCCATCCAGCTGCATATTGTCTGCACTGACTGGTAGCAGCCCTTTGGGATTTCAGGCAGTGGCTTTTTTCCAGGCCTTCTCAAAGTCCTGAGCAAAAGGCTCAGATTTAAATAGGAAACGGTTCGAATCTCAGTCAGGCCTTTGGTCCACCTAGCTGATTTATACTGACGGAGCTGCGGTATTGTGAAATCGTGGTAAAAACAAGTAATTGTTGTGGGTGGTGCCTCTGAGCATATGCAGAGTGCCTTTGCCTTGCCCCTCTGCCACCAAAGCTCACCAGTAAAGGAATAAAAGCAAAGGCGTCTAGGTTTGGAGTTTGCGGCTTCTAGCCGCATCACCCGCTCTCTTAATCTAGAGCAGCGGTTCTTAATCTGTAGGTCCCCAGAGGTTGTTGGACTACAACTCCCATCATCCCTGAGCTCTGGCCTTGCTAGCCCGGGGGCCGGATCCGGCCCAATCGCCTTCTCAATCCGGCCCACGGACAGTCCGGGAATCAGTGTGTTTTTACATGAGTAGAATGTGTCCTTTGAAATAAAATGCATCTCTGGGTTATTTGTGGGGCATAGGAATTCATTCGTATTTTTTTCCAAAATATAGTCCGGCCCCCCACAAGGTCTGAGGGACAGTGGACCGGCCTCCTGCTGAAAACGTTTGCTGACCCCTGATCTAGAGGTTCTGTGCTACAACTCCCGGGGTTGGCTAGCGCTGATGGAGAGTTCTAGTCCAGCAGCTCTGAAGGGGGGCACCCAGTTGTGGTTTTTGATCACATGATGGCTTCTTTGACTTCGCCTAGTAACTGCGAATATTTTTGGGGGTTCTGCAGAGGAAGCCAACCTCAGTCGGTAGAGCAGGAGATTCTTAATCTCAGGGTTGTGGGTTCAAGCCCCAGGTTAGGCAAAAGACCCCTGCATTTCAGGGGGTTGGGCTAGATGATTTTGGGGGTTCCTTCCAGCTTGTGATTCTTTAGGAAAAGGGAACCCTCAAAGGGTTTTCTGCTGAATCCATTGCAAGCCATTGCAGATTTCCGCAGCCGGGCCTCTTCCCTTGGTTGAGGGCCCTTGCCTGCCACGCAGATGGACCCGGGTTCAATCCTGCCCACCGCCAGTCGGAAACAGACCCAAGCCACATGCATTCGCAGAAGGCAGTTGTTGGCTTCCAAATCTGCAGGAAATGCTTTTGATATGTTGTTTGTGAAAGTAAGGACTGTCGTTTGTGAAAGTAAGGGATGCTTGGAATGCAAACAGGTCTGAGTCCCCTCCCATCCCTGCACATTTCCCTTTTCTGAAACTATTCGGAACTCTGCGCTGAGGACTAGCTGGTTGCTGAGTCATCAGTAAGCGACAGTCCCATGGAAAGGGCCAGAGGACTTAATGCGGTCAGCCACTGACTTGAGCACTGACTCAGCTACCGCCCACCACCAATGCTGGCCCTGGAATCGTAGAATTGTAGATTTAGAAGAGACCAACAGGGGTCATCCTGTCAAATGCAGGAGTGTTTTTGCCCAGCAGAGGACTCGAACCCACAACTCGAGATATTCCAGTTTTGCACATGATCACAGAAGAATCAGAGAAGGGGTTCCCAGGGGTCCACTCCCTGCAATGCAGGAATTGCAGCTTCAAGGGCCCAAACTTAAGTTGGGCGCTTTGACCTCGACAGGTAGAAATCCAACAGACTGAAAGTTCTGGGGTTTTTCTCTCTGTGCTGGAAAAAGCCCTGGGTACCTGAATCTTTGGCTGCTAAGAGCCCTTCATCAAAGACCTCTTTCAGGGGGTAAAAGGTAAAGGGACCCCTGACCGTTAGGTCCAGTCATGGACGACTCTGGGGTTGCGGCGCTCATCTCGCTTTATTGGCCGAGGGAGCCGGCGTACAGCTTCCGGGTCATGTGGCCAGCAGGACTAAGCCGCTTCTGGCAAACCAGACCAGCGCACGGAAACGCCATTTACCTTCCTGCCGGAGCGGTACCTAGTTATCTACTTGCACTTTGACGTTCTTTCGAACTGCTAGGTGGGCAGGAGCAGGGACCGAGCAACGGGAGCTCAGCCCATCATCGCTGGGATTCGAACCGCCGACTTTCTGATCGGCAAGTCCTAGGCTCTGTGGTTTAACCCACAATTGCAAATTATTACTGGGCAATAATAAGAATAAATTGTTGTTGTTCTTAGTGGTAAAGGGACCCCTGGCCATTAGGTCCAGTCGTGACCGACTCTGGGGTTGCGGCTGGAGGGTCAGGGAAGGGCACAGAGTTCTTAAAATTGCAAAGATGGAGGTGTGATTTGAGTCCCAAGTGCTTTCCAGTCTCTTTCCTCATGAGAATCTTCTGAGGAGGTTGCCTGTTGGATCTCTGCGTGCTTTGTAACCGGGCTGAGATCACTGACTGAAGTATACCTGAAGGAGCGTCTCCACCCCCATCGTCCAGCCCGGACACTGAGGTCCAGCTCCGAGGGCCTTCTGGCGGTTCCTTCATTGCGAGAAGCAAAGCTACAGGGTACCAGGCAGAGGGCCTTCTCGGTAGTGGCGCCCGCCCTGTGGAACGCCCTCCCATCAGATGTCAAAGCGATAAACAACTACCTGAAATTCAGGAGACATCTTAAGGCAGCCCTGTTCAGGGAAGTTTTTAATGTGTGACATTTTAGTGTATTTTTGGTCTCTGTGGAAGCCGCCCAGAGTGGCTGGGAAACCCAGCCAGATGGGCGGGGTACAAATAATAAATTATTATCATTATTATTATATGACTCATGCAGAGACATGGGGGAGCCATCTCTCAAGGGCAGGAAATTCTTGACTTCGCACACCCCAAACTTGTGTGTGAAAGTGAAGAGTGTCTCCATCTGCCCCCCCCCCAAATGGTGGAGAAATGTGCCCTCATACTGCCAGGGAATATATACCCGTATTTTTTGCTTTATAAGATGCACCAGACCACAAGGCGCACCTCATTTTTGGAGGAGGAAAACAAGGGGGGGGGGGGAAATTCTGAATCCCAGAAGCCAGAACAGCAAGAGGGATCGCTGCGCAGTGAAAGCAGCAATCCCTCTTGCTGTTCTGGCTTCTAGGATAGCTGCGCAGCCTGCATTCGCTCCATAAGACACACACACATTTCCCCTTACTTTTTAGGAGGGAAAAAGTGAGTCTTATAGAGCAAAAAATACGGTATATTTTTCTGAGTCTCCTTCCTGTGGAGGTAGCTTGTACAGAACAAGGGTGAGGAAACTCAACTCCATCGGCTCCCCTCACCCTTTGCACACATATACCGTGTCTTTTTATTTTCCTCTCCCTTCCCTCCTCCCCCCCAAAAAAATCCCACCTTCCAGACGGTGCCTGGTGAAGTGAAGACCCACGATGGGTATTTCCTGCTGCTGATACTTCTCTCCATCTTTATCGGGGGCACCCTGGTGCTTCTCTTCGGCATCCTGATCGTCTGCCGGCGATGCTGCGAGGCCGACCGGCGACACTCCAGGTAACAGGGTGTGGGGAGCAGAATTGGGACCCTAAGGTGGGGAGGTCGCAGTGCGAAAGGCCGGTTCTGCAACCAAAACAGAGGGTTATGCAGAGTCAGAGAGGCTTGGTCTGAGCTCTGGTCTTCTTCCCTAGCCGCAAAGTAAGATTCTAGACCTCATTGATTTAAAAGACGACTGCTTTAACAAGACTTTCATAGCGCCAAACAGTACTGCCTCCAGATGTCTTCTAAAAGAAAGTTCTGTAGTTCTGAAGGAGCGTCTCCACCCACATCGTTCTGCCCGGACACTGAGGTCCAGCTCCAAGGGCCTTCTGGCAGTTCACTCACTGTGAGAAGCCAAGTTACAGGGAACCAGGCAGAGGGCCTTCTTGGTGGTGGTGCCCGCCCTGTGGAACGCCCTCCCGTCAGATGTCAAAGAGAACAACAACTACCAGACTTTTAGAAGACATCTGAAGGCAGCCCTGTTTAGGGAAGCTTTTAATTACTGTATTTTAATATTTTGTTGGAAGCTGCCCAGAGTGGCTGGGGAAGCCCAGGCAGATGGGCGGGGTATAAATAATAAATTATTATTATGTTTGTTGTTGTTATGCGTCTCCTTGACATCAGTCTAGTTCTTGGAGGGACCTGTGCCTCATTGTGCATTGTTTTTTTAAAATAATAATAATAATAATAATAATAATAATAATAATAATAATAATAGTAGTATTGGGCTGTTCGTTACTTCCTGGCCTACCTCGCAGACTTGAAGGTGTGTGTGAAATTGAAGCCATTTGGGCGAAGTTGGTAAAAAAACTGTTCTTAACCTGAAGCACCACTTTAGCTAATGGGGCCTCTTGCTGCTGCCGCACCGCCGGAGCACGATTTCTGTTCTCATCCTGAAGCAAAGTTCTTAACCTGAAGCACTATTTCTGGGTTAGCGGAGTCTGTAACCTGAAGAGTCTGTAACCCGAGGTACCACTGTACACAGCATATTCCCTTAATATGCAAATCATGGCTTATGCAAACCTGGAGCTATTCATCACAGGTTTTTCTGAGACCTTTTTCATCTCACTCTGCCGCGTACGCCTTTTTCAAGGTTTCCCCTCCCGCCCACCTTCTTCTTCTCTTTCTTTTTTTCAGAGCCAGCGATGACCCCGAGAAAACAAACACTACCTATCTGGATGACTCCCAGCCGGCTCAAGGTGAGATGCTTGCTTGCTTAATTTCAAAAGCCGGCAAGGCTTGCTCCATCCTTTTCTATAGGAAGGTTTGGTGGTACCCGCTCTGGTTGCTAGGGCCCGTTGCCCTGGAAACGGTTGCTCTCACTCTCACTCTCTCTCTCTATTCTTTTCTTCCTCCTGTTGCATACCTCCTGGTACCGAACCCAGCACCTCTCCTGGGATGCTGCTTCTCTGGTTTAATTCCTCCCCCCTCCACAAAAAGCCTATCAGTGAGGGGGGGATTTGGAGGAGGGGTTTAGATCAGGCCCATAGCATCCTTGGCGAGAAACCCTGCAAGCGGGACCCGAGTGCGAGAGCAGCTCTCCCCTCCTGCGGTTTCTAGCAAACGGTTTTGTTAGTAGCTATCTGTAGGTTTAGGGACGCGGGGTGGCGCTGTGGGTTAAACCACAGAGCCTAGGACTTGCAGAAGGTCAGCGGTTCGAATCCCCGCAATGACGGGGTGAGCTCCCGTTGCTCAGTCCCTGCTCCTGCCAACCTAGCAGTTCGAAAGCACGTCCAAGTGCAAGTAGATAAATAGGTACCACTCCGGCAGGAAGATAAATGGCATTTCCGTGCGCTGCTCTGGTTCACCAGAAGCGGCTTAGTCCTGCTGGCCACATGACCCGGAAGCTGTACGCCGGCTCCCTTGGCCAGTAAAGCGAGATGAGCGCCGCAACCCCAGAGATGGCCATGACTGGACTTAACGGTCAGGGGTCCCTTTACCTTTAGGTCTAAACCACAGAGCCTAGGGCTTGCCGATCAGAAGGTCAGTGGTTTGAATCCGCACAAGATATGTCAAGCCTTTTTTTGTTATAATATTGCTCTATTTGCTATCCTTGTTTTGCTGATTTCATTTCATATTTTAATTTTCTGAGATTGTTAATACAGTGGTGCCTCGCAAGACGAAATTAATCCGTTCCGTGATTTTCTTCGTCTAGCGGTTTTTTCGTCTTGCGATGCACGGTTTTCCATAGGAATGCATTGAAAATCAATTAATGCGTTCCTATGGAAACCGCCTTCCCCCGACCTCTTCTGGCGGGCATTTTAAAATCGCCCGGGACAGCGGAGGACTTCTCCGCTGTCCGGGGCGATTTAAAAGCCCCTGGGAAGGCAAGCAGGGGGGACAAAGACTTTTGCCCCCCCGCCTGCCTTCAGAAGAGGTCCAGGACAGGCTTCGCGGACCTCTCCGCAAGCAGTGGGAGCGCTCCTTGCGGAGAGTTGCCAGCGCGCCCAGGCTTCGCGGCCCGCTGCCCGGCTTCGGGACATCGTTCCGATGCCAGGCGGCGGGGGGAGGCTTTCCCGCCCCAAGCCGGGCGGCGGGGGGAGGCGTTCCCGCCTCGCCGCCGGGCATCGGGGCATCGTTCCGATGCCGGGCGGCGGGGGGAGGCGTTCCCGCCTCGCTGCCCGGCATCGGGGCATCCTTCCGAAGCCCGGCGGCGGGGGAGACTTTCCCGCCTCGCCGCCCGGCATCGGGGCATCCTTCCGAAGCCCGGCGGCGGGGGGAGACTTTCCCGCCTCGCCGCCCGGCATCGGGGCATCGTTCCGATGCCGGGCGGCGGGGGGAGGCGTTCCCGCCTCACCGCCGGGCATCGGGGCATCGTTCCGATGCCGGGCGGCGGGGGGAGGCTTTCCCGCCTCGCCGCCGGGCATCGGGGCATCGTTCCGATGCCGGGCGGCGGGGGGAGGCGTTCCCGCCTCACCGCCGGGCATCGGGGCATCGTTCCGATGCCGGGCGGCTGGGGGAGACTTTCCCGCCTCGCCGCCGGGCATCGGGGCATCGTTCCGATGCCGGGCGGCGGGGGGAGGCTTTCCCGCCTCGCCGCCGGGCATCGGGGCATCGTTCCGATGCCGGGCGGCGGGGGGAGGCGTTCCCGCCTCGCCGCCGGGCATCGGGGCATCGTTCCGATGCCGGGCGGGGGGGGGAGGCGTTCCCGCCTCGCCGCCGGGCATCGGGGCATCGTTCCGATGCCGGGCGGCGGGGGGAGGCGTTCCCGCCTCGCCGCCGGGCATCGGGGCATCGTTCCGATGCCGGGCGGCGGGGGGAGACTTTCCCGCCTCGCTGCCCGGCATCGGGGCATCCTTCCGAAGCCCGGCGGCGGGAGGAGGTGTCCCCGCCCCGCCGCCAGGCTTCGGAGGAGGTCCGAGGACAGCGGGGAAGACGCGCTGCGCTTCCCCACTGTCCCGGAGATTTCCCTATGGGCTGTCGTCTTGCGAAGCAAGCCCATAGGGAAATTCGTCTTGCGAAGCGCCTCCAAAACGGAAAACCCTTTCGTCTAGCGGGTTTTCCGTCTTGCGAGGCGTTCGTCTTGCGGGGCACCACTGTATGGGGTTTTCATCAGCTGTACGCCATGATCATGAGCATTTAAGGTCTCAAACCCTAATCTGCGGGTTGCCATCTGATTGGATTTTATTCTGATCCTGATCTGATTTGAGGATGTATTTTAATTGATTGTCTGATTTTATGTTACTGTGTTATACATTTCATGTTAGGCGCTCTGAGCCCAGCTTCGGCTGGGGAGGGCGGGATATAAATCATCATCATCATCATCATCATCACAATGATAACAAATAAAGTTTTGACATATCTCGCTTTGCATGTCATGAGTCTCTCTCATATATTAGTTTCACCTTTTAAGCTGAATTACTGAAATAAATGAACTTTTCCATGATATTCTAATTTTCCGAGTTTCACCTGTATCTCTGGGATTTTCTAGCTAGGATGGGTGGGTTTCTAAAAACCCCGCCATTTCTTCCCCTAGATATCACCATTAAGGTGGACGATCCTGACTGCATGTCCAGCTCCAGTTACCGAGACGCGGAGAGCGAGAGATTCCTCTCTTCAGGAAGCGCCACGGGGCGACGGGTGTCCTTCAACGAGGCTGCCCTCTTCGAACAGAGCAAGAAGACCCAGGAGAAAGGGAGGAGGTAAGCGGGGGTCCTGGGTTCGAGAGAGAAATACGGTTAGTACATATGTAGTTGTTTAGTCGTTTAGTCGTGTCCGCCTCTTCGTGACCCCCTGGACCAGAGCACGCCAGGCCCTCCTGTCTTCCACTGCCTCCCGCAGTTTGGTCAAACTCATGCTGGTCGCTTCGAGAACACTGTCCCACCATCTCGTCCTCTGTCGTCCCCTTCTCCTTGCGCCCTCCATCTTTCCCAACATCAGGGTCTTTTCCAGAGAGTCTTCTCTTCTCATGAGGTGGCCAAAGTCTTGGAGCCTCAGCTTCAGGATCTGTCCTTCCTTGTCCACTCAGGGCTGATTTCCTTCCGAATGGAGAGCTTTGATCTTCTTGCAGTCCATGGGACTCTCAAGAGTCTCCTCCAGCACCATAATTCAAAAGCATCCATTCTTCGGCGATCAGCCTTCTTTATGGTCCAGCTCTCACTTCCATACATCACTACTGGGAAAACCAGAGCTTGAACTATACGGACCTTTGTTGGCAAGGTGATGCCTCTACTTTTTAAGATGCTGTCTAGGTTTATCATTGCTTTCCTCCCAAGAAGCAGGCGACTTTTAATTTCGTGGCTGCTGTCACCATCTGCAGTGATCATGGAGCCCAAGAAAGTCAAATCTCTCACTGCCTCCATTTCTTCCCCTTCTATTTGCCAGGAGGTGATGGGACCAGTATGTATACCTTTCAACTTTTTAAAAAATACACATTTTTCATTGATTTTCCAGCAGTGGCCTCGCTATAACAATACCAATTAACGCCAAATTCTACAATTTTATCAAACTGCCCCCCCCCCCAGTGGATGAGTTCATTCTTCTACCTTTTTTCTTCTAAAATTTAAATAAATTTCCATTCCGTTCAGATATGCTAATCCTTTATATAAGGGATTGTCTTTAAAATAATAAATCCTCGCAGCAGCCCTGTGAGGTAAGGACTGGCGGAGAGACTGTAGTCCCTTGATGGGTTTGAGGGCTGGGTTGGGAGGACTTGAACCCTGTACAATGCATGGGGGTCAGACTAGATGGGCTCTGGGTGGCCCCCAAGGCCTGTGATAAGCCTGTTTTGCGGCTCTGGGTCAATATTTCTCTCCCAGGATTGCCTACCTTCTGGAGGCAAAGGAAGGTTTCTACCATTCAGTGATGGGACTTGCAGAAAAATATTCAAGTTTTTGGTTTTTTGTGGGGTTGGAGAGACAGTGTGCCAGAGATGGCAGGGGCTGATGGGAAATCGTGGTCCAAAATGGCCGCGCTGGCAAGGGCTGATGGGAAATCATGGTCCAAAATGGCCGTGCTGGCAGGGGCTGATGGGAAATCATGGTCCAAATTGGCTGTGCTGGCAGGGGCTGATGGGAAATCATGGTCCAAATTGGCTGTGCTGGCAGGGGCTGATGGGAAATCATGGTCCAAAATGGCCATACCTGAGGGAAATCATGGTTCAAAATGGCCATACTGGCAGGGACTGATGGGAAATAATGGTCCAAAATGGCCGTGCCGGCAAGGGCTGAGGGAAATCATTGTCCAATATGGCCGTGCTGACAGGGGCTGAGGGAAATCATGGTTCAAAATGGCCGTTCTGGCAGGGGCTGATGGGAAATTATGGTCCAAAATGGCCGTTCTGGCAGGGGCTGATGGGAAATCATGGTCCAAATTGGCTGTGCTGGCAGGGACTGAGGGAAATCATGGTTCAAAATGGCCATGCTGGCAGGGACTGAGGGAAATCATGGTTCAAAATGGCCATGCTGGCAGGGGCTGATGGGAAATTGTGGTCCAAAATGGCCGTGCTGGTAGAGGCTGATGGGAAATGATGGTCCAAAATGGCCGTGCTGGCAAGGGCTGATGGGAAATCATGGTCCAAAATGGCCGTTCTGGCAGGGGCTGATGGGAAATCATGGTCCAAAATGGCCGTGCTGGTAGAGGCTGATGGGAAATCATGGTCCAAAATGGCCGTTCTGGCAGGGGCTGATGGGAAATCATGGTCCAAAATGGCCGTGCTGGTAGAGGCTGATGGGAAATCATGGTCCAAAATGGCCGTTCTGGCAGGGGCTGATGGGAAATCATGGTCCAAAATGGCCGTGCTGGTAGAGGCTGATGGGAAATCATGGTCCAAAATGGCCGTGCTGGTAGAGGCTGATGGGAAATCATGGTCCAAAATGGCCGTTCTGGCAGGGGCTGATGGGAAATCATGGTCCAAAATGGCCGTGCTGGTAGAGGCTGATGGGAAATCATGGTCCAAAATGGCCATTCTGGCAGGGGCTGATGGGAAATCATGGTCCAAAATGGCCGTGCTGGCAGGGGCTGATGGGAAATCATGGTCCAAAATGGCCGTGCTGGCAGGGACTGATGGGAAATTGTGGTCCAAAATGGCCGTGCTGACAAAGATTGAGGGAAATCCTTACCCTGCCAGGTACACCCTGACCGAGGGAGACTTCCACCACCTGAAGAACGCCCGCCTCAGCCACCTGCCCTTGCCCCCGTCCGCCGCCCTCAAGATCATCACCATCCACGAGTCCAACGAGAACAGCATCGCCATGACGCCTCGGCACCCCCCAGCCAAGCCCAGCCTGGCCATCTTCCAGGTGAGACCCAGAGGAGCCGAGGGGCAGGATCCCAGTTCTTTAATTCATGTTTGTAAGCTTTCTGGGGCAGAGACCCGACTTATTACTTCTATTTTTACCGCCGCCCAGAGTGGCTCAGGTAACCCAGTCGGATGGGCTGGGTAGAAGAATATTATTATTATTATTATTAATTTATTGCTTGGCATTGCTGAGGACGTCCATAGATGCTCATGAGAAAGAATTTCGCTGAGGCCTCTCCCAGTTCTTTAATTCACATTTGTAACCTCTTTGGGGCAGAGACCTGTCTTATTCTATTTTTACCACTGCCCAGAGTGGCTCAGGTTACCCAGTCGGATGGGCGGGGTATAAGAATTATTATTATTATTATTATTATTATTATTATTATTATTATTATTATTATGCCTCTCTGAGGGCACCCATGGACACTCAGAATTTAGCCCAGTTCCTTAATTCAAATTTATTTGTAAGCTCTCTGGGGGCGGAGACCTGCCTTATTACCTGCAGAGGCCACATTCATGGTCCTAGAGGCAAACTTTTTGTACGGAAACAGAGCAGGGTTGGGGGGCAATTCGGATGTATTTTTGGAAATGCCTCTTCTATTTTTACGCCCGCAGGGCATAAATTTCCAGGAGGTGTGTGAGTGGGTCGGCAAAGTTTATCCCTAACCCTTTCTCCCCTTCATCCCTTTTTGGTAGCACCCTTTGCCGGAGACGGCGCTAACCAGCCACGGAACCTGCGCCAGTTCTGCCTTGCCGGGAGACACCTATAATTCCACCGTCGAGGCTGGTTCCTCCGCTTCATCGGATTCTGGCGAAGGCACCTCGGTACGTCAGCTTATTTGGGGATAGCCAGATGCACAAATGTAGGATATTGTGGGGTGCCTGGCATGTGAAAAAAGGAATCCTGGAGTCTCAGTAGACTGCAAATTTAGCAATGAGACAACCATGTGACGCTTTGTTTTTGAGGGACAGGGGGCCAGCGGGTGTGGGCAGTGGCGTAGCGTGGGTTGTCAGTACCCGGGTCAAGGCAAGTAATTTGCGCCCCCTAACCCGTGGATTTGCGCCCCCAACCCGTGGATTGGCGCACCCTAACCCTAACCCCCAGATGTTGCGCCCGGTGCGGCCGGCCCCCCTTGCACTCCCCACGCTACGCCACTGGGTGTGGGGGACTCCCTGGTCCTGAATGGGGTCACTGTGCCCCCGAAGGACCAGGTGCACAGCCTGGGGGTCATTCTGGACTCACAGCTGTCCATGGAGGCGCAGGTCAATTCTGTGTCCAGGGCAGCTCCACCTGGTACGCAGGATGAGACCCTCCCTGCCCGCAGACTGTCTGGCCAGAGTGGTGCATGCTCTAGTTATCTCCCACTTGGACTACTGCAATGCGCTCTACGTGGGGCTGCCTTTGAAGGTGACCCGGAAACTGCAATTAATCCAGAATGCGGCAGCCAGACTGGGGACTGGGAGCGGCCGCCGAGACCACATAACACCAGTCCTGAAAGACCTACATTGGCTCCCAGTACGTTTCTGAGCACAATTCAGAGGGTTGGTGTTGACCTTTAAAGCCCTAAACGGCCTCAGCCCAGTATATCTGAAGGAGCGTCTCCACCCCCATCGTTCTGCCCGGACGCTGAGGTCCAGCTCCGAGGGCCTTCTGGTGGTTCCCTCATGACGAGAAGCCAAGTTACAGGGAACTAGGCAGAGGGCCTTCTCGGTGGTAGCGCCTGCCCTGTGGAACGCCCTCCCACCAGATGTCAAAGCGATAAACTACCTGACATTCAGAAGACATCTTAAGGCAGCCCTGTTCAGGGAAGTTTTTAATGTGTGATATTTTAGTGTATTTTTGGTCTCTGTGGAAGCCGCCCAGAGTGGCTGGGGAAACCCAGCCAGATGGGCGGGGTACAAAAAATAAATTATTATTATTATTATTATTATTATTATTATTATTATTATTATTATGCAGCGGCAAAAAAGCCTCATGCGATTCTAGGCCATATGAATGAATGAATTTTATTATTTCGGTCACAGACCAGTTCCAGCCCACATCAAGGAAGTCAATAAAACATGACAGGGATACATTTGAATTTGCAATTAGGTCTAAGAGGGATGATACAGATATAGCAACAGCTAAAAATATATATAAATTAAAACTTAGTCAGGGACGCGGGTGGCGCTGTGGGTTAAACCACAGAGCCTAGGGCTTGCTGATCAGAAGGTCAGCGGTTCGAATCCCCACGACGGGGTGAGCTCCCATTGTTCGGTCCCTGCTCCTGCCAACCTAGCAGTTCGAAAGCACATCAAAGTGCAAGTAGATAAATAGGTACCGCTCCGGCAGGAAGGTAAACGGCATTTCCGTGCGCTGCTCTGGTTTGCCAGAAGTCATGCTGGCCACATGACTCGGAAGCTGTACGCCGGCTCCCTTGGCCAATAAAGCGAGATGAGCGCCGCAACCCCAGAGTCGGTCACGACTGGACCTAATGGTCAGGGGTCCCTTTATCTTTATAACAGGGACAATACAGATATAGCAACAGGTAAAAATCTATATAAATTAAAACTTAAGTCACTAACATATAACCTAAAATTATAATTTAAGGCCTTAATCATTATGATAGCACAGCTGGTTTCCTACGTTTTACGGCAGTCGCACAGAATTTGGCTACCCTGCACAAATTTTGCACCCTGTTTGAGGGAATGCCTTGATTCGGACCACACCTGTGGTCCTGTGTCCAGTTCTGGGAACCCCATTTTAAGAAAGAGATTGAAAAGGTGTGCAGAAGAGGGCTTGGAAAATAGACGATGGACAGGTGATCAAATACCAGAAGGGCTGCTTGCCGCATGGAAGATGGAGTCGTTTGACAGTGGAATGGACTCCTTTGAAAGGGCTCTCCTTCCTTGGACGTTTTTAAGCAGAGGTCGGATGCCCGCCTGCCAGGGGCGCTTTGGCTGAGATTCCTGCATTTCAGGGGGTTGGACTAGATGACCCGAGGGTCCCTTCCAGCTCTTAAGATTCAATGTCTCTGTGCATCTGTGGAGGGGACTCCAAATTTGGAGGTTCGAAGCTAATGCTAAGTATGAACCCCATGTTTGCTGTATCAAACACTCAGGCCTGCAAAACACAGGCTTTTCGCTGAAAAAAAACCACACCCCAAAATCCTGGCACGGGTTTGGAGAAGATCCCAAATTTGGGGGTTTGTTGTTTATTTTTCCTGCAGGTTCACTCAGGGGAACTCTGTGAGAGACAGAATTACAACAGGAAAAACCCCAGAAACCCAGAAGACAAAAGAGATTCTGTCTCTCACAGCTACGATAAAACCTACCGTTAAAATTACGGACTGGTCGTTTCTTCGTCAGAGGGCAAATTGGGCAAGGGGATCAAATACTTATTTCCCTCACTGTACGTGTTTCACCGACGCGTCTTCCGTCCTTGCGCCCAGAGGGGAGGCCATTGTAGCGCGGCGCGTCTCTCTGCGTGTTTGATGGTTAGGGGAGCATTTTTATTCGGGTGGCAAAACCGCCGGCCGTTCCTGACCGATCCCTCCTCCTCCTTCCTTCCTCTCTTCTCAGTCTGACGGCGCCGGCCAGAGTCCCAAAGGTGCTGGAGGGGGCGGGACGGGGGAGCCCCCGCCGGCCCCTGCCCAGGGCGCCGTCCTTCACTTCTTCACCCGCCTACGCCGCCATGCCAGCCTCGAGGGTGCCAGACCCTACTTTCGAATCAAGAAATGGAAACTGGAAACGAGCCAGAGAGCATCCAGTCTGGACACGAGAGGTGGGTCATGCCGATGGAGGGGTGATACTTTGGCCTGGGGGGGGCGGATACGCCATGCTCCTTCTTGGGTAGTTGCCCGGCTGTGCTGGTCCCGTGGAAAATAAGGGACCAGCAGCCAAAATAAGGGATCAATAATTACTTTGATAAAAGACATATTTTGTTGCGTGCAAATGGCTTTAGATACCTATTAGGTCCATAAATTACCATATAGCATATATTCAACACAAGAAAACAGCAACAATTTGTTGTTGACAAAGGACAGCTGGACATAGAAAGGGCCCCATTACCTTCAGTAGCTGTGGCAGCTAGACTGGTGACTGGGGGCAGCCGCCGAGACCACATAACACCGGTCTTGAAAGACCTACATTGGCTCCCAGTACGTTTCCGAGCACAATTCAAAGTGCTGGTGTTGACCTTTAAAGCCCTAAACGGCCTCGGCCCAGTATACCTGAAGGAGCGTCTCCACCCCCATCGTTCTGCCCGGACGCTGAGGTCCAGCGCCGAGGGCCTTCTGGCAGTTCCCTCATTACGAGAAGCAAAGCTACAGGGAACCAGGCAGAGGGCCTTCTCGGTAGTGGCACCCGCCTTGTGGAACGCCCTCCCATCAGATGTCAAAGCGATAAATAACTACCTGACATTCAGAAGACATCTTAAGGCAGCCCTGTTCAGGGAAGTTTTTAATCTGTGATATTTTAATGTATTTCTGGTTTTTATGGAAGCCGCCCAGAGTGGCTGGGGAAACCCAGCCAGATGGGCGGGGTACAAATAATAAATTATTATTATTATTTAAGGGACATCATCAATAAGGGACAGCAGCGGGACATGGCGCTGGGATAAGGGACTGTCCCACCAAATAAGGGACGCTTGACAGCTATGGTCCAATCTGAGGTCGAGGGTGCAGTATGGAGGCTGTCCGTCAAAGCTGAAACTGGGTCCAAGGCAGGGCAAAGTCAGGAGATCCGGCAGGACAGGGTGCAGGCAGGAACAGGCTACCAACAATGTTGCTTCCGCAACTTGGGACTGGGGCTGGCTGGCTTTTATCTGCCCTGAGTCATAGGGCGGCGCCGATCCTCTGGCGACTCGCCTCTCCTGGCCTGGAGGTGAGCACTCCTCCTGCAGGAACTTGGTTCCCTCCACCTCTCTGCCCTGAGCCTCTGCAGCTCAGGAGAGGCTGGAGGGTTAGCGGACCCAGAGGCAACCTCAGCTTCCTCTGACGGGGCTGAGAGTGGAGCACCTGCAGGCAATGGGTCCTCCATCACCTCAGGAGCCAGAGCAGACTCACCTGAGGACCCAGCACAGGTGAGGACCCTTCAGGCTCAGGCCCCAGCCCTGGCTCAGCCGGCCCTGGAGGCGGGGACTCCTGTGCAGGCTGGGATTCCTCAGGTTCAGCCTCCGAGTCCGAATCCCAGGCCATCACACCTGCTTTGGTGCCCACTCACTCTCACTGGCACGATTCAAGCGTTGCAACTGTGAACTGGAGGCATAAATGCAACCTCTCTTGATCTGTTGGTCCCTGGGGCAAAATAAAGCCTTGTAGTCGCTTTTATTTAAGCATACAGTGGTACCTTGGTTCTCAAACGCCTTGGTTCTCAAACAACTTGGAACCCAAACACTGCAAACCCGGAAGTAAGTGTTCTGGTTTGCGAACTTTTTTCGGAAGCCGAATGTGCTCCATTTAGAGTGTTGTACTTCTGATTTGAGTGCCACACATCCGTTTAGACTGAGGTCTGTCTGGTTTTGCTATTTATTTTGCGTTTTTGTTTTTGCGGCTCTTTTTTGTTTTGTTTTTGTGACGGTGTGGAACCCAGGTTTGTTGTTGTTTAGTCGTTTGGTCGTGTCTGACTCTTCGTGACCCCATGGACCAGAGCACGCCAGGCCCTCCTGTCTTCCACTGCCTCCCGCAGTTTGGTCAAACTCATGCTGGTAGCTTCGAGAACACTGTCCCACCATCTCGACCTCCGTCGTCCCCTTCTCCTTGTGCCCTCCATCTTTCCCAACATCAGGGTCTTTTCCAGGGAGTCTTCTCTTCTCATGAGGTGGCCAAAGTCTTGGAGCCTCAGCTTCAGGATCTGTCCTTCCAGTGAGCACTCAGGGCTGATTTCCTTCCGAATGGAGAGGTTGGATCTTCTTGCAGTCCATGGGACTCTCAAGAGTCTCCTCCAGCACCAGAATTCAAAAGCATCCATTCTTCGGCGATCAGCCTTCTTGATGGTCCAGCTCTCACTTCCATACATCACTACTGGGAAAACCAGAGCTTGAACTATTCGGACCTTTGTTGGCAAGGTGATGTCTCTGCTTTTTAAGACGCTGTCTAGGTTTGCCATCGCCTTTCTCCCAAGGAGCAGTTTAGCTACTGATTGATTGTGTGACAGCAGTACGTTGATTATTGCTTTCCTGTTATGGATCCATGTTCTCGTTAGATAGCAAGATTCATGTCAAATTCCTGTGTCAGGGGTTCTTTTTAAAAGTCTGGAATGGATTAATCTGTACTGCATTACTTTCTATGGGAAAGTGCCCCTTGATTTTGGAACGCTTTGGTTTTGGAACGGACTTCCGGAACGGATTAAGTTTGAGAACCAAGGGACCAGTGTAACGTGTTTCAGGTTTGCGATAGTGTTGCTGCGGTCGTTCAAAGAAAATAAAAGAAACACAGCTTTTTTAAAGCATTTGTTAAACGCGCTCTGTAAAAAAATATATATACAGTGGTGCCTCGCAAGACGAAAAGAATCCGTTCCGCGAGTCTCTTCGTCTTGTGGTTTTTTCGTCTTGCGAAGCAACCCTATTAGCGGCTTAGCGGATTAGCGCTATTAGCGGCTATTAGCGGCTAAGCGGCTATTAGCGGATTAGCGGCTTAGAAAAAGCGGGGGGGAAAGCGAAAAAAATCGCAAGACTCGCAAGACGAAAACGTTTTCGTCTTGCCAAGCAAGCCTATAGGGAAATTCGTCTTGCGAAGCGCCTCGAAAAATGGAAAACCCTTTTGTCTAGCGGGTTTTTCGTCTTGCGAGGCACCACTGTATCTGAAAACCCGTAGAATGGAAAGTGACCCTGCCAAAATAAACTTTGCGGTAGAAGCTTAAAGCCATACCATTTAAATTGGCTTAATCTTGAAGCGTAATTGGATGAGATTGAAGACTAAGCACGCGAGGTCCTGTGCAAGGTAGTAAAATACTCTTAAGACCTTTCACGGTCTTTGGACTGAGTTGCATCAACAAGAGAAGCCATTTTTTTAATGCAGTAAGAGAGATGTGTTCATCAGTATGAGGCCATAATGCACCCTCTTCCTTCATGATTTCACGATCATTGATTATCTGCATTATCTCAGAGAATTTTTATAAAGTGATGTATCGTCAGTATTTAACTCGTGAGATTATCCTCCCATTGCGCTTTGGTGCACATATAGAGTTTGCCATATTTCAAAAAGTACCGTATTTTTTGCTCCATAAGACTCACTTTTCCCCTCCTAAAAAATAAGAGGAAATGTGTGTGCGTCTTATGGAGCGAATGCAGGCTGCGCATCTATCCCGGAAGCCAGAACAGCAAGAGGGATTGCTGCTTTTCGCTGCACAGCGATCCCTCTTTCTGTTCTGGCTTCTGAGATTCAGAATATTTTTTTTCTTGTTTTCCTCCTCCAAAAACTAGGTGCGTCTTGTGGTCTGGTGCGTCATAGAGCGAAAAATACGGTAAAAACCAGGACACACCAAAAGTTGCTGAGTTTTTTACTAGAAACCCCCCCCCCCCACAATAGTTTTGCTTTTATTTAGGAAAACCCAAAAGTAGTTGTTGTTCTTTTTTATTAAAAAACAAAGACGCCAAAACCCCCATGAATTTTTGATTGACTTCCTTAAGATCCAGGACAAAGCGCTGCTTTTTGGACATCGATTGCACCTTTGAAATCCTGGACCTATGGCAGCCCTATGTACACAGAGGCTTTAATTCTGATCAAGACGTCATTTCTATACAGGTGGCGCTGTGGGTTAAACCACAGAGCCTAGGACTTGCCGATCAGAAGGTCGGTGGTTCGAATCCCCGTGACAGGGTGAGCTCCCGTTGCTCGGTCCCTGCTCCTGCCAACCTAGCAGTTCAAAAGCACACTAGTGCAAGTAGATAAATAGGGAAGGTAAATGGTGTTTCTGTGCGCTGCTCTGGTTCTCCAGTCATGCTGGCCACATGACCCGGAAGCTGTACGCCGGCTCCCTCGGCCAGTAAAGCGAGACGAGCGCCGCAATCCCAGAGTCAGCAATGACTGGACCTAACGGTCAGGGGTCCCTTTACCTTTACCTCGGGTTAAGTACTTAATTCATTCTGGAGGTCCGTTCTTAACCTGAAACTGTTCTTAACCTGAAGCACCACTTTAGCTAATGGGACCTCCCGTTGCCGCCACAGCACGATTTCTGTTCTCATCCTGAAGCAAAGTTCTTAACGCGAGATACTATTTCTAGGTTAGCAGAGTCTGTAACCTGAAGCGTATGTAACCCGAGGTACCACTGTAATTGCTGGTTGAATGGACATCTATTTTTGCTGGCAGGGCGGGATTCGAGAAAGGCTTGCCCTTGTCCAAAATAATCATATTTTGGTTGTTGTCTCTTCTCTTTCTCTCTCCCCCCCCCAATGTCCCCCCCCCCCCCGCTTAACTCTTGGTCTTCGCCACCCGGTCTTTTGCCCAGGCTCTCCGAAACGGCACCAGTTCCAGCGGCAGAGGGCCGCAAGCGAGAGCATGGACCAAGAAGACCGTGACCCCCACCAGACGGACATCATCCAGTACATCGCCCGGACGGACGACGTGGCGTTCAGGCCCGTCAGCGGGCCGTTCCTGCCCGCTCCAGCCAGCTCCACCTTATCCCTCGGCAGGTATTTTTCAGTAGATAAGTGGGAATGGGGCGGGGGGGGGGCAGAGAGGACACAGGTGCAATGGCATGAGGAAAGACTGGGGGAGAATTTTGGCAGCACTGCAGGATTCATGCATTGGGTAGGCTTAAGAGTCATAGTTAAAGGTAAAGGGACCCCTGACCATTAGGTCCAGTCGTGACTGACTCTGGGGTTGCGGCGCTCATCTCGCTTTACTGGCCGAGGGAGCCGGCGTACAGCTTCCGGGTCATGTGGCCAGCAGGACTAAGCCGCTTCTGGCGAACCAGAACCAGCACACGGAAACGCCGTTTACCTTCCCGCCGCAGCGGTACCTATTTATCTACTTGCACTTTGACGTGCTTTCGAACTGCTAGGTTGGCAGGAACAGGGACCGAGCAACGGGAGCTCACCCCGTCGCAGGGATCTGAACCGCCGACCTTCTGATTGGCAAGTCGTAGGCTCTGTGGTTTAACCCACAGCGCCACCCGTGTCCCTAGCACCACCCGTGTCCCTTTAAGAGTCATAGGGTTGCCATATTTCAAAAAGTGAAAATCCGGACACTAAAGGTGTTGAGCTTTCATTCCCTGAAAAAGTTGTTGGGTTTTTCATTTATCTTTTTTTGGTCCAAAGCATGCATAGGGAAACTAAGGCCCGGGGGCCGGATCCAGCCCAATCACCTTCTAAATCTGACATGCGGACAATCTGGGAATCAGTGTGTTTTTACATGAGTAGAATGTGTCCTTTCATTTAAAATGCACCTCTGGGTTATTTGTGGGGTATAGGAATTCGTTCTTCTATTTTTCCAAAATATAGTCTGCCCCCCACAAGGTCTGATGGATAGTGGACCGGCCCCCTGCTGAAAAAGTTTGCTGACCCCTGGTCCGAAGTTTAGCTTCTTTTATTTTGCAAAAACTAAAAAAAATAGAATTGAAACTTTTGAGCTTTTTTAAAAAAAGATTTGCCAAAATCTACTTCCATACAGTTTTCCCAGACATTAAAGCAGTTTCTGCCTGGGCACCGTTTCCGACGGCCGAATCCTGGCTATGTGGAACCCTATAATAGAGTTGGGGGGTTATTTAGTCCAAACCACCACCCCCAAATGCAGCTGTCCCTTGCAGGAATTGAACCTTCAACTTTGGCGTTATAATCGGGCAGGTTTTGCTGTATCCACAAGGCAGTTTGCGAAGGGCCTCTCCTCTCCTTCCTGAGCTGCAGCGGCTCGTTTAATAAGAACAAACGAAGGGGCTACTGGATCTAGTCCCAGTGGCCCATCTTAAGTCCAGCATCCTGTTCTCACAGGGGCCAAAATGCCCATATAATAATAATAATAATAATAATAATAATAATAATAATAATAATAATATATTATTATTCATACCACGCCCATCTGGCCGGGTTTCCCCAGCCACTCTGGGCGGCTTCCAACAAAATATTAAAATACAGTAATACATCAAACATTAAAAGGTTTCCTAAACAGGGCTGCCTTCAGATGTCTTTTAAAAGTCTGGTAGTTGTTGTTCTCTTTGACATCTGGTGGGAGGGCGTTCCACAGGGCGGGGGCCACCACCGAGAAGGCCCTCTGCCTGGTTCCCTGTAGCTTTGCTTCTTGCAGTGAGGGAACCGCCAGGAGACCCTCGGCGCTGGACCTCAGCGTCCGGGCAGAACGATGGGGGTGGAGACGCTCCTTCAGGTATACTGGACCAAAGCCATTTAGGGCTTTCAAGGTCAGCACCAACACTTTGAATTGTGCTTGAAAACATACTGGGAGCCAATGGAGGTCTTTCAAGACCGGTGTTATGTGGTCTCGGCGGCAGCTCCCAGTCCCCAGTCTTTTTAGGAGGGAAAAAGTCAGTCTTAGAGAGCAAAAAATACGATATATGAACTTGAAAAGTGTGTGTGTGTGTGTGTGTGTGTGTGTGTGTGTATATATATATATATATCAGGTCTCGATTATCATTTGCTGTTTCCGTTCCATACGATCCTAAGACCCAAAAGGTGTTTTTAAAGGGAAAATGTACCTGTTGTGTTCTGGATGCAGGATAGAGCCAGCGGAGCAACCCAGCCCCCCCTCCGCTGAGCCCCCCGCTTTGGAGCCGCCGCCGCCGCCGCCACTGCAACAGCCCCCCACCCCCCTTTACCACGACATCTGGAGCCTGCGGGCATCGTTGGAGATGTACGCTTCGTCGGAGCAGGGCAACGACCGGGACTCGGTGCGCAGCGACGGCGGGGAGAGCATCTCTTCGAGCGGCGGCTTGCCCAGCTTCCCTTCTTCCTTGGCGGACGAGGCCGAAGGAGGAGAGGACAGATTGCTGGGGAAAGCCAAGCAGGACAGCGTAGAGTCGGAGGCCGGGACCCGGAAGCTCCTGCAGATGGACAGCGGCTATGCCTCCATCGAGGCTCCCGGCGGGCGCGTCGGCGAGGACCAGACGGCCTCGGAGAAGCGATATTGCTTCACCAGCGCCGGCCGCCGAGCCACCATCTTTGAGAGTTTCGAAGGCCAAGAACCGGAGGAGGAAGATGAGGCTGCGGAAGGGGCTTCCGGCGGGCCGCCGGCCCCAAGTCCGCTGGTTTGGGCCCCCTACGGGCAGCTCTTTCCCACCCGGGACGCGTTGCCCCGGCGGGACTACAGCATCGACGAGAAGACGGACGCCCTCTTCAACGCCTTCGTCCGCCACGACCCACAGTTCGACGAGTCGCCGCTGCGAGCCAAGCACCGTTCCCGGACGCACCTCCGGAAGCAGTGGCAGAGGGCCAAACAGTACAGTGACCCCGGCGTCCGCTATCCGCCGGCCCTGGAGAGGCACCGCACGCCGTTGCGGAGGGGCGACAGCGTCAACTACCCGCTCGAGGGGCGCTACCAGAGCACCCTGCCACGCATCGTCAGCGCCGGGGACGAGGAGGCGGCACCGTCGACGGCGGAAGCCGGCGACAAAATCCAGGTGATAGAAGAGGAGCCGCCGGAGGAGGCCAAGGGGCCGCCCGAGCCGTATGGCAGCGGCTGCCTCGAGGATGGGCAGTGCCCGGGCCTGGGCGGCCTGGGCAGCGAACTGATGGACAAGATAACCGGGGGGTTGGAGGAAAGGATGTATGGGCGCTTGAAAAAACCGAGAGAGAGTCCAGGGTGCATGGTGGCTGTGGCGGACGCCTCCCCTGACCACAGCCCAGAGTAGAGGAGCAGGGGGACGCCGTTGACTTCAGGGTGAGGTAGCCATCGCTTTCTCCCCAGCCCCTCCCCGTGGCCGGCCTGGGATTTGCCAGCCAACCGGGGCAATGGGGCGCACTATCTCAGAGGACAGTGGCCCTGATGGGGCAGGTACCACGCAAGGGACGTCGCTGGATCCTAGGGGAGTCGCCATCCCGCAGGCATCCCTGTCTCTAGCCGGACTCGGAGTCCGCAGAGGGTCGAGGGAAACTGGTCAAGGTTGCGTTTGTGATGGGCAGCAGTGGGCCCTTCAGCCTTCTGCTTGCGAGGGGCCGGGGAGGGCGGGATCTTGCTCCCGGCAGCCTTTGCTCCCTTCTCGCCAGTGCCCGAGAGGGTTTGGGGGTCCCGAGACGAGCCCCTTCTCCCTTCCCCCTCCGAGGTGGGTTTGCCAAAGCAGGCGCCTCTATTGCACAGCCCGGACATTACGTTCCACAGGGGCTTTTTCTCGCTAATAACAGGAGACCCCGGAACCTCGCAGAGGCCCGACTTTTACCTCACGACGTTCAAAAGAGCTGGTTGTAGCAGATAACTATAAATGACTCCTTCACCTTTGCACACACACACTCTCTCTGGTTTTTTTTTCTTTTTGCAAGCAATAACCTCCTCCTTTCCTCCTCCTCCCTCCGTCTGTCGCTGGGCGTCCTCGTGGTGGGAGGCAGAAACAATCTCGCCTTCCAGATGGGACAGAAAAGCCTGCCCGCTTGGCCCTGATCTCTCACCCAAGTTTCTTCCCAATGAACTTTCGTTGGTGTGGAACCGGTTCCAGAAATGCTGTTTTATTAAGCTGGTGAGCTGCCTGGGTGGATGAAATTGCCATGGGTTACTGCACAGGTTTGGAGCGGGTTGTGCCGTTTTTGGGTACGTACTTGGCAAAGCGAGGCACACGGGTTGCAGTAGAAGCAGCACGCCCGACTTCTTTGGTAGCTCAGGCCTCCGTCTTTCCTTGCGTCCCTGCGTTACTCTTCCGTCGCCGATTCTCTTATTATCTTCAACTTTTCCCGTTCAACAAAATTGTACCCTGTTCCCTCCTTTGCTCTGGCTTTCCTTCCGGCGCCACCATCCCTTGCGCAGAGATACTAAACAGCTTGATTGGAAAAGGGGTGTCGGAGCTGCTACTTGAATGCTCCCAAGTTTATAGTCCTCATGCAAACTGGGCAGCGGAATGAGAAATACCCTGGTCTTAGCGTCAGCGGATGACGCAGGGATGACTGACGTCTGTGTGTGTGTCCCCCCAGTGTTGTTGGACTGCTAGTCTCAGAAGCCAGGAAGTCTAGAGCCATCGGAAAGCCGCCCATTTTTTCTCCCCAGGCTGAGATAGGAGAGCCGCGAGTTTGGGGGTAAGGCCCAGCGGAAGAAACAGAGGGAGATCAGCCATAGTCCTCACGCACTCGGCTACAAAAACGTGCCTCTTCCGACACGTTATTCCGCAATCTGCCCTGTTCTCCAAATCGATGCAAAGGGGGTGCGCGTTATCTTTATATTTTTTTAAAAAAATTATTTATCCACATTTGTGGTTGAAGAAAAATAAAAATAATATACAGGTGAAACTCGAAAAATTAGAATATCATGGAAAAGTTCCTGTATTTCAGTAATTCAGCTTCAAAGGTGAAACCAATTAACAATCTCAGAAAATCAGAATATTCAATGAAATCAGCAAAACAAGGATTGCAAATAGAGCAATATCGGACCTCTGAGAAGTAGAAGCATGTCTCGCTTTGCATGTCATGAGTTTCACCTTTTAAGTTGAATTACAGAAATAAACGAACTTTCCCGCGGTATTCTAATTTTTCGAGTTTCACCTATACGAGCAGGCGGTTTTATTGCGCCTTTAATTTTTAAGCAGATTATAAGGTGGCGGCAGCAAGCTTTTTCTTTTAACGTATCGTTGCTACTACGCGGCTACAAGCACATCGCTTGGGGAGGGGGCAAACTGACCCATCCATCTCCCAACACCGCCATGCAGGGGATGTGTGCCAAATTCTAACTTTTTCCTTTCCATGCTTCAGTTCTTTTGCATGTCAACCGGGGGGGGGGGGTTCGGGGAGGAGTGGGGTGTGTGTGCGCCTGTTTGGATGTGTGGGTCCTGCCCTCCAGTTTTCTTTTTTTTTTCTTTCAAAATCAACGTCCAAAGCACTACTTGAAGGGGTTGGGAATTGGGGGGGGGGGCGCACAGCTGGAAAAGAAGAGAAACTTAATTTTGTAAAAGTGAAAAACGTCTACTGCAAGAGATGCGGCTGGACGATATTTTCTCCCCCCCCCCTTCTTTTGGAGATGTGAGAATATATATACATATATATACTTATATTTATTTATTTATTCCAAAGTCCTGGCTCGTTTTGCCATCTTGCTCTTGTCATTGTCGAAACCGTCATAATCGTCTAGCTTGGGAGTCCTGCCTTGCAAAGCGGTTGGACTAGAAGACCCTTCTGTATGTGTGTTTGGGGGGGGGTGTCTCTTCCAACTCTGGCCATCCTATGATCACAATTTGTCTTTTTTGTTGTCAGCAGGGGGCAACGCAAAAGCCTGTTTTCCCCCCTCCCCGCTTCGTAAAAGCAGCAGACCAAACCACGAACCTCCTTCCCCCCCCCCGCCTTTTTCAATGGAGGGGGGAGAGCAAAAAATAAAAATAAAAATACAAGACTTTATTAAATAAACAATGTGCCAACGTTTTCCAATGGGTGTCTGTGGTCTTCTTTCCCCCTTAAGTCGTAGACACTGTCAGCCCCAGAGGTAGTACATAGGGCCTGGCGTTATAACTCCCTGGTGTGGGTTTCGCCAAGCAGGTGTCCTCTAGGTCTGGGGTAGGGAACCTAAGGCCCAGGGGCCGGATCCAGCCCAATCGCCTTCCAAATCCGGCCTGCGGACGGTCTGAGAATCAGTGTGTTTTTACATGAGTAGAATGTGCCCTTTTATTTCAAATGCATCTCTGTCTTATTTGTGGGGCCTGCCTGGTGTTTTTACATGAGTGGAATGTGTGTTTTTATTTCAAATGCATCTCTGGGTTATTTGTTCAAATGCATCTCTGGGTTATTTATTTCAAATGCATCTCTGGGTTATTCGTTCATTTTTTTTCCTTCAAAATATAGTCCGGCTCCCCACAAAGTCTGAGGGACAGTGGACTGGCCCCCAAATACCGTATTTTTCACTCTATAAGACACACCAGACCACAAGACGCACCTAGCTTTTGGAGGAGGAAAACAAGAAGAAAAATATTCTGAATCTCAGAAGCCAGGACAGCAGTGAAAGCAGCGATCCCTCTTGCTGTTCTGGCTTCTGGGATAGCTGCGCAGCCTGCATTTGCTCCATAAGACGCACACACATTTCCCCTTACTTTTTAGGAGGGAAAAAGTAAGTCTTATAGAGCAAAAAATACAGTAACCCAGAGATGCATTTTAAATAAAAGCACACATTCTACTCATGTAAAAACACCAGGCAGGCCCCACAAATAATCCAGAGATGCAGTTTAAATCAAAGGACACATTCTACTCATGTAAAAACATGCTGATTCCCCGACCGTCTGCAGGCCGGATTGAGAAGGCGATTGGGCCGGATCCGTCCCCCGGGCCTTAGTTTGCCTACCCATGGTGTAATTGCTTGAGTTTTTAATTGTTTTGTTGCACTTTCCCACAAGCTCTCCCACAAGGCATAGACAGGAAGTGAATTTGCAGTGTCAGCCCAACCTACATCGAGCACAGTAGTGCTTACACTGGTTGGCAGCAGCCCTCCGGAGCTTCCAAAAGGGTCTCCGGCCCTTGTGGGAGACGCCACCCTGGGACTGATCCTGGCAACGTATACATGCAAGATAGGTGCTCCTTCACCAAGCTGGGGCCCTTCCCCAGTCAGTCTAGCCTACCTCACAGGGTTGTTGTGAGAATGAATAATAGAGGACTAAGGATGCCAGCGGGATAAAAATGCGGGAAAGAAATAGAACTCCTGTAATTTCTCACTAAGGGACGCGGGTGGTGCTGTGGGTTAAACCACAGAGCCTAGAGCTTGCCGATCAGAAGGTCGGCGGTTCGAATCCCCGCAATGACGGGGTGAGCTCCCGTTGCTCGGTCCCTGCTCCTGCCCACCTAGCAGTTCGAAAGCACGTCAAAGTGCAAGTAGATAAATAGGTACCGCTCCGGCGGGAAGGTAAACGGCGTTTCCATGCGCTGCTCTGGTTCGCCAGAAGCGGCTTAGTCCTGCTGGCCACATGACCCGGAAGCTGGACGCCGGCTCCCTCGGCCAGTAAAGCGAGATGAGCGCCGCAACCCCAGAGTCGGCCACGACTGGACCTAATGGTCAGGGGTCCCTTTACCTTTATTTCTTACTGCTGGCTGACGGGAGTTTGGAGTCCAGCTACGTCGAGACCACCGCAGTGGCGACTGGGGGAACTGGGAGACCCACCAGCCCAGAGAGCTCTGAACTGCAGCTGCAACGGGAAAAGGCTCTTTCCCAGCAGACGGCAAACGATCCAGCGTGCTGCGGCATTCTGTGTCAGACTGAGACCTGGGTTCGAATCCCCGCTCAGCCAAGTAATTTGCCAAGTGACCATGCTGCGCCTCAAGCATAATTTTCAGGGTTTAAAGGAAGGTTGGCGGTTCGAATCCCCGCAATGACGGGGTGAGCTCCCGTTGCTCGGTCCCTGCTCCTGCCAACCTAGCAGTTCGAAAGCACATCAAAGTGCAAGTAGATAAATAGGTACCGCTCCGGCGGGAAGGTAAACGGCGTTTCTGTGCGCTGCTCTGGTTCGCCAGAAGCGGCTTAGTCCTGCTGGCCACATGACCCGGAAGCTGTATGCCGGCTCCCTCGGCCAGTAAAGCGAGATGAGCGCCGCAACCCCAGAGTCAGTCACGACTGGACCTAATGGTCAGGGGTCCCTTTACCCTTCTGGGAGGGGAAAATTGGGCTATACGTGCAAGAAATGGTGACAAACATGGAGGCATCAGGGGTCCAGCTGGAGGCAAAAATTTTACCTCCGAATCAGGGACCACATTCTCCCAGGGAGAGGGACCTAAGTGCATTGGCAGGGGCTCCCTTAATGGAAAAAGATCTTGCCTCCTCCCCTCTCTGTATCTCATAGAGTGTAAGGTGTCCCCCCAAAATCCGAGGGGGTCTTTGCCGCGCCCCAGAGCTGCATCCATCCAAACGCTCCTTTTATGGAAGACTTGGGCATCTCCACGTGCCAATACAGGGTACCTCTGGTTACGTACTTAATTTGTTCCAGAGGTCCGTTCTTAACCTGAAACTGTTCTTAACCTGAAGCACCACTTTAGCTAATGGGGCCTCCGTGCGATTTCTGTTCTCATCCTGAAGCAAAGTTCTTAACCTGAAGCACTATTTCTGGGTTAGCAGAGTCTGTAACCTGAAGCGTATGTAACCTAAAGCGTATGTAACCCGAGGTACCACTGTATCTAGCTCAATGTTTTTTTCCTCCCAGGCTGGGCTAAATCAGCACCGCCACCCCCCCCCAAAAAAAAAAACAGGCTCAGAAACCCATGGCTCCATTTTGACTTTTATTTTCTTTTAAAAAAAGAAAAAAAGGAAAGAAAGAAAAAAAAACCACTCACTTCCCTTTGCTCCAGCCCTTATAAACAGCATGCAGATTTTTTTATTTTCGTTTTAATAGTGTGGTGATCTTTTTGTTGACGTTTTAAATACCGGGTTTTCCCCTCCCCATAACGCCCCCTCCCCACTTTCTGAACCTCTCTTCTCCCCCCCCCCCCCTCTCAATTTTTGCAGGCCGCGACATTCCCCTCCCCAGCTCTTTCCATTTATTTCAGATACGGTCACAAATGTGCAAGGAAGTTCTCTAAAGATAACTGCAAATATAAACTGCCCTCCCCGCCCCCTCAAAAAAGAGGGAGGGGGGAAGAGAGGGAGGAGGGGGCCGAAAAGAAAGAAAGAAAGAAAGAAAGAAAGAAAGAAAGAAGGGGTAGGGGAGGAAAAAAATATAATATATAATATATATATTATATAACAGTAGTCTACTACATAAAGTGCGTGTCGATGGCTTTCAAAAATTCTAACATGAGGAGGAATGGCGGGAGGAAACTCGCCCCCCCATCTCAAAAAGCCCCCCCTCAACCAGGAGCAGCCCCCTCCCACTTCAAAATCCCCCCCCCCCAAAAAAAACAAGTCGTGGGAATCCGGACGGCCACACAGACAGGATTTCGGGAGGTGAAGCTCAGCCAGGCTTTTTCTTCTTCTCAGTCTAAAAAAAAGCAGGATTTGCTGAACCGGCGTTGGGTGTCGTCTTCTTCTGCCCCCCCCCTCCCCAAATAAAAGGATTGCGTCTTTTTTCTTTCTTTACAAAAAGGTGTTTCTCTTCCTGTTTCTTGGCTCTCTCTTTTTTGGATCGCAAGCAGGGGTCTACGGGGGGGTCGGCTACCAGGGATGCCGGCGTGGGGAGGGGGTGGGCGGGCGGGCAAGGGCATGGCCGGGGTGGGGGGGGAGATGCACAGAGAGCCGAGGAGGGGATACGGCGGCCGCCAAGCGCAGTAATTCGGGGCTCTGGCTGCAAAGAGTTTTAAAAAAAGAAAAGGGGGGAGAGAGAGAGAGAGAGAGAGAGAGAGAGAGAGAGAAATCGGACGTCAGAAAAAGTTCTGCGATTTATTGCATATTGCTCTGTTGTGTCACAGTTACCCATGTGCAAAAGAGTGCATAATTTAAAACTTTAAAAACCCAACTACAATTATTATTATTAACATCTGCATACAGCCCTTCATTCAATAATAATAATAATTTATTATTTGTACCCCGCCGATCTGGCTGGGTTTCCCCAGCCACTCTGGGCAGCTTCCACAAAGACCAAAAATACACTAAGATGTTACACATTAAAAACTTCCCTGAACAGGGCTGCCTTAAGATGTCTTCTGAATGTCAGGTAGTTGCTTAGCTCTTTGACATCTGGTGGGAGGGCATTCCACAGGGCAGGCGCCACCACCGAGAAGGCCCTCTGCCTGGTTCCCTGTAGCTTTGCTTCTCGCAGGGAGGGAACCGCCAGAAGGCCCTCGGAGCTGGACCTCAGCGTCCGGGCAGAATGATGGGAGTGGAGATGCTCCTTCAGGTATACTGGGCCATTTAGGGCTCTAAAGGTCAGCACCAACACTTTGAATTGTGCTTGGAAACATACTGGGAGCCAGTGTAGGTCTTTCAAGATCGGTGTTATATGATCTCAGCTGCTGCTCCCAGTCCCCAGTCTAGCTGCCCCATTCTGGATTAGTTGTAGTTTCCGGGTCACCTTTAAAGGCAGCCCCACGTAGAGCACATTGCTGTAGTCCAAGTGGGAGATAACTAGAGCATGCACCACTCTGGCCAGACAGTCTGCGGGCAGGGAGGGTCTCATCCTGCGTACCAGGTGGAGCTGCCCTGGACACAGAACTGACCTGCGCCTCCATGGACAGCTGTGAGTCCAAAATGACTCCCAGGCTGCGTACCTGGTCCTTCAGGGGCACAGTTACCCCATTCAGGACCAGGGAATCCCCCACACCTGTCCGCCCCCTGTCCCCCAAAAACAGTACTTCTGTCTTGTCAGGATTCAACCTCAATCCATTAGCCACCATCCATCCTCCAACAGCCTCCAGACACTCACACAGGACAACAACAGGTGACACAATTTTTAGAGCTCCACGCTGGAAAAAAGATACCTGCATTGCATTGGACTAAATGACCGCTTTGGTGTCCTTCCAACCCCCCCAGTTCTCCGATTGTGAGAAAAACTGGCAACACTTAATTTAAGACATTCCATCTTTTAACAACAGGCTAAAAGCAGATCGGAGCTTGCGCAGGCTTTTAAAACATCTGGGTTGGCCCATCCAAGCAGAAATGTTTTTAGCAAGCGCTGGAAAACAGTATGAGGCCCGATGTCTGGGGTCTTTAAAGGCAGAAGGCGGAAAACCTTGGCGAGGCTTAGCTGGGGCAGCTGGCCAGGGCAGAGAGGGGTCTTTTTAGCGTTTTTCATGGCTTTCTGGGCCTGCAGAGGAGATCCACAGAAAACACACCCTGCTAAGTTGCAGCAGGTCTACCGGGAGTAGGTTCAAAGCAAGAAAAGAGAGAGCCTGCTACCTTGGCCAAGAAGTAAAAATAAAAACCGCGAGCCAGCAGCGCGAAGCATCTGCAAAGAGGCCAAACGCAATCTTCGGCTGCGCTAAAGGGAACCGCCGCTTCCGAAGTCCCGGTTTCGCTTCGGCCCCCGAATTAAAGCAGGAAACCTGCGTCCAGTTCTGGGGCGAAGCAAAAGCGGCCGAAGGCAAACTGGAACATGGGGTGGGGTTGGTGGTTCACAGAAGGGGGGGGGTCAAGATGGAGAAAGGTTTAGCCTGGAGGGGGAAGAAGAGATGGAAACACGGCCGCCTGCTTCCGAAAAAGCAAGAGATTTTCTTCTTTTAATGCTGCAAAGGACTTGATCAAATGAAGGGCCTGGAGGGAAGATTTCGGCTGGATTATTTGGGGGCTTGCCTTGGCCGGGCCGGCAAGCAAAAGCTCAACAGCCACCTTTTTCTGGGGGGAGCGATGCTCGTCTGCAAATCTCTTTATCTTGGAGTTTTCTTGTGGTTTTTTTTGGGGGGGGACGACACCCCCCCTCCTGATACAGATTCAGTCTCGCTTGCATGAGATACTCGTTCCATCTTATTTTCCGAAGCTATTCGGAGACTTAGCTGGGAGCGAGGAAGGAGGCGAAAGAAGAAGAACAGGGGAGGGAGGGGAGAGAATAGAGAAACCTGGATGCGAGCCAAGGAGATAAAAGCTTTTTGGGGGGGGGTGCAAGGAAGAGAAGGCGCCACCGGTAAGTGCATTACTGCGGTGAGGCCAGGCGGGGGTGGGCAGATCACAGATGAATAATTTTCTCTTCTTTCTTCCTGGGCTGAGCTTATGAATCAGGAGAGCTGGGCGAAAACAGCCGGGGAGGGATTTTGTTATTATTATTTTGTTCGGGGTGGGGAGACAGAGAGAGGAGGAGGAATTCAGGGTTTTCTGCAGAGCTGGGAAAGGGAGGGATATACATCAAGTCAGATGAAAGCTGGATGCACGAGATGATCGCGTCTGCCCCGCTATCCCCGCTCGCTTAAGCTCAGAGGCACAATACATGCATTTAATATTTTTTTTTTACAAAAAACCTTGCCTTGGTTAGCACCCTCTATTTTTTTCGGGGGGGATTAAAACACCCCGAAAAGGATGCTTGCGAGTCTAGATGGTGCGAAACACCTTGTGGCAGTGAGTTCCTCTGGTTAACTTGATAAGGGCCTCCTTCCTCCTGCCCTGACTTTGCCGAAAGAGAGGAGAAGGAGGAACGGATCCTCCATCACAAAGCATGAGGAGGCAGCTGTAAGGAAGTCAGATTAGCCTCAACCAGAGCCAGGGCCTTTTCAGCACTGGCCCCGACTTGGTGGAACGCTCTGTCTCATGAGACCAGGGCCCTGCGGGATCTGATTTCTTTCCGCAGGGCCTGTAACAGTTGGGTCTTTGGCTTGGAATCAACTTGATTCCCTCCCCCTCTTCCTTTTTTCCTTTCTCCTTCTGTGTTGGAACTCCTATTTGGGGACTTCCCTGGCTTTTTTCTGGCCCACGTAGGACCAGTCTGGATAGCTAGCCTTGGTGAAGACTTGACCTTTTCACCCCCCAAAAAGTTTTTGATTGAGTTTCCATTGAAATGAGGCTGCATTTTAATGCTGTATTTTAATCTTGTTTTTCAAGCTGTAATTCAATCAATTGTTTTTATATTTGGTGTTAGCCGCCCTGAGCCCGGTCTTGGCTGGGGAGGGAAGGGTATAAATAAAATTTATTATTATTATTATTACTTTAATGTTGTGTTTTAATCTTGTTTTTCAAGCTGTATTTCAATCAATGGTTTTTATATTTAGTGTTTGCCGCCCTGAGGCTGGTCTTGGCTGGGGAGGGTGGGGTATAAATAAAATAACAATAACAATAACAATAATAATTTTAATGCTGTATTTTAATCTTGTTTTTCAAGCTGTATTTCAATCAATTGTTTATATATTTGGTGTTCGCCGCCCTGAGGCCGGTCTTGGCTGGGGAGGGCGGGTATAAATATTTTTTTAAAAAAATATATTATTATTATTATTATTCCCGCTTTATACAATTCTACGAGTCAAATCACTGGCCCATGTTGTTCAGCGCTGCCGAAAGTGACTGGCAAGGGCTCTCCTGGAAACTGAAGCTGGGGCCTTCTGCATGCAAAGCAAGCGCTCTAACCACTGGGCGACACCACCTTTCTGGAAAAAGAGAGGAAGGCGGAGACGAAGACCTACAGACCTGCGGTGGGCGATGCTCAGGCCGTCACTGCTGCTTGCAGGTGGACAGCTTCCGAATCTTGCTGCTGGTGGAAGACGAGGCTTTGCGCGAAGGGTTGGACGAGGCGCTGGCCCTCCGCTCGGCCTTTGTCTTGCCGCCGAGCTGGGCTGGTTCCGTCCCGTTCATGCAGACCGGCTTGGGGAGGCCCCGGCTGCAGCGGCTCTGCCCATTCTGCCTCGCTTCCTCGTCAGGCACCTGTCCTGGAAGGCAAACGGACGGGAACACGGAAAAAAGAAGGGGAAAAAAGGAGGTACAGGGGAGGTCTGTGCCATGGGGCATGCGCAGAGGGCAGACGAGAGCATCTAAACCTCAAACGTGGGAACTTCCTGGGAAATGGTTTATAAATGAATTGGGAGAAAACGCTCAAAATAACTTTTAATTTAAAAAAACACACAAACCAGAAGCATTTCTTTTAGGGAGAATTGGTATAGAGCAGGCATGGGCAAACTCGGCCCTCCAGATGTTTTAGGACTACAAGTCCCATCATCCTTTCGGTAACTCTATAGCAGGCATAGGCAAACTCGACCCACTAGATGTTTGGGGACTACAACTCCCATCATCCTTTCGGTAACTCTATAGCAGGCATAGGCAAACTCGGCCCTCCAGATGTTTTGGGACTACAACTCCCATCATCCCTGGCCACGGGTCCAGTTAGCTAGGGATGATGGAAGTTGTAGTCCCAAAACATCTGGAGGGCCGAGTTTGCCTATGCCTGCTATAGAGTTACCAAAAGGTTGAAAGAAAGAAAAAGAAGTGTTTTATGTATGCCAATGGAAAGAAGATTCAGTACCAATCAAGGAGGAATGCCAGACTAAATTAATGGACCATGCCAAAATGGCAAAAATTAAGGGATTAATAGGGAACCAAGAGGTGGGGGAACTTTATCAAAGACTGGGGGAAATTTGTGGATTGTCTGAAATGTTACTGTTCATCAGCGGGATCAATTTAAACCGAACAGTTAAAAATTAATGCTAAAAAGAGAATTGGGGAGAAATTAATAATTGGAGTAATGTAGGAGTTGCAGTGTTATATATAAATATATACACACAGTGGTACCTCGGGTTGAGTACTTAATCCGTTCCGGAGGTCCGCTCTTAACCTGAAACTGTTCTTAACCTGAAGCACCACTTTAGCTCCTGCTGCTGCTGTGCTGCCGGAGCACGATTTCTGTTCTCATCCTGAAGCAAAGTTCTTAACCTGAAGCACTATTTCTGGGTTAGCGGAGTCTGTAACCTGAAGCATATGTAACCCGAAGCTTATGTAACCCGAGGTACCACCGTATAAAAGAAACCATAAACGGAGTGCGAGGGGGGAGTCAAAACACACCTATTTGTTGGATTGTATTTATGTCAAAATAGTTCCGAAAAGTTTTATTTTCAAACTTGGGTTTCTGGCTGGACTACGGCTCCCATCATCCCTGGCCGCTGGTCCTACTAGCTGGGGATGATGGGAGTTGTAGTCCGACGACAGCCGGGCACCCAGGTTTGAGAAAACGCTTGATGCTTAAAGTTCAACATCTTGTCTTCTCAGCAGCCGACCAGCTGCCCCGCATAGGTGTCCATGTTTCCCTTTTTTAAAGGGAAATTCCCTTATTCCAAATAGGATTCCTCGCAAGAAAAGGGAAAGGTTGACAGCTATGTGCCCCCGTGGAGTTGGGTTGGCGGCAGCCCTCCCTGCCAGATCTGGCCAAAGAGGAGCTAGCTACCTAGTCCAGGACCCTGTCCTTGCTGCAGTTAACCGGACGTCCCAAAGGGTTGCCCCCCTGGGGCAGGTCCCGAGTGCGAATCTCCCCACTCGAGATCCCCAGCATTTGCTGCCTGCAATAGGAGAACCGTGGTGAGCAGCTATTGTAGACTTTTCCACATCCCCCCCCCCCAATTCTCTTTTAAAGGCTGCCTCTTACAGGAAGCCTTGCCGCTTCTGAATTATTATATAAATCTCTGGAGGTTTATATCCTGCCTTGTTCCTCTCCCAAAGGGGTTTTGAGGTAGCGTGTGCATTGCTCTGCCCCAAGACGACCCTACAAAGTAGGTTTTGGCTGCGAGCGGGAGGACTCGAACTCAAGTCTTCTCCCAGGCAAATCTGGGACGCCGCGAGCGCCGGCACCACAGCTGGCTCTTCTCAACTACCGCTGTGATAGGAATTTTATGGTCTTAGATATATGGTGATGTTCCTAAGTGTACCAACCAAGCACGTACATAGATCAGCACAGGAAGACCAACCGGGAACCATTTTGATTCCTAAACTGAGCAAATCTTTTCTCTGCAAGGTCAAAGTGGGAAACCTCCCCATTGTCTTTTCCTTCACAAATCCTGTCTTAAGGATACAGTGGTGCCTCGCAAGACGAAATTAATCCATTCCGCGAGGCTCTTCGTATAGCGGTTTTTTCGTCTTGCGAAGCAAGCCCATTGACAGCTTAGCGGATCAGCGCTATTAGCGGTTTAGCGGCTTTTAGCGGATCAGCTGATAAGCGGTTTAGCGGCTTAGGAAAAGGGGAAAAAAAGGGGGGGGAAACCCACAGGAACTCTCAAGACATTTCGTCTTGCGAAGCAAGCCCATAGGGAAATTCGTTTTGCAAAGCGCCTCCAAAATGGAAAACCCTTTCGTCTAGCGGGTTTTCTGTCTTGCGAGGCGTTCGTCTTGCGGGGCACCACTGTATGTCTGTGTTTGAATAGGGTAAAACAAAACAAATTCCTTCCAGTAGCACCTTAAAGACCAACTAAGTCAGTTCTTGGTATGAGCTTTCGCGTGCATGCACACTTCTTCAGATACCAATGAATAGGGTGTGAGCCTGTGACCTGGCCCAGGAACTAAGTATTTATCATCACAAAAGACTGGCCAGGCTCCCCAGGCAATCCAATCAAGTAACCCGCCAGACAGGAGATAAAGGAGGACAGGAGAAAAACAATATTAAAATTTCTGTGATGTAGGTGTGATGTATCTGGGGGGTGGTCTTAGGTTACACCCCTTCTGTGATGTATGTATGATGTTTCTGGGGGTGGTCTTGATCTACAGGGGGGCAATTTCAAAAGTCTTTATAAGGCCTTGCAAGCCATTTTTCTGGGTCCCTCCTCCTTTCCTGCGTGTGAGGGGAGCACCCTGTTGCAACAGATCAATAAAGATCAAGCTTACTAGCTGCTTTGCTTCTCAATATTCTCTGGTAGGCCTCTGTTATTTTCTCCTACCAATAGGGAACCTATGTAAGGACTCTATATGGGCTCTTGGATACCCCATAAGGGAAAAGGGCAAATTTTTGTTTACAACACCGCCCAGCAACGCCATGCCAGGGGGGAAAAAACAAACCACGAAGAGTGCAAGCGATTTGCTTTCCCGTAAAAAAATATATAAATGAGGCAGAGCGACAATTGCTTAGCTCAGCTACGGGGGCGGGTGGGAGGGAAGGAGGACGTCAATCGTGCCTTCGGCTAACAATGCCCTCTGCGATCGCGTCTGCCGCTCTCGCACTCGCTCCCCCCGCTGCTGCCGGTGATCCTGCCAAGGTAATTTTCTCACAGAGGAGCGGTGGCTTTTTCAAGCCGGATGACTCAGCCAGAGCTAGGAGAAGGGGCGATTGCAGATTGCTTTTTCGCCCAAGGACGCAGATTCCCGTCACAGCACCCACGGGGGCCCCCGGGGAGACGTAAGTCGCCACCGTAAAGGACTTACGCACGACCCAAAGCGTGCTGTCCTTCCTCCCTGGGGAGCTCCAGGCCCCCCCTCCAAAAGAAAAAACACACGCCGTTGCCTAAGACCTTTGCAAAAGGGGTTGTTTCAAAGACCCATTGCGTGGATCCCCAGAGAGGGCCTTTTGCTCACGAGTAGCAGCCCGTTCATCCCCATTTATTTATCTCAATTTGATGTGCTGAATCTTTTTATGCATGTGTCCTGGCCTTTGCAGGACAGTGGGGGGGGGACAGAAGTGTGGCACAATGGTTAGAGCGTTGGGCCATGAGCTGGCTGTCCAGGGTTCAAAACCTCAACCCACCCTGAAGCTCGCTGGGTGACTTTTGGGCCGGTTGCTGTCTCTTAGCCTAAGCTAACTTGCAGGGTTGCTGTGAGGATGGAACAGGGAGAACCACCTTGAGCTCCGTGGAAGGTAGAGGTGGAATGCAAATGTTAACAAATAAAAATGAAATAAAAGCAATCAAGCAAAAAGACCGCCTCCGCCAGCCCTTGAACTGGGTCAGCGGATCATTCTTATAAGAGCAATCTCTTTCAGAAATCGGCGTCGGGGTTTTTGGTTTTCCTCTTCCCTCCCTGTCCCCTTTCCCTTGCATGTCGTGGAGGGTTTTGGTGTTTTCCCCCTCCTTCTTCTAACGCAGTCGTCCTGCGGAGGTAGCAACTGCCTCGCTTTGTTTGCAAGCTGCTCCCGAAGCCATTTGGGCAGGGGGCACGAAAGGCAACAAACAAAAACAAAGGGCCTCCCCCTCACTCCATTGCTGCAGATGCAGAACCTGACGACACCCTGCATTTCTATTCATATAGACAGATATCCACAAAAGGGTTTCTGGAGAGAGTGGCAAACCCCTTCGGGTTCTTAACCATGGGGTTGCCAGAAATGAGAGGAGAGGGTGGGGGGTTTTGGGGGGGGGAGCAGAAAAGAGAGAGAGGGGGGACCTCTACTTTCCTGGCCAAGTAAAGAATAGTGTGTTGAGGATTTTATATCTATATATGCAAGTACATTCAGCCAAGCAATATCAATTTTTAAGTGCTTTGGCGGGGAAGGAGGGAGCAGAGGAGGGGGGGGGGAATGCAAAGCAGCCACCCCTCCAAAGCGCCTTCTTCTGATCAATGGGAACCTTAATGAGTTTCCCTCCCCGCAATGAAAGCCAGCTCCTGCCTCCGCAAGTGACTCACTCGCCTGGTTTTCTCTTCTCCCTCCGCTGCCACCTCTGCCTGCAGCTTAGCTGGTGTTCTCAAACGCTGCGGGAGTCGCCATCCCGATACAGGGCTCGTGTTTTTTCCTGGCGCTCTCTTAATACGGCACCCCAAACCCTACGCAAAAAGGGGACCCCTCTGCTACGCCAAGTCTCTCTCTCTCTCCCCCCCGCCGCAGATGCAGAACCTGACAACACCCCGCATTTCTATTCATATAGGAAGATATCCACAAAAGGATTTCTGGAGAGAGTGGCAAAACCGCCACTTTCACCCACAGGGGTCCCCCGTCGGTTGGGGCGTTTCCCGAATATGCAACAGTGCGGCGCTGTTCGGGCGTGCCACCTCGCAGCAGCTGCTTCAAGCAAAGTCCCTAACTCCCAAGTTGCTAGACCTCATGACTTTGGAAAGTAGGACACCCCGAGGGGCCGGAAGGGAACCGGTCCCCGTAGCTCGCGTAGCTGCGGAGATGGCGAAGGCTATTTCAATACGGCGGTACCCTGTCTCACGGGTTTATTTCTTAAAAGCCATTCCACGGGTGACAGCGAGCGAGCCGGTGTTCCTCGCAACTGTTTTGCTCGATGGCCGTTCTGCCCAGGCAGGTATCTCAGGTGGGAAAAGCCAATGGCACGTGAGGTTAAAACCATGTTAGTGCAGTGGCCGCGTAAGGTCAAAGAGTTTGTATTCTTCTCCTCCTCAACCCTCCGAACCCTGGCTGCGTGCTTTAGATCTAACTTAAGGAATTCTGCCCAAGCGGGCGAAGTCTTGGGGCTCCCCCCTCATGCCCCGCCAAGCTTTTATTTGTAGTGGGGTAGGAGAAGAAAATAGGGACACGGGTGGCGCTGTGGTCTAAACCACAGAGCCTGGGGCTTGCCGATTAGAAGGTTGGTGGTTCGAATCCACGTCAAAGTGCAAGTAGATAAATAGGCACCGCCTCCAGCAGGTAAACGGCGTTTCCGTGCGCTGCTCTGGTTCGCCAGAAGCGGCTTAGTCATGCTGGCCACATGACCTGGAAGCTGTATGCCGGCTCCCTCGGCCAGTAAAGCGAGATGAGCGCCGCAACCCCAGAGTCGGCCACGACTGGACCTAATGGTCAGGGGTCCCTTTACCCTTAGGAGAAGAAATGTATTTAGCGTTAAGGCTGGGAGTGAGTACCCAATTCTAACCGAACTTAGCCTCCTGGATGTATACTGTGCTTCTGACCGCGGGGGCAGAGAGCAGCTGTCCTGGCTATGAATTCTGCTCCTCGGATTTGTGCGATCTTCTTTTAGAGCCACCCAAGGCGGTGGCCCAGGGCTGCCCCCTGTGGCAGGGAGTTTCACAGTTGAACGCTTTAAATATCTTAAGGGCTGTCACGCGGAAGAGGGAGCATGCTTGTTTTCTCCTGCTCTGGAAGGTAGGACCCGAATCCATGGCTTCAGAGTGACAAGAAAGGAGAGGTTGGGTGGCCATGTGTCATGGATGCTTTAGCCGAGATTCCTAGATTCCTAGAGGACTAGATGACCCTCGGGTCCCTTTCTCTTTTTCTATGAACTCTGCACTGTGCAAATGACATTTTCTTTAGTCTGTGCTGAATGACCCCAGAGTTCCATTATTACGAGAGAAAAACCCGCCTCCCTGTCGACTTTTTCCACCCCAGGCACAATCTTACCTTTTCTTCTAACCTGTCAGGAAGCCTTACACTGCCTTCTCTGACTGCACAGACCCAGCTAGAGGTTTCTGCTCCACTCGCAAAGGTTCTTCTCCCCGGGCCACAAAATGTTTGGCAACTTGGGATTATTTTGCACCCGTTCTGAGCTGGAGTTTTAAATTAGTGGTGTGTGTTTTTATGTCTTCCGAGCGTTCAGGAAGATCATATAAAACTCAGGGGATATTCTTCGACAGATAACTGACCCTGCCGTAAGCCGAACTGCAAAGCTTCTAAAGCGAAGAGTCGGATTGGAAACATTTTTTTTTTTTAAGGGAGAATTTCAAAATGCAACAAAGCTTTTTATTTCGCTCTTCAAACTGAAGGTGGAAAAGAACAGCTTTTCTCCGGAAAAAAAAAACTTTTTAAAAGCAACAACAATAACAATAAATCTGGATAAAAGGGGGTGGGGGCGGCAGAACTTTTTAAGAGCCCGTGTTCCCCAGGGGTGTGTGTGTGTGTGTGTGTGTGTGTGTGTGTGTGTCAAGGAGGGGAGAAGCCAACCCACCACGCTGTCAAGAACGCCGACTGACGGCTCTCCAAGATGCGGCTGATTAGACGGGTGGCAGATAACGGCAGCGATTAACGCCGCAGTGATGATGATCCGCCGCCGGTGCCCACAGAGGGGGCCGACACAGCTCAGAGAGGCGGGGGTTGGCGTTTTGCGCCAAGTTGGCCAGAGGTTTCGGGCTAGTGCTGCGAGCATGGCTAAAGGGAGCCATAGAGGCCTGAAACATCAGAAGGGTGCTGGCAGGGCATGGCACAGGAGGGGGGCTGGGGCTCTGGGTGGGTGGAGAACATGGAAACTGTGACCGGGGAACACCAGGAAGGGGCCCTGGCACGGGACTGCAGCGCTAAGTAGTGCCGCTAAGAACGTACATTAACTTTTCAAGAAGGCAAGGAACTGGCAAGGTGACCGGCCGCGATTTGGGCATTTCTGGAGGGGCACCTATGGTTTAAAAGGGGTTCTTTCCCCCAACAACCTCCCGCCCACCCATTCCCGGTTCAAGGCCAGGGACTGGTCCTAGCTGGTGGAAAAGCAAGCCGCTTTGTTGTCTTCCTCTTTCGCCTGAGCTCTCTTGCCATCTAAGCTAAGCCTCCTTCCTTCCTCTGAGCTGGTGGCAGCGGCGGTGGAATCTCCTTCCCCGAAGAGGAGTGCAAAATATCCTTCCTGATCTGCGCTCTCGTCCTCTCTAAGCCCTGCCTCGCTGTCGTCACCTGAGGAAAACGCAACACGGGAGCCGTCAGGGAGGGTGGGACACGCGCGCAGCAGGCAACCCAAGTCGGAAGTGTAGATTTCGGCGGCTTGCAAAGGAGCAAATCAAACGAAAGCAATCGAAATAGCTGAACGCGGCAGATGCTTCAAGTCCCCCCCCCCCAAATTCAGCTGAAAAGGCAACTTTCGTTTGCTCATTGCAAACGGTCTGTAAATTTTGATAACAAACCTGGTTTGCAAAGGGTAGCTGAGTAATTCTGATTGCAACTGCAGCTGCTAGTTGCATGATTACTGCAAACCTTGGGGACACAAACCACCTCCTTTCAGCTGATTTCAGGGACACAACGAAGGCAAGTAATTTCTCCTCCCCTGCTCCCCTCCCAGCACATCTGCAGGGAAGCCGTTCCCCTGGTTATGGACTCCACTGCGATCTGCACAATATTACGGTTGCTATTATTTTAATTCGTACAACGCCCAACATCCAGAGATCCGCAACACAAAATCGCAATGTAAAAAAAACGCAAAATGCATAGCAAAGAACGAAGCGAGTCATCTTAACAACATAGCCAAGCACTCAAACTGAGCTCTTCTTAGCTTGTAGGCCATCCCTCCCTGGAAGCCAGTGCTGGATTTATGCATAAGCTAAACAAGCCCCAAAAAATGCAAACGAAAAAAACCACCTGGATGTAGATTTCCAAAATATGATAAAAAACAAATGAAATAAAACCTACATGCAGTAACAGTGTTTTGTGTTGTGTAGGCTCCTAGGATGTAAGTCATGGGCCCCGCCTGCTAGCCTGCTCCCTAAAATATCCCATGTTTGCTCCTTTCTATATACAGTGGTGCCTCGCAAGATGAAATTAATCCGTTCCGTGAGGCTCTTCGTACAGCGGTTTTTTCGTCTTGCGAAGCAAGCCCATTGACAGCTTAGCGGATTAGCGCTATTAGGGGTCTAGCGGCTTTTAGCGGATCAGCTGATAAGCGGCTTAGCGGCTTAGGAAAAGGGGGGGAAAAGGGGGGGAACCCGCAGGAACTCGCAAGACATTTCGTCTAGCGGGTTTTCCGTCTTGCGAGGCGTTCGTCTTGCTGGGCACCACTGTATAGGGTGCCTACGTTCTGCATGGACTAGTTGCATGGCCACATGGGCAAATGGCTTGAGATATTTGTTAGGTCCATCAATTGCCATATAGCATACATTCCACACACACAAACAGCGACAATTTGTGGGTGACAAAGGACAACTGGACATAGAAAGGGCCCCATTACCTTCAGTAGCTGAGGGCCTCATCAAACCTAAATCTGGCCCTGACCCAAACTGGTGCCAAATGTCTTGCTCTGCTTTCCTTTGGACCCCGCCTTTGAGGCCAAGGGGGGGGGGGTCTTGTCATCTGCTCAGCCCAAGACCTCTGGACACACGGCCCAGGCTTGCGCCCCCGGGGAAGTGCCTTTGATGCTGTAAATGCATCAATTTGGCTTCACCCCCAGAGACGCTCTCCATTGTCCCTTGAGACAGACGGGTGTTGACAACAATTAGCACCTTCAGTAGCTTAAAGGTAAAGGGACCCCTGACCATTAGGTCCAGCCGTGGCCGACTCTGGGGTTGCGGCGCTCATCTCGCTTTAGTGGCCGTGGGAGCCGGCGTACAGCTTCCGGGTCATGTGGCCAGCAGGACTAAGCTGCTTCTGGCGAACCAGAGCAGCGCACGGAAATGCTATTTACCTTCCCGCCGGAGTGGTACCTATTTATCTACTTGCACTTTGACGTGCTTTCGAGTTGCTAGGTCGGCAGGAGCAGGGACTGAACAACGGGAGATCACCCCGTGGCGGGGATTCGAACCGCCGACCTTCTGATCGGCAAGTCCTAGGCTCTGGTGTTTAACCCACAGCGCCACCCGCGTCCCTCTTCAGTAGCTTAGGGCCTCATCAAACCTAAATCCAGCCCTGCTGTAAACTTGGCTGGAACCCCAAGGCCAACGGCAACCATCCCCTGCCGCCTCCCGGCTCCCTTACCTGGCACGGTGAAGTCCTGAGTGTAGATGATCTCGTCCTCCAAGTAGTCATCTTTCAAGTCGTCGTCGTCCTCCTCTTCGTTGTAGCCGTGCAGGTCTTCCAGGTAAGGCACCACCGTCATACTCCGCCATCGGTCCTTTGTCTCCGGGCTGGGCGGGATGGGGACCAGAGGGTCGGCCTGCGCGTGCTTTTTCCGAAACCAGCTGCAGGAAAGGAGGGGGAGGAAGCGAGTGGAGATGGGTCCTCGGGGACAGGAAACCTTGACGCACAGAGGGACCCCAGGGGTCATCCAGTCCAACCCTCTGCAATGCAGGAATCTCAACCAACGACGGCCACCCAACCTCTGCTTCAAAACCACCAAGGAAGGAGAGTCCAACACCTTCCGCTGTCCAACAGCGGTCAACACCAGGAAGAGCTTTCCGACAGAGTCGGAACCTCCTTCCTTGTAACTCGAAGCCATGGGTTCGAGTCCTATCCTCCGGAGCAAGAGGAGAAAACAAGATTTATCGGCTACTTTAAAATGAGGCTGCATTTTAAAATTGCATTTTAACCTGTATTTTAAACTGGTTTTCTAATCTTTTCTTTTCTTTCCCCCCTATCATGTTTTTACTGTGATTTTATTGGTGTTAGCTGCCCTGAACCCCGGCTCTGGCCAGTGAGGGCTGGGTGTAAATAAAATTTAATGACAATATTAACAATATTATTCCCTCTTCCATGAGACAGCCCCTCAGATATTGCAGGCATTTCCAAAGGCCTAATTTAATCTGGCCGCTTTGGCAGTAAAATCCCCCAAAAAGCTCAACAACTTTGGTTGGCCCTCACGCATGTTTACTACATCAAATCTGGGCCTTTTTGAAAAATGTTTGGGTACCCCTGAGATACTGGAAGAAGGCTCTCCTATCTCTTTTCCAGGCTAAACATACCCAGCTCCTTTAACCGCTCCTCATCAGGCTTGGTCCCCAGACCCTTGATCTTCTGGGTTGCCGCCCCTCTGCACACCTTCCAGCCTGCCAACATCCGTCTCACAAAGACAGCGCTGAACTAAATGAACCACTGATCTGACCCAGGTCCTGCCCTCGGGAGCAAGAGGAAACAAGCTTGCTCAAGTTCCATGATAACAGCCTTGGAAGATGGCTCTCATTGGGTCCATCTGGATTTAGTGGTCGGTCTCTGGGTGAATCTTATAATTGCAGAGCTGGAAGGGACCCCAGGGGTCATCCAGCCCAACCCCCTACAATCGAGGAACCTTTTGTCCAACGTGGGGCTCTAACCCATGACCCGGAGATTAAGAGCTATTCCAGCCTGGCGGGTTGGGGGCACATTTCCTTGTGGGCAATCTTCCAAGGGCCATGTGGCAGTGACGTGGGGGGCCAGAGGCAATTCTTTAAAGATGGGTGGAGCCATATTTGAGAATCTTGCCTTTGTGGCTAAATTAAAAACCGCGCGAGGTCGTCCCTAGGCACACAAAGAGCCCTCCGTCCAAGCTAACGAGAGGACGTTTTTCCAGGTCGAGAACCTGTGCCAGCCAGGCGGGAGCCCTCAAGGGGTGGAGCACAGCCAGCGAAAGGTGTGCATTTTAGAATCATAGAATTGTAGAGCTGGAAGGGACCCCATGGGTCATCTCCTGCAACGCAGGAGAATTTTTTTGCCCAACGTGGGGCTTGAACCCACAACCCGGAGATTAAGAATCTCGTGCTCTACTAGCTGAGCCTCCCCAGGAACCCAACAGCAAGGGCTAGCCCTCTCCTTCCAGACTGGTGACTAGGAGTGGCCGCCGGAACCACATAACACCGGTTCTGGGAGATCTGCATTGGCTCCCAGTACGTTTCCGAGCACAATTCAAAGTGTTGGGGCTGACCTTGAAAGCCCTAAACGGCCTCGGTCCTGTATACCTGAAGGAGCGTCTCCACCCCCATCCTTCTGCCCGGACACTGAGATCCAGCGCTGAGGACCTTCTGGCAGTTCCCTCATTGCGAGAAGTGAGGTTACAGGGAACCAGGCAGAGGGCCTTCTCGGTAGTGGCGCCCGCCCTGTGGAAAGCCCTCCCTTCAGATGTGAAGGAAATAAGCCGCTATCTTCTCTTTAAAAGACATCTGAAGGCAGCCCTGTTCAGGGAAGTTTTTAATATCTAACGCTGTACTGTTTTTAACACTTGATTGGGAGCCTCCCAGAGTGGCTGGGGAAACTCAGCCAGATGGGCGGGGTATAAATAAATAAATAATAATTCCAGCTCTTCTCAGGGAGATAGGCTACTTTTCCACCCATCCGTCCACTGCAAGGCTCTGATGAAATCTGCCAATTGGCAATGGTGGGGAGCGCAGAGTTCTTAATCACACCAATAGCCTCCTATCAAGGTCAGCATCTGGGGAGTCCGTGAGTTGGGAGGGGAAGCAGACGGATTCTTTTTACAGCTGTGTCAGGCCTACCAAGACTGCAGCTGCCATCTGGGATTTAAGGATTTCCTCGAAAATAACCGCCAGACTTTAGTTTTAAATCCATTTGCTGTCATTTGCCTGAACGTTTGCTCCCCCGTCTGCTCCAGCTGGGATTTCCGGACTCTATATTTTTTTTAATAGCATTTCTTTTCTTGGAAGGGGAGATGATGGCATCAACACACACTCCCATCTAGAATACAGTGGTACCTCGGGTTAAGTACTTAATTCGTTCCAGAGGTCCATTCTTAACCTGAAACTGTTCTTAGCCTGAAGCACCACTTTAGCTAATGGGGCCTCCTGCTGCCGCAACACCACTGGAGCACGATTTCTGAAGCAAAGTTCTTAACCAGAGGTATTATTTCTGGGTTAGCGGAGTCTGTAACCTGAAGCGTATGTAACCCAAGGTACCCCTGTAATATTAATATTAATAAATACATTTATACCTCTCCCGTCTGGGAGGCTCCCAACAGAGTATTAAAAACACGATAAAACATCAAACATTAAAAACTTCCCTAAACAAGGCTGCCTTCAGATGTCTTCCAAAAGTCAGATAGTTCTTTATTTCCTTGACATCTGATGGGAGGGCGTTCCACAGGGCAGGCGCCACCACCGAGAAGGCCCTCGGTGGTGGTATTATTACCATTATTATTATTATTATTATTATTATTATTATTATTATTATCCCTCGCCTGCTTCCAACACTTCCTCCTTCCAGTCTGCTCCTTCTTCGTCCTCCCACCACCAATACACAGGCTCTGAGCCTTCTTCTCCTGGCGGTTTTCCGGCTGATGCCTTCCACCACTCCTCAGCAACCAGCCGGTCTATGGTAATATCTCAGACCATGAGGACTAGAGCCTTCCCTTTACGTTTAGGGGAGAGAGCACAGATCAATGGTGGCACACACATTTTGCCCACGAAAAGGTTCTGAGTCCCCAATCCAAAGCCCTGGACAGTTATCCAGGCAGCTGGCTCGGACAATCCTACAGCGGGGCTGCCCTTGAAGCTGTCCCAGAAACTCCAGCGGGTGCAGAATGCTGCAGCGAGGCTCCTCACGGGGTCCCTGCCACGGGAGCATATTCACCCAGTGCTTTCCCAGCTGCACTGGCTCCCGGTGGAGTACAGGATCAGGTTCAAGGTGCTGCTTTTGACCTTTAAAGCCCTTCACGGCCTAGGACCCTTGTACCTACGGGACCACCTCTCCCGGTATGCCCCACAGAGGACCTTAAGGTCCATATATAGCAACACCCTAGAGGTCCCGGGCCCTAAGGAAGTTAGATTGGCTTCAACCAGAGCCAGGGCCTTTTCAACACTGGCTCCGGCCTGGTGGAACGCTCTGCCTCATGAGACCAGGGCCCTGCAGGATCTGATCTCTTTCCACAGGGCCTGTAAGACAGAGTTGTTCCGCCTGGCCTTTGGCTTGGAGCCAATTTATTCCCTCCCTCCCTCTCTTTCTTTTTTCTTTTCCTTCTCCTCCTGCGAGGAGGCTACATTTTATTATTTTAATGTTGTATTTTAATCTTGTTTTTAAGTTGTAATCATTCAACTTGTTTTTATTATTGCTTGTAAGCCGCCCTGAGCCCGGCCTTGGCTGGGGAGGGCAGGGTATAAATAAAAATTATTATTATTATTATTATTATTATTATTATTATTATTACTACAGTGGTGCCCCGCAAGACGAATGCCTCGCAAGACGGAAAACCCGCTAGACGAAAGGGTTTTCCGTTTTTCGAGGCGCTTCGCAATACGAATTTCCCTATGGGCTTGCTTCGCAAGACGAAAACGTCTTGCGAGTCTTGCGAGTTCCCCCCCCTTTTCTAAGCCGCTAATAGCAGCTTAGCCGCTAATAGCCGCTAATAGCGCTAAGCCGCTAATAGGGATGCTTCGCAAGATGAAAAAACCGCTAGACGAAGAGACTCGCGGAACAGATTATTTTCGTCTTGCGAGGCACCACTGTATTATTATTAGCAGTTGGGCCAATGGTCTGACTCAAGTCAGACCGCAGCTTCCCACAAAGCAGACTGGGACGTGACAGAACGGGCAAACATTAGCAGCGCAAGTGGTCAAGGCACTCTATTTTAAATCCCTTCTCTTTCCCCCACCTGCGTGTGCCCTACTTAACACAGGAGTAAAAAAAAGAAAAAAAGGTTCGAACCCTGCAGGGAGATATTGATTGCAGCCCCCTCTGGGAGATTATATTCAAACATTTGCATATGGCGAGGATGAGAAGGAAAAGTGTGGGGGGGGGAAAGGATTGTAATTGTAATTGTAATTCAGAGTGAGGAAGCAGAGGGGAAACGAAGGAAGGTTCTCTCCTGCATTTTCTGGGGAACGGGAGATAAAAATGGAACCACAGAAACAATTCCCATGTTGTTTGCATGTGCAAGCTAAACTGAATGCAGGATGGCTCCCTTCTGGGATGGATTTATTTTGTGTGTATGTTGGTCTCAGGACCGCCCCCCCCCCCCAGTTCTGTAGAAGACGGCTTTCTGGGTCATGTGGACAGCAGGACTGAACCGCTTCTGGCGCAACGGGACACTGTGACGGAAACCAGAGTGCATGGAAACGCCGTTTACCTTCCCGCCGTAGCGGTACCTATTTATCTACTTGCGCTGGCATGCTTTCAAACTGCTAGGTTGGCAGGAGCTGGGACAGAGCAACGGGAGCTCACCCTGTCATTGCGGGGATTCGAACCGCCGACCTTCTGATCGGCAAGCCCAAGAGGCTCAGTAGTGTAGACCACAGCGCCACCTGCGTCTCTGCTAAAAAGGTGCGCTTAATTGGTCTATGGAGTTGTGTGGTTTTTTTTGGTTTTTTTTTAAAAAGTGACGTGCTACAGTGGGAATGGCTTTTGCTTTGCACACAGATCACAGATTCGTAGGATTGTAAGGGACGAGGGTCCAAACCCCTGAGGGTTTTGGGTTCAATCCCTGATCTCTCCAGGTAAGGCTGGGGGAGCCCCTGCCTGCCCTGTTTCGCACCCACCTTTTGCCAGATCGGTGGTGTGTGTGCTTGTGGCCCCTTGCAAATCTACACCTGCGATTCTATGAATGAACAACAGAGCTGTAAAAACAGGGGCGAACGTAACCGATAGGGCAGTGGGTGGGAAAGCTGGAGCCGTCATGGTGGAATCTCTGCAGCCCTCGTTTCTGGGGCAAGAGGAGCCCTAGGAACGGAAGGGTTGAGTCCCATCTCTCCGGTGCGGCGCTGTGACAGGAGAGAACCTAAAATAGTAACGGTAAAAGCCCTGGGAGGAGGTTGCAAGGGCCCAGTTAAGAGGGAATGCGTGGCTTCAGCATGCCAGTGCTTGATCTCTGCACCAGGCAGCCTACAGCCTCTCCGCAGCTGGGTCTCTGGGGACGGCCCTTCAGTTCCAGCTGGGTTAGCGTGACATGAAAGAGCTGACAAAGCACCACGAGGGTGGAGGGAAAGGGGGGGCGGAATGGGAGCTGCCAAAAACAGCAGAGACAGTGGGCGCGGGTGCAAACAGGCACCTCGGAAACCTGCAGAGAGGTCTGGTCAGGGGGAACCTCTCTGCATAGGAGCAGTCGACAGAGACTCTCAAATCTTAGAGGCATGGGGGTTCGAGCCTTGTGTTGGCCAAAGGTTCCTGGATTGCAAGTGGGTGACTCTCGTGGTCCCTTCCGACTCTGTGTATGGTCTGTAGTCCGCTTTAGGAATGCAATATGGGCATGTCTTTAAGTTAACATCTTACATTGAAAACCTGAAAGTACCAAACTATCGAAGGCTTTTCACCAAAGCCAGACTAAACGTCTTTCCTTCTGCAGTGTTGAGAGGAGTTCCCTACCAGGACAGACTTTGCTCGTGTGCTCAAGACATCGATTCCATAAAACATATTTTGTTGCACTGTGCAAAATGTGAGCAAGCCAGGGCTGAACTGATACTACCCTTGCTGGTACCTTTCCTGGGAAAATCAGAGGCTCGCTATGTCAGGTTCCTATTGGAAGACCGGACAAACGCTAGAACATTAGCAGTGGCAAAGTTTTTATCGGTGGTTGCAAGAACCAATGATCCCTATATTCTGAACAAAATGCTTGTTTAACCTGGAGGTAGGCTGTATGAATTGTGTATTGCTTTGTAATGATTTGTTGGGTCTTTGGACCGTAATAAAGATTGTTGTTCTTTTGGTTCTACCTTGCAAGATGCATGTGGGCGAACAAAGGCTACAACAGGTTCGGCCCCGCCGAGGGCATCTCCGGATCAGAGGGAAGAAGAAGAAAAAGGGATCAAGGAGGGAGGAGGCAGTGGAGAATACAAGGCTAGCTGGACAAGCAATCTACCTGGCATGAGGCAGTTTCCTTGTGGGCTTGGCAGAGGCTTATAGGAAGACAAGGAGCTGCCTGAGCCGAAGTCTGACCATGGGGAGCAGCTGCCTACACTGACTGGCAGCAGCTCCCGGGCAGAGAATCTTTCCCAACACAGGTTCAATGTGGGTTGGGCTGGGAATGTGCCTTGCCTGAGACCCTGAAGAGCTTCAGCCAGCTATAACAGAAATAGAAATACTTTATTGTCACTTAGGCACGCGGGTATGCTGTGGGTTAAACCACAGAGCCTAGGGCTTGCCGATCAGAAGGTCGGCGGTTCGAATCCCCGCAATGACGGGGTGAGCTCCTGTTGCTCGGTCCCTGCTCCTGCCCACCTAGCAATTCGAAAGCATGTCAAAGTGCAAGTAGATAAATAGGTACCACTCCGGCAGGAAGGTAAACGTCGTTTCCATGCGCTGCTCTGGTTTGCCAGAAGCGGCTTAGTCCTGCTGGCCACATGACCCGGAAGCTGTATGCCGGCTCCCTCGGCCAGTAAAGCGAGATGAGCGCCACAACCCCAGAGTCAGCCATGACTGGACCTAATGGTCAGGGGTCCCTTTACCTTTATTGTCACTGTACCAGTGATTAAACGAGCCCCCAACCCACAATCTCTCAGTCCCTGTGTGCTGTCGTACAACCACCAAACCCTGAACGTCGGCTGCAACGTTGCTGTCTTCCATTCAGCAGCCTCACGGCCCACGGGTAGAAACTGTTCTTTAACCTGCCTTTCTATTTAACCATGAGGACTAGAGCCTTACATATTCTCAGGGGAAAGGGTTAGAGCTCAGAGGGCAGAGGCCCCTGCTTCACAAGGTCCCCGGGTTCAGTCTCGGAGGGTCTCCAAACTTTACAACTGCAGCACAGCCACGACAACGGTGTTGCCGTGCTGGGAGCTCCTGTGGGCAGCCAGCTATGGCCTCCTCTAAGGGATTCCACATTCCATTCCACCCCTTCCTCCTCGCTCTCCATGCCCCCCCCAGCAGCTGAGCCAGCATTCCACACCTCTAGAGCATGCTCTGTTCTGATGGAGGCGTTCTACTGGGCATGCTCCGTGGACACAGAATGCGGACTTTGCTTCTGGAGGGGAAAGATGGAACAAAGAGGGAACTTCGCCTTTTTGGATGCCCCCTCAAAAATACAGTGGTACCTCGGGTTACATACGCTTCAGGCTACAGACTCCGCTAACGCATAAATAGTACCTCGGGTTAAGAACTTTGCTTCAGGATGAGAACAGAAATCGGGCTCCATTGGCGCAGCGGCAGCAGGAGGCCCCATTAGCTAAAGTGGTGCTTCAGGTTAAGAACAGTTTCAGGTTAAGAATGGACCTCTGGAACGAATTACAGTGGTGCCTCGCAAGACGAAAAGAATCCGTTCCGCGAGTCTCTTCGTCTAGCGGTTTTTTCGTCTTGCGAAGCAAGCCCATTGACGGCTTAGCGGATTAGCGCTATTAGCGGTTTAGCGGCTTTTAGCGGCTTAGAAAAGGGGGGGGGAGGGGAAAAAACCCGCAGGAACTCGCAAGACATTTTCATCTTGCGAAGCAAGCCCATAGGAAATTCGTTCCGCGAGTCTCTTCGTCTAGCGTTTTTTTCGTCTTGCGAAGCAAGCCCATTGACGGCTTAGCGGATTAGCGCTATTAGCGGCTTAGAAAAAGGGGGGAAAGGGGGAAAAACCCGCAGGAACTCGCAAGACATTTTCGTCTTGCGAAGCAAGCCCATAGGAAATTTGTTTTGCGAAGCACCTCCAAAACAGAAAACTCTTTCATCTAGCGAGTTTTCCGTCTTGCGAGGCATTCGTCTTGCGGGGCACCACTGTAAGTACTTAACACAAGGTACCACTGTATATATATTTCGCCCTTCTGCAAACCTTGGGTGGGTGGGAGGGAGAACCTCCCATCCTTGCCCATTCTTCCACTTGCGTGCAGATGCAGACATTTTTTTCCGGCTGAAGATCCACAGCCAGGACATCGAGTTCTCTATTAGTACACAGGATCCCACCCACCGACAGTTTTACTGGGGAATTCCATACCTGCTGTGGCTTTTACTAGGGCAACGCAGCTTTTCCTCCGAAGCAACTGCATACTTTTTATCGATCCGCCAGTGAGCTTTGAAAGCTTCCCCGAAGGCTTTTTAAAGAACCAAATGTGATGCTTTTCTTTTTTTATATATAAAAAAAGGGTTGTAAATTACCGAGCGCTGCTCCCCCCTCGGCTCCCTTTTATCCTTCCTTCCTGCTGCCTCCGAGCAAAGCAGTAAAGAAGTGGTTTGTGCCCAACTACTGCCACAAAAAACAAATTAAAAAATCCCATCACAATCAGATAGAAGAAAGCAGCAGAAGAAGAAACCTCAAGCACTCACTTGTGGTGTCTTATCTGTTGTATTGAAAATCTCTTGGCTGGTTCGTATTCAAGCATTCCTGGAAAAGAAAAGGGAGGCAGAGAGAAACATTTAAGTTAGGCGTCAAGTACCAGGCAGCTGGTGAAAAAGGGGTTCAGAGCTGTTGCTGTCAGCATTATTATTATTTAATTTTTTTGCCACCCTTTACCCATAGATTCCAGGGCGGTTCACAATCACAACATAAAATTATGGTAAGGTAAAGGTAAAGGGACCCCTGACCATTAGGTCCAGTCGTGGCCGACTCTGAGGTTGCGGCGCTCATCTTGCTTTATTGGCCGAGGGAGCCGGTGTACAGCTTCAGGTCATGTGGCCAGCAGGACTAAGCCGCTTCTGGCAAACCAGAGCAGCACACGGAAACGCCGTTTACCTTCCCGCCAGAGTGGTACCTATTGATCTACTTGCACTTTGACGTGCTTTCGAACTGCTAGGTGGGCAGGAGCAGGGACCAAGCAACGGGAGCTCACCCCGTCATTGCGGGGATTCGAACCGCCGACCTTCTGATTGGCAAGTCCTAGGCTCTGTGGTTTAACCCACAGCGCCACCCGCGTCCCCATAAAATTACGGTATGAAGACACAAAACACGTAATTTGGGGATCATTTCCATGCTCTCTGCGGGGGCAGGAGAGAGGAAGGGTCCCTCTAGAGACAGCCAAACGGACACCCTCTGGGGTGCTGTTGGACTCCAACTCCCATCTGCCTATGGTAAAGGACAGAGGGATTTGTAGTTCCAGAAACAACTGGAGGGCCCCACATGGGCTCCTTGCTCAGTCTGAAGAGCCCTGTAAAACTCAGAAGGGTTTTCTAGGAGACAGGGGCGTTTTGCTTCGCTGCTTGTCTAACAAGTATGCACCTCCATCTCCTAACAAACTGGCGCACAAAACAGACCAATTTTTGTTTCGAACGTATTGTTGCGGGGTGGGAAGAGAGTCACAACGCGGCCAGGTCTTGCCATTGTGGCACCGGCACCTTCCCACGGGCCGATTTGGCCGGGGAGGAGCGCTTTTGATCTTGCTCGGCTTCTGCTCAACACACCTTGTAACGCTGCCGTTTACCCTGGGAGAGAGAGGAAAAAATGCTCTCCAAGGCTTCCTCCCTCTGGCTCCAGGCCTAAGCGAGGAGAGGGCCCTGGTCGGAACAGAGAGAAAGCCGTAAAGCTGCCCCAGCATGAAATGCAGTGTCGTGCGGCGATGCCCTCCTGTTGTACTCATCTAGCTTTATTGGCCGAGGGAGCCGGCGTACAGCTTCCGGGTCATGTGGCCAGCAAGACTAAGCCGCTTCTGGCGAACCAGAGTAGCGCACGGAAACGCCGTTTACCTTCCTGCCGGAGCGGTACCTATTTATCTACTTGCACTTTGACGTGCTTTCGAACTGCTGGGTTGGCAGGAGCAGGGACCGAGCAACGGGAGCTCACCCCATCACTGCGGGGATTCGAACTGCTGACCTTCTGATCGGCAAGTCCTAGGCTCTGTGGTTTAACCCACAGCGCCACCCTTAGCTCCTTTTTAAAGCAACCGTAAAAAAATTCTCACGAGCCTGCTTTTTCCACAATGCTCCATTTAGGAACTGTGATTATTATTATTATTAAACCAAGGTGCGGAAGACAATTCTTGAGGAGGAATTGTGTGGTTAATGGCACCACCCAACACAGAGGGTTTGCAAGCTGGCCCACCCCCCAAATTGGTGGGAACTTGCTCTGGAGACACACCCAACACTCAGGGAGCAAAGCTGTTCTTGTCTGGGCCGGCTTTTAATGGAGGGAAGCCCAGCTCGGTTTATGGGGCTCTTTTAAATCTATTTTGGCACGCATTTCATCCCGTCAGGAGCGTTTGGGGGGGGGGAGCAGAGACGCAGGCTCTTGCTATGTGTTTCAACATGCCGCTGCGGCCCTTCAGACGAGGCGGGCTGCAAATCCAAGAATAAAAGCAAAGTCTGTCGCGGGAGAAACAGGACCAGCTTGCTTGGAGAACAGTTCTGAGCCCGGCCTTATGTAACGGCGCTCTGAAGAGATAAAATGTGGGAGCCTTACACCAGAGTGATAACCGTCGCAAAAAAGAGAGAAGCAAAATCAAAATAGCCGTGCAGATGGCATTGGCTGCAAGGGGGAGGGAGGTTAGTCAGGGACTCGGGGAGGGGGAGAGGCAGGAACGTTTGAAGCAAGATTTCCGAAACACAGAAAAATAACCCGGGCATGCAGCGCCGCCTGCAGGAGCCGCTCAGGAACTGCAGCCTTCTGAAGCAGCGGAGGAAAAACCCAAGTGTTGGAAGGGACCACGAGGAAACTAAGGCCCAGGGGCCGGATCCGGCCCAACCGCCTTCTCAATCCGGCCCACGGACAGTCCGGAAATCAGGGTGTTTTTACATGAGTAGAATGTGTGCTTTTATTTAAAATGCATCTCTGGGTTATTTGGGGGGCCTGCCTGGTGTTTTTACATGAGTAGAATGCATGCTTTTATTTAAAATGCATCTCTGGGTTATTTGTGGGGCATAGGAATTTGTTCATTTTATTTTATTTTTCAAAATATAGTCCGGCCCCCCACAAGATCTGAGGGACAGTGGACTGGCCCCTGCTGAAAAGATTTGCTGACCTCTGCCCTCTAGCCCAACCCCCTGCGACGCAAGAATCTTTAGCCCAAAGTTGGGCTCGAACCCACGAACCTGATATTAAGGGTCTTGAGCTCTGCCGGCTGAGCTACCCCTCTGGCACCAAAATAAGAGGATGGCTAAGAGTGATGCACAAAGATTCCCTTCTAGTTCCTCTTCCCCAATCAGGATGTGTGCCTATCTCTCGCTTGCTTTCCTCCTCTCTCTTTACTCAAAGCTGCCAAGCTTCTAGTGCTCATCAAGGCTGTGAGGGAGGCCCAAGAGGCCTCCTTTGCTTCTGCCAGAAGCTGTTCCTCTTTTGCAGGAATTGCCAACGATCGAGGAGTGGCAGACGAAGATGATGGACTATGCGGAGCTGGGCCAAGCTGACCGGTAGAATCTGGAACCGAGACGACCAAAAATTTCAAAGAGACTGGAGTAGATTTATTTGGTACATGAAAAATTATTGGGAAAACATGAAGACACTTGGGCTGAAATAATTCTGGCAACGATAAATTGGAAAGCCCTTTTTGACCACAGAGAAAGAGGCGGCTTTATAAAGGTCGGAAATTGACGATCTAAAGTGTGAGTATAAATATCTGAAAATTAAAAAAAAAACAGTTGAAGGGATGGAAGGAAGTCACAAGCTTGGGAGAGCAAAGAGTATATTGTTGGTCAATGTAATGTTTGGAATACTGTGTTAAAAAAGAAAATTATAAAAACTATAAAAAGAAGAAGCTGTTCATCTGCCCTGCTGCTCCCCCCCCCCCCGCTCTTCTATAGAATTTTAGAGCTGGAAAAGGATCCTGGAGGTCATCCAGGCTGACCCCGCAAGAGTCTTGCAAAGGAAGCGTCCCCGGCTGCTGGTCGGCCAGCAGCCCCTGCTGGAGGTGCCTCCGGGAAGAGGGCATCTCCTTCATGGGCCAGCTTGCTCCACCACCGAGCCGTTAGAATGCTCAGCCAAGATCTTCTCCCCTGCTGTTTCCAGGCTTGGGGGCATGGCTCTGCCCTCTGGAGCAACAGAGAATAAAAGTTTGCTTTGCATTCTGTGGGAGATCCCTACATTCTCAAATATATATACATATACACACACACCATATTTTTTGCTCTATAAGACTCACTTTTTCCCTCCTAAAAAGTAAGGGGGAATGTGTGTGCGTCTTATGGAGCGAATGCAGGCTGCGCAGCTATCCCAGAAGCCAGAACAGCAAGAGGGATTGCTGCTTTCACTGCGCAAACGATCCCTCTTGCTGTTCTGGCTTCTGAGGTTCAGAATATATTTTTTCTTGTTTTCCTCCTCCAAAAACTAGGTGCGTCTTGTGGTCTGGTGCGTCTTATAGAGCGAAAAATATGGTGTGTGTGTGTATATATATGGAAAATATGTAACCCCCCCCCCCAAAAAAGCAGGTTCGTTTCCTGAGAAGCATTATAAGAATAATATTATAATAATTTATTATTTATACCTCGCCCATCTGGCTAGGTTTCCCCAGCCACTCTGGGCAGCTTCCAACCGAATATTAAAAACAATACAGCACCGGACATTAAAAAAATCCCTAAACAGGGCTGCCTTCGGTTGTCTTTTAAAAGCAAAATAGTTGTTTATTGAAATACATTTCCCTTGCTGGAGAGTCTCTTCCGAAACCTGTTGGAAATGAATAAAAGGCCCCCACCGTTAAATATTTACTGAGCTGTACCATAATGGCTGTTAGATAAGGAATCAAGGGCTTCGAGTGCTCTTAGAACGCTTTATCTTGCAGCGAACAAAAGGCAATAGAGCGTCCTGGCTTGTCCGTTTGAAAAAAATAAAAGAGGCCCCTTGCTAACCTTGCCTGTGGATGTGGGGCAGAAAATGTTTCATTGGATGCTTGGGTCTGCAAGAGCTGGGCTGGTTGACATTTGTTTTGCTTGTACCTGTTAACTGATGTCTCGATTTTCCACTTCTACGGTTGTCCTATTAGGCTGCGAGGAAAGGGCGGAGGGGAAATCAGTGGACCACAAGTTGAGGTCCAAAGCCTAGAGAGTGCCAGGCTACAAGGTCCTGGGAGAGGCCAGGGTTCAAATCTCCACTCGGCTGTGAAGCTCACTGGGCAATCTTGGGGGGCTAGCCGAGGCCTCTCAGCCCTAACCTACCTTGCAGGGTTGTTGTGAGGATTAAAGGAGGAAGGGGAGAAATATTGTAATAGGAATTTTATGGTCTTAGATATATGGTAATGTTCATAAGCGTACCAACCAAGCATGTACATAGATCAGCACAGGAAGGCCAACCTGGAACCATTTTGATTCCTAAACTGAGCAAATCTTTTCTCTGCAAGGTCAAAATGGAAAAGCCTCCCCATTGTCCTTTCCTTCACAAATCCTGTCTTAAGAATATGTCTGTGTCTGAATAGGGTGAGCCTGTGACCTGGCTCAGGAACTAAGTATTTATCACTACAAAAGACTGGCCAGGCTACCCAGGAAATCCAATCAAGTAACCTGCCAGACAGGAGATAAACAAGGACAAGAGATAAACAACATTTAAATTTCTTTTGAGACCGCCTTTTCTGTGATGTAGGTATGATGTATCTGAGGGGTGGTCTTAGGTTACACCCCTTCTGTGATGTATGTATGATGTTTCTGGGGGTGGTCTTGATCTACAGGGTGGTAATTTCAAAAGTATTTATAAGGTCTTGCACACCATTTTTCTGGGTCCTCCTTCTTTCCTGCGTGTGAGGGGAGCACCCTGTTGCAACAGATCCATAAAGATCAAGCTTACTAGCTGCTTTGCTTCTCAATATTCTCTGGTTGGCCTCTGTTATTTTCTCCTACCAATAGGGAACCTATGTAAGGACTCTATATGGGCTCTTGGATACCCCATAAGGGAAAAGGGCAATTTTTGTTTACAACACTACACACAGCACACAGAGGAAAAGGCGGAATGCAAATGCGATTAAATAAATGTAAAGGGTTGCAGTAAATCACACAGTCAGTTTACCTTCAGAATTTGCCACCTGGCAGTGAGGAAGCTACAGACTGAGAGCATCTGAAAGTGCCAACTATTTGGGATCATTTGGAACTATTTGGGATTATAAGAATTTTAAGGTCTCGAATATAGAATAACTATTCATAATCAGACACATATCTAAATATATGAACCATGTGTCTGAAATAGTATGGAAGAGCAATCCTGAAGCCATTTTGACTCTGCCAATGACCTCAGATATTCTTCTGCAGGAAGGGAGGCAAATGGGGAAAGCCTTCCCATTGTCTTTTTGCTTACAAATCCTCTGTTATTTGTGTATGAACAGGGTGAGCCTGCGACCTCGATCCAGGAACTAAAGTGTTAACCATCACAAAAGAATGGCCAGGCTGCCCAGGAAAGGCAATCAGTGACCATTATCAGCTATCCTGGCAGACAGGATTTCTGTTGTAGACCGCCTCCTTCTGTGATGCATGCATGATGTTTTGGGGGTGGTCTTGGGCTACAGGGGAGGCAATTTCAAAAGTGTATATAAGGGCTTTCGCACCACTGTTCGGGGTTCTCCTCCCTCCTGTGTGTGTTTTGAGTGGGGACCCTGTTGCAACAGATCCATAAAGATCAGGCTTACTAGCTGCTTTGCTTCTCAATATTCTCTGGTTGGCCTCTGTTATCTTCTCCTGCCAATAGGGAACCCACATAAGGACTTTATACAGGCTCTGGAATATCCCATAAGGGAAAGGGAGCAGTTTTTCTTAAAGCAGATTGTTCTATTTGCTCGAGCATAAGAGCAAATCATGGGACACGGGTGGCGCTGTGGGTTAAACCACAGAGCCTAGGACTTGCTGATCAGAAGGTCGGCAGTTCGAATCCCCGTGATGGGTGAGCTCCCGTTGCACGGTCCCTGCTCCTGCCAACCTAGCAGTTCGAAAGCACCTCAAAGTGCAAGTAGATAAATAGGTACTGCTCCAGCGGGAAGGTAAACGGCGTTTCCGTGCGCTGCTCTGGTTCGCCAGAAGCGGCTTAGTCCTGCTGGCCACATTCCCGGAAGCTGTACGCCGGCTCCCTCGGCCAGTAAAGTGGCCGCAACCCCAGAGTCGGTCATGACTGGACCTAATGGTCAGGGGTCCCCTTTACCTTTACCTTTAACAGCAAATCACACAGCTACAACCTTTTCCGGGGTGGAACTTTTCCTACAAAGCAAACTTGTGACATCATCATCATCATCCTCATAGGGCACTCACCTCTAAGCAGATCTGAAAGCAAAGGGCCGCAGTCCTCAGGAATCGTGTACTCCCCTTTCCCAATGTTTTCAAATAACTTATAAATATTATCGCCCTCGAAGGGATAAAGGCCGGTCGTAATGTTGTATCTGCAAACAGACAAAAGGCACAGGTGTGATCAGCGGGGTGGATCTGCAGAGAGGTGGCTGAGCTTCCCGCTTTGGCTCTCTCGCACATCACAACCTTGCTTGAAGCAGCTTGGGGGGGGTGGATCTGCAGGGGGGGGGTGGTACCCTTCCTGTCCCAGCCTCATCTCCTTGCCAAGCCCACCAGCCCCCTTCATTTCGATTATCCGTTTGTTGGCAGTACACTGGTACCTCGGGTTACCAACGCTTCGGGTTACAAACTCCGCTAACCTGGAAGTAGTTGCCTTGGGTTGAGAGGTTTGACCCAGGATGAGAACGGAAATTGCGCACCAGCAGCGCGGCGCCAGCGGGAGGCCCCATTAGTGAAAGCGTGCCTCAGGTTAAGAATGGGCCTCCGCAACCAATTATGTTCATAACCCGAGGTACCACTGTATTTATTATATGTCAACCCTATAATGCGAGAGACGTTCCCTGGATGGCTTAACGATAAAAGAGGGATTTGGAAGGAAAAAAGAGAACAATTTAAATTCAGAATAAAGCACAAATGCATACGGCCGAATTCATCCGTGTTGGGTGCATCTCAGTCTGCAAAAGAGGGGTTTTGATTAGGTGCTAAGATAGCTAAAGTAAAGGTAAAGGGACCCCTGACCATTAGGTCCAGTCGTGACCGACTCTGGGGTGGCGGCGCTCATCTCGCTTTATTGGCCGAGGGAGCCGGCGTACAGCTTCCGGGTCATGTGGCCATCAAGACTAAGCTGCTTCTGGCAAACCAGAGCAGCGCACGGAAACGCCGTTTACCTTACAGCCGGAGTGAGACCTATTTATCTACTTGCACTTTGACGTGCTTTCAAACTGCTAGGTGGGCAGGAGCAGGGACCGAGCAACGGGAGCTCAACCCGTCGTCGTGGGGATTCGAACCGCCGACCTTCTGATCAGCAAGTCCTAGGCTCTGTGGTTTAACCCACAGCGCCACCCGCGTCCCTAAGTTAGGACCCGCTAAGATAGTTAGGGACCTACAAATTCCCAGGCCACTCCTGTACCTCCCTGTTACCAACACTGATACGTATGAGGTTGCAACCTGTTTTACAATTTCCTTCTCCCCTGCTACCCCCTCAAGATGGAGGTAGCATGGCTACCTCTCTAGACTAGCTAGAGTAGAACGAGAAACTTTTCTGGCCAAGTTACTCATTTCCTACAACGCACAACTTTAACCTTTGCTTACCCGCAAACACCAGTTGGGTTTGTGTGACTGCAAGCAAGGAAAGTCTACTCTTGAAGCAGGGTTCACTAGCTGCTATCTCATCAGCCACAATCCCAATGTTGAACGCAGAGAGAGATTTTTAAAAGGCCCAGCCTACATGAGCTATTCAAGAACCGCCCTGGTGGTTATGGTCAAGGCAGGGTCTCCAAACAGGACCCTGAGGTCTGCGGAGGGGGCAAGCTGTGGTGAGCGGCAGTGTGGCATAGTGGTTAGGAGTGTTGGACTAGGACCTGGCAGAGACCAGGGCTCTGATAATAAAATAATAATAATAATAATAATAATAATAATAATAATAATAATAATAAACAACTGTGTATACTTGCCCTCCCTAGGGACGCAGGGGTCTTTCTCTCTGTGCTGGAAAAAGCCCTGGGTACCTGAATCTTTGGCTGCTAAGAGCCCTTCATCAAAGACCTCTTTCAGGGGGTAAAAGGTAAAGGGACCCCTGACCGTTAGGTCCAGTCATGGACAACTCTGGGGTTGCAGCGCTCATCTCGCTTTATTGGCCGAGGGAGCCGGTGTACAGCTTCCGGGTCATGCGGCCAGCAGGACTAAGCCGCTTCTGGCAAACCAGAGCAGCGCACGGAAACGCCGTTTACCTTCCCGCCGGAGCAGTACCTATTTATCTACTTGCACTTTGACGTGCTTTCGAAATGCTAGGTTGGCAGGAGCAGGGACCGAGCAACGGGAGCTCACCCCGTCGCGGGGATTCGAACCGCCGACCTTCCGATCGGCAAGCCCTAGGCTGTGTGGTTTAACCCACAGCGCCACCTGCGTCCCTCTCTCAGCCTAAATTACCTTAAAGGGGCATTGTGGGGATTAACAGAACCCATACACACAAGGAGGTGAGCTCCTTGAAGGGGAAAAGCGTGGGATTGAAATGCAACAATAAGATGGTACCCCGTGTCCCTTTCTGAAGGCTGGAGCCACCCCCACTTCGAATACAGAATTCATGGGTGGGGAAGGCGGTCTTAGAAAGGGGGGGACGCTGTGGCGGTGCATTCCCAATGAGTGCTGGGGCACAGTATGGAATTAAAAGCCCAGAGCTCATCCAAGAAAGGGGGTTCAGAAGAATGGCAGATGAAGATGATGGATTTTTCGGAGCTAGCTGACTTAGCAGAAGAGTCTGCGACCAGGAGGAGGAGGAGTATCAGGAAGAATGGACAAAATTTAATGATTATTTAGTTAAGCATGTAAAGCTATTTTAATGGGAAGCAGCTTGCAGATTCTTAATTGGCTTAGTATTCGATATAAGTGATGAATTAATATGTTTAATTTCAAAATGATACAAAATTTAAAGATCTTAACTTTCAAGTTAAATTTTATAAGAACGGCGATTTGGAAAACCGTTAAAAGGATATGCACTGAAATTCAACCAAGGGGAAGCGAGGATTCGCTGGGCAATGTCAATAAGTGTACTTTTTAATAAGGTTATGATTTATATTTGTTTAGAATTTTGTGAAAATTTAAAAGAAAGAAAGAAAGGGGGTTCAAGGCAGTGGGGTGGTGGGCTCGGCGGCTGCCCAGGAATGCCGCCTGCAGAGGCCAGGGCCGCTGTGAATTTGCCGGTTTCGTGCTTACAGCGTGACGCCAGCCGACCAGATGTCCACTTTGAAGCCGGAGAAGGTGTCCAGGCCGTTGGCGATTTCCGGGGGCTGAAAAGCCGGCGAGCCCTGGCTCGTTCGGCACATGTCGTCCTCTGCGAACGGGTGCAATGCCTGCGGGAGGGAGATAAACGAGAGAGGCGTGGGGAGAGAGGGGGAGAGCGCGGGTTAATCCCAGGTCAAAAGCAAAGGAAAACCAAGAATCTCCAATTCTCAGCTCCCACTTTCTGGAGAATCAGAGGAACGCCTTCCAGTCTCTCATAGACCAAACCCAAGGTGGGCCCTGGGGCTTTGGAAGAAGGGCACTTCTGAGCCCTGAAAATTAGCAGGGGACGCGAGCAGCTGTTCCCATGTTTTTTTACGGGAGATCCTCATGCTGCAACAGCTCCTAGCACAGTCCCACCGATTGGCTAGGAGCCACACGTCACAGAGAGCATGGAATAAATGAGAAATGGACTCCCATCGGACGACTTGAGAGCCGGTCGTGAGCAGGCGTCTCTGAAGGCTGCACCTATGATGCAAACCACATCTGGAATACGTCGCCTCCAGGATGACGTGAAATGTTTCAGAAAAGGGCAACCAAACGGCGACAGGGAAGAAGAAGGAGAGTTTGGATTTGATATCCCGCCTTTCACTCCCTTTAAGGAGTCTCAAAGCGGCTAACCATCTCCTTTCCCTTCCTCCCCCACAACAAACACTCTGTGAGGTGAGTGGGGCTGAGAGACTTCAGAGAAGTGTGACTGGCCCAAGGTCCCCCAGCAGCTGCATGTGGAGGAGTGGAGACGCGAACCCGGTTCCCCAGATTACGAGACTACCGCTCTTAACCACTACACCACACTGGCTCTCTTATTACAGGGGGGCTCCCTTATTAGGAAAGGACGCAGGGTTTGGAACTTTTCAGTTTAGAGAAAAGGCAAGGGGGCTGCGGCATGATGGAAGTGTTTAAAATTACGCCTGGCATGGAGAAACTGGGCAGAAACTAGGTTGATGTTAGCGGTTTCCAGTAAAAACTGGAAACTGCTCGGCAGTGGAACAGACTCCCAAGAGAGGTGGACTCTCCTTCATTGGAAGTTTCTAGGCAGAGGCTGGATGGCCATCTGTCAGGGATGCTTTTAGTTGAGATTTCTGCATTGGACTGGATGACGCTTGGTGGCTCTTCCAACTCAAAGATTCTCTTTTTTCCTGCCTTACACAGGCCATGACTGTATTTTGCTTTGTACCCAGTGACCGGTTTCCATCATTTGTTGTTTGGACTGTTTCATGCCATTCTTAATGCAGTGGTACCTCGGGATACATACACTTCAGGTTACAGACTCCGCTAACCCACAAATAGTACCTCGGGTTAAGAACTTTGCTTCAGGATGAGAACAGAAATCGTGTTCTGGCGGCAGCGGGAGGCCCCATTTGCTAAAGTGGTGCTTCAGGTTAAGAACAGTTTCAGGTTAAGAACGGATCTCCGGAACGAATTAAGTACTTAACCCGAGGTACCCCTGTAAATGCTTTTGTTAAAAAATGCTTTCAAACAGATGTTAAGTAAAACAAACAGGCTTCGCTCATGACGGTGCCCCAACGAGTGGCATTTGTGGTGCCACTGAACCCGGAGGTGGCATGAAACTGCCATAACTTGCAGCCAACGAATGAGTTTTATCCAATCCCCTTTCGAAGACTTGGATAGCTCAAGTCAGACAGCTGGGATAGCTCAGTCGGTAGAGCACAGGACTCTTAATCTCAGGGTTGTGGGTTCGAGTCCCACACTGGGCGAAAAGATTCCTGCATTGCAGGGGGTGTGGACTGGATGGGGTCCCATTCCAACTCTAAAATTCTATGAACTTAGCGGCTGTCACCTCTACAGTCACAAACATGTATAGGAGCCCTTGAGAGGTAGGCCTTACCTCTCATATACCCCATAGGTCACTGTACTCTGTAGGAGATTTCCTCCTTTAGGTTCCAAAAAATACCAGAGGCCTGCTCTATAGTAACCAGGGATCAGGACCCTTTGAGTGTGGCTGCCCCTATTCTGTGGGTCAGTCACTATCCACACTTCTCGTAAAGCTTCTTGAGACAACGACGTCTTCATTCACTTAAGAAGCTCTCCCAGCCGGATGAGAAGTTCTATTGCCTCGGATGTTCCTTCTCTATTGCTTCTAAAAATCTCTCTTTCGTCATTTGTGTTGCTTTCTTTTTGGTGGCTTACCGTATTTTTCGCTCTATAGGGCACACCGGACTGTAGGGCGCACCTAGTTTTTGGGGGGGGGCGGGGAAATAAAGGGGGGAAATTATTCCCCCCCCTCTCAGCCCCAAAGAGCAAAGAAGCCAAGACAGCCAGCAGGATCCATCCCGCTGGCTGTCTTGGCTTCCTCTTTAGCCACGCACAACCTCTCCAGCCAGGAGAGGCTGCGTGCGGCTTTGGTAGAAGCCAAGACAGCGAGCGGGAACTCCCGTCAGGCTCCGAAGGCTTGCGGATAGCTGCCCAAAGCCCGGGGTGCACAGCACTGCGCACCCCGGGCTTTGGGCTGCAGGCTGCTATCCGCAAGCCTTTGGAGCCCGGTGGGCACTCCCGCCGCGCTCCGAAGGCTTGCGGATAGCTTCAGCAAAAGCCTGCATTCGCTCCATAGGACGCACACACATTTCCCCTTCATTTTTGGAGGGGGGAAAGTGCGTCCTATAGAGCGAAAAATACAGTATGTCCTATTTTTGTAAACTGCCTTGGTGCACACAAAGAGGGAGATTCGTAGGCAAACAAAAGGCATGCCTGAGCATGGGAGCTCAAAAACCGTACCTCTGCCACGCCCAGATCCGAAATCTTCAGCGTCCCGTTGGTCGTGAGCAGGAGGTTTCCTGGTTTGATATCCTTGTGGACAATCCCTTGGCTGTGCAGGTATTCTAAGCCGTCGATAAGCTGGCAGAAGTACCTGCGTGTGGAGAGGGGAGAAGGAGAGGGGGAAACCTGGATTCAAAAAGGACGCAAAAAACAAATCCATTGAGATTCAAGTAATCCTTTCTCCTGGGCATGGTCGGCCAATTGGTGCCAAAGAAGGACAGAACTTTTTTTATGTACGCTAGAACAGCAGCAGGAATACTCATCGCGAAGTATTGGAAGACACAAGATTTACCCACCCGGGAAGAATGGCAGATGAAAGTGATGGACTATATGGAACTGGCGGAAATGACTGGCAGAATCCGAGACCAAGGTGAAGAGTCGGTGGAAGGAGATTGGAAAAAATTCAAAGTTTATTTACAGAAACATTGTAAAATTAAGGAATGTTAGAAGGTTGTTGGAATGAAGTAATGTGGTTTTAGCAGAAATGTTATAAAGGATTAGGTTAAAATTGATTTATTAATTGGTGAAAGACGAGAATTACAGTATACTAAGATAAATTATTAGGATAAAAACAAAGCTGGAAAGGATTTGCTGAAACATTTAATTGAACTAGAATACAAAAAAGGGAGGTGTGGAGCTGGTCAAGGAAATAAGTAAAGGAAAGAAAGCTATGTAAAGGTCTGATCTGTTTTTTTTTAATTGTTTGTTTGTGTTTTTTATGTCTTTGTTATTTTTCTTTTTTATTGTTGTTCCTTTTTGTAATTTTCAAAATTTGAATAAAAATTATATATATATAAAAGAGATTCAAGTAATCATACTGCTCTATTCTGCCTTGGTCAGGCGACACCTGGAGTCCTGCCTCCAGTTCTGGGCACCACAATTTAAGGAGGATATTTGCAAACTGGAAGGTGTGCAGAGGAGGTGTGCAGAAATCCACACTTGCTGCCAAATATCAGTAATATAATGATCCTGCAGGAACTGGAGCACCGGAGAAGGGGAGACAAAGGTTTTCAGGAGTCGACGTCAACAGAGGTGAGGATGCCAATGAGATCAGGACGACAGAGCAAGGGAAAACACAAACCCTTGGCCCGGTATACCTGAAGGAGCGTCTCCACCCCCATCATCCAGCTCCGAGGGCCTTCTGGCGGTTCCCTCCCTGTGAGAAGTAAGGTTACAGGGAACCAGGCAGAGGGCCTTCTCGGTGGTGGCGCCCGCCCAGTGGAACGCTCTCCCATCAGATGTCAAGGAAATAAACAATTATCTGACTTTTGGAAGACATCTGAAGGCAGCCCTGTTTAGGGAAGATTTTAATGTCTGATGTTTGATCGTGTTTTTAATGTTCTGTTGGGAGCCGCCCAGAGTGGCTGGGGAAGCCCAGCCAGATAGGTGGGGTATAAATAATAAATTGTTGTTATTGTTCAGTTTCCACTAGCACCAAAGCCAGGACTGCTCAGACAGGGTGGGGGGGCACATGAAGAAGAAGAAGAGTTTGGATTTGATATCCCGCTTTATCACTACCCGAAGGAGTCTCAAAGCGGCTAACAATTTCCTTTCCCTTCCTCCCCCACAACAAACACTCTGTGAGGTGAGTGGGGCTGAGAGACTTCAGAGAAGTGTGACTGGCCCAAGGTCACCCAGCAGCTGCATGTGGAGGAGCGGGGAATCGAACCCGGTTCCCCAGATTACGAGTCCACCACTCTTAACCACTACACCACACTGGCTCTCTAAGGGCACCCGCCTTGCTTAACTTACCCATGCGCTTGAAAGACGGGGAACTTTTTGTCAGGGACGCTGTCCAACATCTCCTGCATCCCACACACGCAGTATTCCATCACCATATACGTGAGAGGAAGAGTTAAGGAAGTGGCAGCCAGGCAGGCTTAGAAAAATCAGATATACAGTGGTACCTCGGATTACAGGCGCTTCAGGTTACAGACTCTGCTAACCCAGAAATAGTACCTCGGGTTAATAACTTTGCTTCAGGATGAGAACAGGAATCGCGTGACGGCAGCAGGAGGCCCCATTAGCTAAAGTGGTGCTTCAGGTTAAGAACAGTTTCAGGTTAAGAACGGACCTCTGGAACGAATTAAGTACTTAACCCGAGGTACCACTGTATACCACGCGGGTGGCACTGTAGTCTAAACTACAGAGCCTAGGACTTGCCGATCAGAAGGTCGGCGGTTCAAATCCCCGCAATTGGGTGAGCTCCCGTTGCTCGGTCCCAGCTCCTGCCCACCTAGCAGTTCGAAAGCACATCAAAGAGCAAGTAGATAAATAGGCACCGCTCTGGCGGGAAGGTAAACGGCGTTCCGTGCGCTGGTCTGGTTTGCCAGAAGCGGCTTAGTCACGCTGGCCACATGACCCGGAAGCTGTACGCCGGCTCCCTTGGCCAATAAAGTGAGATGAGTGCCGCAACGCCAGAGACGGCCACGACTGGACCTAATAGTCAGGGGTCCCTTTACCCTTACCTTTCCACTGTATAAGCTAATCGTCAAATGGCGCCTGAAACCTAGGTTGCCACAACAGAACACCTAGTTGCCATTCTGCCCCCCCTCCCAAAAATGAAGTTTATTGTTATTATTGTTCATTTCACTTCTGTACCACTTTGCATTTTAAAGGGAAAAAATCTCAAAGTGGTTTATAACACATTAAAAGATCAAAAAATGTAAAAAAAATTTACATTAAAAGATCAAAAAAATGGTTTATAACACATTAAAAGATCAAATAAAAAAAAATCCAGAACAAAAGAAATTCAAAACAAAACAAATTCCTTCCAGTAGCACCTTAAAGACCAACTAAGTCAGTTCTTGGTATGAGCTTTCGTGTGCATGCACACATCTGAAGAAGTGTGCATGCACACGAAAGCTCATACCAAGAACTGACTTAGTTGGTCTTTAAGGTGCTACTGGAAGGAATTTGTTTTGTTTTGACTATGGCAGACCAACACGGCTACCTATCTGTAAAAGAAATTCAAGCGTCAAAGAAAATATTTCAGATCCTTCTCAAAGGGACATGTTGCTTTCCCACCCACTATTTATCTGCCTACATAATTTATAGAGCTGTCCCATAGCAGAAGTGCTCTAGGAAGCCAGTGGGGTACAGGACCTGGGAGATCAAGTTTCGAATCCCCACTCGGTCACGAAGCTCACAGGGTGACCTTGGAGTCAGCCGCAGCCTCTTAACCAGTGATGGCCAAACTTGGCCCCTCCAGCTGTTTTGGGACTACAACTCCCATCATCCCAAGCTAACAGGACCAGTGGGCAGGGATGATGGGAACTGTAGTCCCCAAACAGCTGGAGGGCCAAGTTTGGCCATGCCTGCTCTTAACCTACCTCGCAGATTCGTTATAGGGAGGGTGAACCATGTACTCCTTGCATGAAAAACGGTGGGAGACAAATGCAAGGAATAAGCTCTTTTGTTTCCCTGCTTATGAAAGCTGGTGGGGCCAGCCAGATGGAGATGTAAGTCCCTAACCTGACGCCCAGAGATCTCTACGTGGTCACAATTGGACGCACGCCAGCTGCAAAATGCGCCTGGTGAATTTCAAACACTGCAGCCAGGCCAGAAGGGACGCGGGTGGCACTGTGGGTTAAACCACTGAGCCTAGGACTTGCCGATCAGAAGGTCGGCGGTTCGAATCCCCGCAATGATGGGGTGAGCTCCCGTTGCTCGGTCCCTGCTTCTGCCAACCTAGCAGTTTGAAAGCACGTCAAAAGTGCAAGTAGGTAAATAGGTACCGCTCCGGCGGGAAGGTAAACGGCGTTTCCGTGCGCTGCTCTGGTTCGCCAGAAGCGGCTTAGTCCTGCTGGCCACATGACCCGGAAGCTGTATGCCGGCTCCCTCGGCCAATAAAGTGAGATGAGCGCTGCAACCCCAGAGTCGGTCACGACTGGACCTAATGGTAAGGGGTCCCTTTACCTTTAGCCAGGCCAAGGATTTAACAGAGGGAGTAAGGCCAGGGCTATTGATCTACCTTGCTTGATGGGCAGGAGTTTTAGGTAGTGAAACGTGTCTCTCGTCAACTGCCACCTGATTCTTTTAACTCAGTGTTCCCCAACCTTGGGCCTCCATCTGTTTTTGGACTACAACTCCCATCATCCTTGACCACTGGTCTTGCTAGCGAGGGATGATGGGAGTTGTAGTCCAAAAACAGATGGAGGCCCAAGGTTGGGGAACACTGAGTTAAAAGAAGACGGCAAGGGCTGTACCTGAGACCTTCTGCACACCATGAAATGGGTGGCTTTGGTTCTTGGGTACCAAGGCAGAAGAGGCTTAGAATCCACAAGGCTCGCGAGAGAGGGGAAACGCACGAAGTCTGCAGCCGTACATGCCCCAGACAGGGGGGAAAGGATATATCTTCTGCTTCTCTTCGTTGTACAAGACGTCAACCAGCTGGATGACGTTCTTGTGCCGCAGCCGCCGAAGGAGCTGAATTTCCCTGAAAGGAAAAAGAGAAATATATATATATGCAGGTGACCAAAGCAACCTCCTCTTTGCAGAGGGTGTCAAGGGAGGAGCCTCCTTTCGCTTTAGGAATGAATTCTGTTCCTGTTGCTGCGTGGGGAGAGAATGGAGGCTCAGAGGCTATTCCTCTCTTTTAAATCAGAACCAGTGAAGCCGGTGAAGGTGCTGTGTGAGTGTCTGGAGGCGGTTGGAGGATGGATAGCGGCTAACGGGTTGAGGTTGAATCCTGACAAGACAGAAGTACTGTTTTGGGGGGACAGGGGGCGGGTGGGTGTGGGGGACTCCCTGGTCCTGAATGGGGTAACTGTGCCCCTGAAGGACCAGGAGCGCAGCCTGGGAGTCATTTTGGACTCACAGCTGTCCATGAAGGTGCAGGTTAATTCTGTGTCCAGGGCAGCTGTTTATCAGCTCCATCTGGTACACAGGCTGAGACCCTACCTGCCTGTGGACTGTCTTGCCAGAGTGGTGCATGCTCTAGTTATCTCCAGCTTGGACTACTGCAATGCGCTCTATGTGGTGCTACCTTTGAAGGTGACCCAGAAACTGCAGTTAATCCAGAATGCAGCAGCTAGACTGGGAACTGGGAGTGGCCACAGGGACCACATAACACCGGTCCTGAGAGATCTGCATTGGCTCCCAGTACGTTTCCAAGTACAATTCAAAGTGTTGGTGATGACCTTTAAAGCCCTAAACGGCCTCGGTCCTGTATACCTGAAGGAGCGTCTCCACCCCCATCATTCAGCCCAGACACTGAGGTCCAGCTCCGAGGGCCTTCTGGCGGTTCCCTCATTGCGAGAAGTGAGGTTACAGGGAAGCAGACAGAGGGCCTTCTCGGTGGTGGCACCCGCCCTGTGGAACGCCCTCCCACCAGATGTGAAGGAAATAAGCAGCTATCTTCTCTTTAAAAGACATCTGAAGGCAGCCCTGCTTAGGGAAGTTGTTAATGTTTGATGCTGTATTGTTTTTAACACTTGATTGGAAGCCGCCCAGAGTGGCTGGGGAAACTCAGCCAGATGGGCGGGGTATAAATAATAATTTATTATTATTATTATTATATTATTCCTTGTTGCAGGCACTGCTGCAGGTTGCTCTCTGAACCCACCCATCTCTAAGAACACCAGAAGAGCAGCATTCTGTAATCTCAACAAGATTATGGGAAACCCAGAAGCAGGATTCGAGCACAAGCGCACTCTCCCCTCCTGTGATTTCCAGCACTGGAACTCAGAAGCATTGCTTTCTCCGTTCGTGGAGGCAGAGAACAGCCATCGTGCCTAGTAGCCGCCGCTGATAGTCCTCTCTGCCTCCACATAGCACTCACCACTTGTGGGTCCATGCGTTTGGGGGATAAAGCACACATATGCAACCTAAGAGGGATGCGGGTGGCGCTGTGGGTTAAACCACAGAGCCTAGGGCTTGCCGATCAGGTCGGCGGCTCAAATCCCCATGATGACGGGGTGAGCTCCTGTTGTTCGGTCCCAGCTCCTGCCAACCTAGCAGTTCGAAAGCACCTCAAAGTGTAAGTAGATAAATAGGTACCGCTCTGGCGGGAAGGTAAACGGCGTTTCTGTGCGCTGCTCTGGTTTGCCAGAAGCGGCTTAGTCCTGCTGGCCGCATGACTTGGAAGCTGTACACCGGCTCCCTCGGCCAGTAAAGCGAGATGAGCGCCGCAACCCCAGAGTCGGCCACGACTTGACCTAATGGTCAGGGGTCCCTTAACCTTAAATGCAACGTAAGAATATCAGAAGGGCCTGCCAGATCAGGCCATTGGTCTATCAGGCATGTCCAACCCCCAAGAGACTGTGATCTACTCCCAGTATGAAAAAAAACTGGCAATGATCTAACCATTGGAGGGAGGAGGAGCGTGTGTGGGGTGGGTGGATTGCCCAGAGTTCTTCAGCTTTTATTTGTTAACTTTCAGTAAACTTTATTTAATCCCCCGATCCATAAGGGTCTCGCAATCTACCAGGACCAGCCGGGGATCTACTGGCTGAACAAGCCTGGTCTATGTAATCCATAAACACACAAGACGTAACCGGCTGTAAGTTTGAAAAAAATGATATATACTATTCATTGTATTGAATTGTAGATATCAACAGAAGTGGCTCATAAAGTTCAACGGAAAAAGTAGAAGACCCAGTGGATAAGTTCATTCTCTAATCAGTTTATGCATAAGGTCCATATATGTGAAAGTGTCTATTCCACCTGTCTGTTCATAGAGTCCGACAATCCACACGAAAGGTTGTTGTAGTTCCACAGAATGCTTTCACAGAGTCTAAGACAAGGATTTCCGGAATATTAGCCTTGTTTCGCCGTCTTGGGCTTCATCAGTAGTACAAACTCATATACGATATCACAGGACAGTGGATCTTATAGCATCGTAGGTAAAGGTAAAGGGATGCCTGACCATTAGGTCCAGTCGCGGACGACTCTGGGGTTGTGGCGCTCATCTCGCTTTACTGGCCGAGGGAGCCGGCATATAGCTTCCGGGTCATGTGGCCAGCAGGACTAAGCCGCTTCTGGCGAACCAGAGCAGTGCACGGAAACGCCGTTTACATTCCCGCCGAAGCAGTACCTATTTATCTACTTGCACTTTGATGTGCTTTCGAACTGCTAGGTTGGCAGGAGCAGGGACCGAGCAACGGGAGCTCACCCTCTTGTGGGGATTCGAACCGCCGACCTTCTGATCGGCAAGCCCTAGGCTCTGTGGTTTAACCCACAGCGCCACCCGCGTCCCTAGCTGCTACTAAACTTCCGGAAATCCTTGCTGCGAGCTTTATTGCTTGCAAGTTCTTCGCCGTGGCCTCGAGCTCCCCCTTCCTTGCAGGAATGGCATGTTGGGCGAATCCTGGCCAGCGCTGTCTTGTTGCAAGAGGCTTGCGCAAAGTGTTTTGCAAAGCACTTGCGAGGCTAAACCAGCGCCGCAAAGGGGCGCTTTGATTTCTAGAGAATCCGCCCCCCTCCCTCCCACCCTGCGCCCGGCCTTCCTCTGCGGTTCAGGCTGCCAGTTCTTGGCAACCTCTGTTGCTTCATTCTGACACTCAAAAGCTCAAAAACAGGAAGAGCGACTCAGCTCTGTGTCAAGCTTTGGGGGAAAGGGAACAGCTGATTGGCAGCAGGAAGGGAGAGAGAGAGAAAAGGCGATTCGTGAGGAGGCTCCAGCTGCCAAGCAGAGGATGCTGCGCTTGTACAAGGGGACAGACTGTTCCTTCCTGCGGTTTGGGGCCATGTCTGCCCACTACCTCACCCCTCGGAGCGAGGCCCTGTCCGCTTCCTGGCTCGCTCCCAAGGTAGATGTTGTGGACAGCTGCAGTATTCTGACAGTGCAAATTGCAGGACACCATATAAAGGAAGCGGTAGCTGCTCACTGCTGCCATCTCTGTGCAGCTGCAGCTTGGACAGACGTCTTGGGTTGAGCTGCTAGACCGGGGTAGGCAACCTAAGGCCTGGGGGCCGGATGCGGCCCAATCGCCTTCTCAATGTGACCCATGGACGGTCCGGGAATCCTCATGTTTTTACATGAGTAGAATGTGTCCTTTGATTTAAAAGGCACCTCTGGGTTATTTGTGGGGTCTGCCTGGTGTTTTTACATGACTAGAATGCGTCCTTTTACAGTGGTACCTCGGGTTAAATACTTAACTCGTTTCGGAGGTCCGTTCTTAACCTGAAACTGTTCTTAACCTGAAGCACCACTTTAGCTAATGGGGCCTCCTGCTGCTGCCAGAGCACGATTTCTGTTCTCATCCTGAAGCAAAGTTCTTAACCCGAGGTACTATTTCGGGGTTAGTGGAGTCTGTAACCTGAAGTGTATGTAACCCGAGGTACCACTGTTTTTAAAATGCATCTCTGGGTTATTTGTGGGTCATAGGAACATGTTCATTTTTCCCCCTTCAAAATATAGTCCGACCCACCACATGGTCTGAGGGACGGTGGACCGGCCCATGGCTGAAAAAGGCTGCTGACCCCTGTGCTAGCCCCTGCAGCTCAGGGGCCAGAACTATCCGGAACCAGGCAAAGCGCCACCGGCAGGAGGCAGACACACGCTGCAGGGAAAAAGTGGTGTCCGGGACAAGGGTGTCCCGGACAAGGTAACTTGTGCAAGCGAGCCAAGCCACACACACAAACATACCGGGGGAAATAACACACACAGCCCTGTTCAGGGAAGTTTTTAATATGTGACATTTTAGTGTATTTTTTATCTCTGTTGGAAGCCGCCCAGAGTGGCTGGGGAAACCCAGCCAGATGGGCGGGGTACAAATAATAAATTATTATTATTATTATTATTACACAGAGTCTGGGCTACATCCCTTTGGAGAAGAGCTGTAGCTTAGTGGCTTAGTGGCAGAGCAAAGGTTTCGAAGGATTGGAACTCTCCCAGGAACACCACCTGCTTTCCCAGAGTACAGTCGTACAGTGGTGCCTCGCAAGACGAAATTAATTCGTTCTGTGAGGCTCTTCGTTTAGCGGTTTTTTCGTCTTGCGAAGAAGCCCATTGACAGCTTAGCGGATTAGCGCTATTAGCGGCTTTTAGCGGATCAGCTGATAAGCGGCTTAGCGGCTTAGGAAAAGGGGGGGAAAGGGGGGGAAACCCCGCAGGAACTCGCAAGACATTTTCGTCTTGCGAAGCAAGCCCATAGGGAAATTCGTTTTGCGAAGCACCTCCAAAACAGAAAACCCTTTCGTCTAGCGGGTTTTCCGTCTTGCGAGGCGTTCGTCTTGCGGGGCACCACTGTACCGAACATTTCGGCTCCCGAATGCCGCAAACCTGGAAGTGAGTGTTTTGGTTTGCGAACGTGCTGTGGGACTCAAATGTCCGCCGCAGCTTCCGACTGGCTGCAGGAGCTTCCTGCAGCCAATCAGAAGCCACACCTTGGTTCCCGATCGTTTTTGAAGTCGAATGGACTTCCGGAACGGATTCTGTTCGACTTTTGAGGTACGGCTGTACTTCTTTGATGGGGCAGCTCTATAAATTAAGTCGGTAAATGAATAAATAAATTGTCTGAAATCTTTTCCTTGAAGCTTGAGTTTGTTTTTTTCTTCTGGATTGTTTCATTTGATGCTTGTATATGTTGTAAACCACTCTGAGATTCCCCCCCCCATTTTAAATTAAAAGTTGGTACAGAAATGAAATTAATAATAATAACGTCATTTAAAGAAAGGTTGGAAGATGCTATACAGATGGTACCATACACCGGTGAAATTGGCCAAAATGTATAGATTAAAGGATAAGAAATGCTGGAAATGTGGTGAGGTGGAGGGTGACCTCTACCATATGTGGTGGACATGTAAAAAGGCGAAAGGCTTTTGGGAATCAGTCTACAATGAGCTCAAAAAAATATTTAAATATACCTTTCCCAAAAGACCTGAAGTCTTTTTGCTGGGAATGATGGGTAAAGAAATCAAAAAAGAAGACAGGACGATATTTCTTTATGCCACCACGGCAGCAAGAATTATGTGGGCACAATACTGGAAAGTGGAAACCATTCCCAGCATAAATGATTGGCAGATTAAAATGGTAAACTATGCTGAACTTGATAGACTAACAGGCAGAATACGAGATCAAGATGAACAGAAATTCCAGAAAAATTGGAGTAAATATTGGAATTATATTGGAACAAATTCATAAAGTGAACTGGCGGGGTTAGAACAATTCTTTCAGCGAGTGAATTTAAGACTTAAAGATTAAAAATCAAGTACGTAACAGAGGAAAATATTTGATACTTACCAAAAGGGTGGAAGGGAGTCTAGGGCTCGGTTGAGCCCCAAACATTGTGGGGGTTTTTTGTTTTTGTTTTTTCCTTTTTTCTCTTTTTTCTTTTTTTCCTTTTGACGATTTCATTTTACTTTATTCTTTTTTATATATAGTTGGGAGAAAGGAAATGTTAGCCTATGTACCCATATTGTTATGACCTTTCGTGTATTTTTCCTTTTGATGTATATCTGTTTATGCAAAACTTTAATAAAAATGTATTTAAAAAAAAGAAAAGAAAGAAAGGCGCCTATTCTGATGTGGCGACCGTAACCCAGGTTTGAGGGGCCATTTGGTGGTTAGGCATACAGTGGTACCTCGGGTTACATACGCTTCAGGTTACAGACTCCGCTAACCCAGAAATAGTGCTTCAGGTTAAGAACTTTGCTTCAGGATATGAACAGAAATCGTGCTCCGGCGGCACAGTGGCAGCAGGAGGCCCCATTAGCTAAAGTTGTGCTTCAGGTTAAGAACAGTTTCAGGTTAAGTACGGACAAATTAAGTACTTAACCCGAGGTACCACTGTGTGTATGTGTGTGTGTATACATAAACATAAACACACACACACACACACACACACACCTGAGTTTCTAACTCTGGCTTTGTAGCCCAGGGAGAAGCACGCACAGCATCCAAAAATCACATCCCTTCTGAAACATCTGTAGAACTCCAGGTAAGTTAAGGCTGAGCCGAGGCTTCTCCGCGGACTGTCTACCTCCCAGACCCTTTTCCTTAGGACTTCCTCTCTGGGCCCAGCTTCAAAGCTCCGGCCAGCATTGCCCTAGCAACGAGTTCTTTAAAAGGACAAGAAGTCCGCCGACAGGTTCACGCAAGGATCTCCCCCTCTGTTTACCGTCACCATGACAAGGCAGGATGTCGGAATCTGGCCGGTAGCCAAAGGCAGCCAGATGGCGAAATCAGCAAGCGAAAAGGGCAGTGGGAGAGAGAGAGGAGGGGAAAAGAGAATAATAAACCTCCCCTGGCGTGATCGAGAAGCTTCTCCCAGAGAGCCAGAGAGGGACGTTTGTCCCCAGCCACTAATTCAGGTGTGCTGCTCTATTGAATGGCAGAGTACAGGAACTCAAAGCAGGTAACTCTTTTCACTTTGAGGGCCACATTTCCTCCCAGAGGCCGCAGAGTGGCAGTGGGAGGGGCCAGGGGCAAAAGTGGGCGGAGCAAGGTGATGTTTACCTTTGTACAGTAGGCTAGTTGCTACACACATGCCATCTGTCCAAGCAAGCAAGCAAGCAAGCAAGCGGCATGACTGAAGTTGAACGACTTATTTCCAGGCAAAACCACCCTAGGAGGGTGTGTAACAGGGCAGGGGGTGGCTGAAGCAGGGGGTCTCCCCTAGCCTGACCTGGAGAGGTCAGGGCTTGAATCTGGGACCATCAGAGGGTTGGACTAGGTGACCCTTGGGGTCTCTTCCAGCTCTACAATTCTATGATCTGTGTATGGCCAATTCCACTATGGTAAAAAGGTAAAGGGACCCGCAACCATTAGGTCCAGTTGTGGCCGACTCTAGGGCTGCAGCGCTCATCTCGCTTTACTGGTCGAGGGAGCCGGCGTACAGCTTCCGGGTCATGTGGCCAGCAGGAGTGATGGGCAGGGTACAAATAATTAATTGTTATTATTATTATTACTATCTAGCTATCTTTATAGAAGTGGGTGGCTAAGCAGAACGGGGAGGAGTCGAGGGGAGTGGGCGGAATGAAGCTTAGGGAACACGCGCAGGGAATTTTTCTTAATTGTTTTGATCTAGGCAGCAACAGTAGACAGTAATAATAATGCACTTTCTAATTTTAAATTGCCTTAACCTGTTTTTAATGTAATTGTGTTTTCATATTAAAGTTGTGTTTTGGTTATCGTAGCTTGCCCATTCTTTAAAAGGTATAGAAAGGAAGAAAGCAGTAGCAGCAGCAACAACATTCAACAACAACAACATCCAACAACAACAACATCCAATTTTCCCCAGGCTTGCCACATAGTTAAACAAACCTTAGTTCATTAATCATTTCATTTCATCCTGATTAATTCATTCCAACTGATTGACATTATTATTAATTATTATTATTATTATGCATATAGCAACAGCAGTAGGCATGTTGTTGCCATAAGTTAAAAAATGAATTGTTACGATTGGCTGTTTAATCTTTTTAAATTGTTTTTACTACTAAATTTATTACAATGTCTTGTGTTTGCCTTTCACCCAGGTTAAATTGGACATTTAAATTTTTAACCTTGTAGTTTTTCTTAGGACAGAATTTTTAATTGGTCGGTTAACGGTCCTGCCGGTGTGGTTTTGTGAAATTTTGTAAATGTTGTTTGTCTCTATTTATTTTTATTACTTCCCCAGTCGGGGATTGAAAACATCCACTGAAGCGTGGGCCATAAATATTGTACATAAATGAATGGAAATAAATAAAGTTAACCTGTTGATGGATTGTTTATTTGCTATTTTATTATTATTTATAGTTTGCTGTTTATCTATTTCATTCTACAATGGGTCGTTAAAGTGTTGTGCATACTGACAGAGAGATTAAAAAACAGTACCGATGAGTCTGCATAAATTAAGCATGGCTGGGTCCTTCTACCTGAATCCTTCTGCATTCCAGGCTGGTGTCCTGCCAACTGAACTATGATCCTCCAGAGACCTCTCAGTAGATCCCGTCCTACTTCCCATTACTAAAAGGTAAAGAGGTAAAGGGACCCCTGACCATTAGGTCCAGTTGTGGACGACTCTGGGGTTGCGGCGCTCATCTCGCTTTATTGGCCGAGGGAGCCGGCGTACAGCTTCCGGGTCATGTGGCCAGCAGGAGTGAGCCGCTTCTGGCGAACCAGAGCAGTGCACGGAAACGCCGTTTACCTTCTCACCGGAATGGTAGCTATTTATCTACTTGCACTTTGACGTGCTTTCGAACTGCTATGTTGGCAGGAGCAGGGACCGAGCAACGCGAGTTTCTCCCCAGTAGTATTGGGCCGGTATCCTCAAGAACAAGGGTGATTAACTTGGGTGCCCTCCAGATGTTCTGGGACTACAACTCCCAGTCAGTGGTTGGACATGATGGGAGTTGTATTCCAGCAGCTTCTGGAGGGCCAAAGAGTGCCTCTTCCCTTTGTGCAGTATCTGCTTCTGTAATTGGCCAGGCAGCATGAACCCTCTAGATTGGTTGTGCAGGTGTAAACTCCAGCAGACCTCCTCCTGCTTTGCTGGCTGTGGTTTCCTTCCTTTGCCCAGGTCCTTAGCTCCCAACAACTTAGGTAAAGGGACCCCTGACCATTAGGTCCAGTCGTGACCGACTCTGGGGTGGCGGCGCTCATCTCGCTTTATTGGCCGAGGGAGCCGGCGTACAGCTTCCGGGTCATGTGGCCATCAAGACTAAGCTGCTTCTGGCAAACCAGAGCAGCGCACAGAAACGCCGTTTACCTTCCCGCCGGAGCAGTACCTATTTATCTACTTGGCACTTTGACGTGCTTTCGAACTGCTAGGTTGGCAGGAGCAGGGACCGAGCAACGGGAGCTCACCCCGTCGTGGGGATTCGAACTGCCAACCTTCTGATCAGCAAGTCCTAGGCTCTGTAGTTTAGACCACAGCGCCACCCGCGTCCTATGTACTATGCTGCATCACTTAAAAAACAAAATCCTTGCGGGCCAGTTAAGGGCACCTATCCAGCAAATCTGTTGTTGTTCTTAAACCCAATCCATCTTGATCAACTGACTAAAACCAATATGGTAGGCCGTGCAAATGAGCCCACAGAAATTTCCACACCCCCGGGAGAATTTCCACACCCGTATATTATCTCATTACTGATAACCATCCTGCAAAACCACAGAACTGTAGAGTTAGATGGGACCACAAGAGTCATCTAGTTCGGCCTCCTGCCACGCAGGAAACTTCTGCCCCATGTGGGGCTCGAACCCACAACCTTGAAATTAAGAGTCTTGTGCTCTACCGGACTGAGCTATCCCAGGAACGATGGGGGTGGGTGGGAATCCTTTCCAGACTGCAAAAGTTTCCTTAACAGCTGCCTGGAGGAGAACTTGTTCGCCTTGGGAGAGCCATTAAGGCTGGGCCACTGCAAAAACACACACACACACACACACACACACAATGAAGTCATACGTCCACATTCCCAAGAGCTCCCTGGCAAGCAGGACTGTTAAACCACTCTGGAAATTGTAGCTCGGTGAGGTGGATAGGGGTCTGCTAACAGCGCTCAGCATCTTTAACAAACCACAGCTCCCAGGATTGTTTAAAGCGACAAGACACTGTTCTAAATGCACAGTGTAAAAGGGGGCCTAGGACAGAAACAGAATACCATATGGCAATGGCCCCCAAAACAGGAATTTTGCACTGCTGTGCTTTATGCTTTCGCACGTAACGGCTATTTGCACACAGCTTAAGACATTAAATATATATATATATGAAGCACTTTAGAAAAATGCTCAAACGTAAACAAACAAGCCACTCCCTCTCTCCGAATACTCTGGGACACCCAAGGAAGCTGAACAGACAAAAGTACACCGTATATTTCGCTCTATAAGACGCACCAGACCACAAGACGCACCTAGTTTTTGGAGGAGGAAAACAGGACGGGGGAAAATGCTGAATCTCAGGAGCCAGAACAGCAAGAGGGATCGCTGTGCAGTGAAAGCAGCGATCCCTCTTGCTGATCTGGCTTCTGGGATAGCTGCGCAGCCTGCATTCGCTCCTTAAGACGCACACACATTTCCCCTTACTTTTTAGGAGGGAAAAAGTGAGTCTTATAGAGCAAAAAATACGGTAACTCCTCCCTCACAGAGCACATGGTCCAATGATGACATTCCCATGAGAGGCAGTGAGGGCCAATGACTCTGAAGGCTTTAAATGGAGATGAGACCAATTCGAAGGAGGAAGCTGCTGTGAATTGCGCAGGAACATTGTGCTTTTGCGCTCTGGTCCTGCTTGTGAGGTTGCACAGGCTACTGTGAGAACAGGATGCTAGATCAGATGCTAGCTCCACCCCCCTGGCCTGATCCAGCAGCTGGACCATAGCTGTCAACTTTCAGATTTGAAAATAAGGGATCAGCAGCCTCACCTGTCCCAGGGACAGTCTTCGGGATAGCAGAGGGAAACGGCGCTGGAATAAGGGAATTTCCCGCAAAAAAAGGGAAGGCTGACAGCTATGAGCCAGACCCTTTCAATGTTCTTAACTGCTAACATCCAGTACCGAGATGAAGGTCTACCAGGCTTGTGTGTTGAGCACGCTGCTTTATGGAAGTGAGTCACGGGCAACTTACACCCACCAGGAAAGATGCCTCAAGGCCTTCCGCATGTGCTGTGTCAGGAAGATTTGGGGTATCTTATGGTGACAGCAGTCACGAAATTAAAAGGCGCCTGCTTCTTGGGAGAAAAGTGATGACAAACCTAGACAGCATCTTAAAAAGCAGAGACACCACCTTGCTGACAAAGGTTCTTATTGTTAAAGCTCTGGTTTCCCCAGTAGTGATGTATGGAAGGGAGAGCTGGACCATCAAGAAGGCTGATCGCTGAAGAATGGATGCTTTTGAATTCTGGTGCTGGAGGAGACTCTTGAGAGTCCCATGGACTGCAAGAAGATGAAACCTCTCCATTCTTAAGGAAATCAGCCCTGAGTGCTCACGGGAAGGACAGATCGTGAAGCTGAGGCTCCAAGACTTTGGCCACCTCAGGAGAAGAGAAGACTCCCTGGAAAAGACCCTGATGTTGGGAAAGATGGAAGGCACAAGGAGAAGGGGATGATGGAGGACGAGATGGTGGGACAGTGTTCTGGAAGCTACGAAAATGAGTTTGACCAAACTGCGGGAGGCAGTGGAAGACAGGAGTGCCTGGCGTGCTCTGGTCCAGGGGGTCACCAAGAGGCGGACACGACCAAGCAACAACAACATGTCAGGACAGAATTCCACCCAAAGATGTGTTCTCATGAGCCCACATTCCCCATACGTTCTCACTCCTGTCTCAGCGATGTCACGTCCACAGAATGGAAGATGGCAGGATCCCCCAAGGACATGCTCTATGCTATGGGGAGCTGACTTCCGGCCCCAGGCCCACTGGCAGACATCTGCAAACGTGGCAATGCCAACCTTGCCGTGGAGGAACCCCTTGCAGAAGACCACAGTGCCTGGAGACAGGAGTCCGTTTGTACATCCACAGCGGTGGCCAGAGGAGGAATGACCCCCGGGAAGAGCGCAGAGAGAAGAAACGCCCTTCTGCAGCTGCAGCAGCACAACCGGACCCCTTTGTCTGCCCCGGCTGCAACAAAACATTCCTATCCGGCATCAGTTTCTAAAGCCACAGGAGGCGCTGCAACCTTCCAACAGCTTGGCGAACTCCTCCATTGTCTCCCGAGGCAGACGGATGCCAACGACCGTATTTTTCGCTCTATAGGACGCACTTTTCCCCCTCCAAAAATGAAGGGGGGAAGTGTGTGCGTCCTATGGAGCAAATGCAGGCTTTCGAAGAAGCCTGGAGAGCGAGGGGGGTCAGTATGCACCGACCCCTCTCGCTCTCCAGGCTTCAAGAACTATCCGCAAGCCTGCGGAGCCCGGCGGGAACTCCTGCCAGGCTCCGAAGGCTTGCGGATAGCAGCCTGCAGCCCGAAGCTGTTCTAGCTTTGGGATGGCTGTGCAAAGCCTCCGCAGGGCGGCGGGGTGAAGGCACCCCGTCGCCCTGCGGAGGCTTGAAAGGCTGTCCACAAAGCCAAAACAGCGAGACGGGGCACTGCACAGCCCTCCGTCTCGCTGTTCTAGCTTCTGGATGGCTGCGCAAAGCCTCCGTGGAGGCTTGAAAGGCTGTCCCCGAAGCTGCGCTCCAAAGGCTTCAGGGATCTTTGAGGTTGGCGGTGGGGGAAAGCAGCGCTTCCCCCCACCGCCAGCCCCACAAGCTTGGGGGGCAACGGCAAGGCTGCACGCAGCCTTTGCGCTGTTCCCCGACCTGCTGTTCAACGCACCTTGTTTTTGAGGGGGAGAACAAGAAAAAAAATTTTTCCCCCTGTTCTTCCCCCTCCTATGGTCCGGTGCGTCCTATAGAGCGAAAAATACAGTAATTCCAGTGCTGCCTTCAAGCTGGTCTTGGCCAAGTTTGACTGGGGTGGACGCGAGCAGGGGAAAGAGAAGGGGAACGGAAAGAACGAAAGCCTGCCCTACACTGAGCTGCAAAGCCCGACCTCAAAGGAACTAGGATGTCCAGGAAGAGCTTCTCGCGACAGAGCAAAGGCCACAGCTGTTGCTTACAGCGCCGCAAGATGGGCCGCAACAGATGCAGGGGCCTAAACTTAGCAAGGGACTCTCATCAGTTCTTCCACCTTCACTGGGAACTCTGCATTCTGCTTACAGGGGTAGAAGGCACGCTGCCCTCCAGGTCATCTCAGACACCAACTCCCATCAGCCCCTGGAGCCAGCTGGGTCAAAGGTCAGGGGTGATGGGAGTTTTCGTTCAACAAGCTTCGGAAGGCACAGCCACTCCGGCTACCCGCGGCTTAACCCCTGTCAAGAAAGGGCATGGACTTGCTTGTCTGCATTTTCCTAAAGCTTTTTTGTTTTCATTTCTTTGCATTGAGAAGCTTTTCCAGTTAGATGACAAGCACTGGCTCCCGGTGGAGTATAGGATCAGGTTTAAGGTGCTGGTTTTAACCTTCAAAGCCCTATACGGCGTAGGACAGTCGTACCTACGGGACCGCCTCTCCTGGTGTGTCCCACAGAGGAACTTCAAACAAAAACATCTTGAAGGTCTCAGGCCACAGAGAGGTTAGGCTGGCCTCAACCAGAGCCAGGGCTTTTTCGGCTGTGGCTCCGATCTGGTGGAATGCTCTGCCACAAGAGACCAGGGCCCTGCGGGACTTGACATCTTTCCGCAGGGCCTGCAAGACAGAGCTGTTCCACCAGGCCTTTGGGCAGGGAACAGCCTGACTCCCTCCTTTGGCAATCCTCACAGAACTTCTAGCCCAATGGTTGCCATTAATTTGATTGGAATTAATTTTATAATGAAATCATTTTAGAATGTTTTATTGTTTTAATGTTGTTAGCCGCTCTGAGCCCGGATTCGGCTGGGGAGGGCGGGATATAAATGAAATTATTATTATTATTATTATTATTATTATTATTATTATTATTATTATTCCTGGTTCTCCTTGTACCGCCTGCAACTTTATTTCTGCTGTTTTTAAAGATGTGCCTGCAAATCTCCCTGGGACGATATACGTGGAAGGTGAGGTCACAAATTAATAAATAACAAGTGGCAGAGTCTTAAACGGAGGCAGTGACTTCACGGGCAAAAGCCCAGAGGTAATTGTCGGAGTAGCTGCCTGCCAGGCAAGGGAGCAGGCAGAATCACAAAATCACAGCGTTGCAGAGTTGGAAGGAACCCTAAGGGTCATGTAGTCCAAACCCCCTGCAATGCAGGGATCTTTTGCCTGATGTGGGGCTTGAACCCACAACCCTGAAATTAACGAGTCTCACGCTCCACCGACTGAGCAAGGCAAAAAAAGAGAAGAGTTATGGAGGAGGGTACTTGCAAAGCACACAGCTCAGAAATAACACAACACACGCAAACAAAACGGGGACTTTAACCTTGCAGGCGTTTCCATTCTCTGTTGTGAAACTTAACACACGCAACTTATACAGGGTGAGTCTTTTAAAAGAGGCCCCCTGCAACATGTGTACTCTGTATCCACGGGGCCTCTTTGAAAGGACTCACCCTGTATTTCTAGGCCTTATAGCTTTGCCAAAGCTAGCTGTGGGCTCTAGAATTACCCAGAAGAGGATAAACGACCCTGGACGGTTATGTCCAGTCAAAGGTGACTGTGGGGTTGCGGCGCTCATCTCGTTTTCAGGCCGAGGGAGCCGGCGTTTGTCCGCAGACAGCTTTCCGGGTCATGTGGCCAGCAGGACTACACCGCTTCTGGCGCAACAGGACACCGTGACAACCTTCTGGCCACAGCGGTACCTATTTATCTACTTGCACTGGCGTGCTTTCGAACTGCTAGGTTTGCAGGAGCTGGGACAGAGCAACAGGAGCTCACCAGTGTTGCACGGATTCGAACCGCCAACCTTCCAATCGGCAAGCCCAAGAAGCTTAGGCCACAGCACCACCCGCGTCCCTAGAAGGGGATAATGGAAACTTTCATTGTCAACAGCTAAGGGCGAAGCTCTTCTGTATTTAAGCTGGCATATCCAGAATGCTGGAGGGAGGGGAGACGGGGTGCAGGATCCACAAAAGGAGAACTATGCACAGTAATCTGACATCGGAAATGGCACATTATCCAGAAACCAGAACACGAACATTTCAGTCCACCAGGTCACTCTGTTCCTGATCTTATCTGAAGGCATCCGCCCTAGAACAAGAGAACTTTGGCGTAAGGGTGCTGAATCAAAACCTCTATTTCCCCCCATTTGTGTCAGAAAAAAAAAGACAATGGCTTTCTGCCTTGCTATGAAGGTTAATTTCCTTAGCAATACTACTCAGGATGCATTATTACCTATGACTGCTGTTGCAAAGGGCCATTTTGCCTCTATTTATGCTCCAAAATATGGTCTGAAGCTCAACATCAAAAAAACGAAGATCATGGCCACTGGGCCCATCACCTCCTGGCAGATAGAAGGGGAAGGAATGGAGGCAGTGAGAGATTTGTCTTTCTTGGGCTCCATGATCACTGCAGATGGTGACAGCAGTCACGAAATTAAAAGACGCCTGCTCCTTGGGAGAAAGGAGATGGCAAACCTAGACAGCATCGTAAAAAGCAGAGACATCACCTTACCAACAAAGGTCCGTATAGTTAAAGCTATGGTTTTCCCAGTAGTGATGTATGGAAGTGAGAGCTGGACCATCAAGAAGGCTGATCGCCGAAGAATTGATGCTTTTGAATTCTGGTGCTGGAGGAGACTCCTGAGAGTCCCATGGGCTGCAAGAAGATCAAACGTATCCATTCAGAAGGAAAGCTGGACCATAAAGAAGGCTGATCGCCGAAGAATTGATGCTTTTGAATTCTGGTGCTGGAGGAGACTCCTGAGAGTCCCATGGGCTGCAAGAAGATCAAACATATCCATTTGGAACGAAAGCAGCCCTGAGTGCTCACTGGAAGGACAGATCCTGAAGCTGAGGCTCCAATACTTTGGCCACCTCATGAGAAGAGAAGACTCCCTGGAAAAGACCCTGATGTTGGGAAAGATGGAGGGCGCAAGGAGAAGGGGACAGAGGACGAGATGGTTGGATAGTGTTCTGGAAGCTACCAGCATGAGTTTGACCAAACTGCGGGAGGTAGTGGAAGACAGGAGGGCCTGGTATGCTCTGGTCCAGGGGGTCACAAAGAGTCGGACACGACTAAATGACTAAACAACAACAAATGCTCTAACTGAACTACCACAGAGTGTACCTTTTGCATTCCATTGCCAGCTAACTCCAACCTTTACACTAGTGTTAGAAACGCAGGTATATAAGCTATTCTCTGCATGCTCCTTGAATAGAGATGAAGCTTGCTTCAATTTTTTTCTACTAGCCTAATGTCTCTCACTTAAAATTGTGGTTGCCTTTTTATGTAGAAAAGCAATCACCAGTAAATCATCAGTGAATGTCTCGAGCCTAACTACTCTGACCTTGGTGACTTTCCCACACTATCATCGGTTGCATTTTTGTTCTAAAAATATGAAGAGCACATAGCAGAAAGTGGTGTAAATAATGGGGTCAGTTCTGTCAAGCAATGAACATTTAATACAAAACTTTATGCAGAATGCTTTGGTTTAAGAAGAGACCTCCAGAACGGATTAACTTCGTAAACCAAGGTACCACTATACATACTACTCTATACAGTGGTGCCCCGCAAGACGAATGCCTCGCAAGATGGAAAACTCGCTAGACGAAAGAGTTTTCTGTTTTGGAGGTGCTTCGCAAAACGAATTTCCTATGGGCTTGCTTCGCAAGACGAAAATGTCTTGCGAGTTCCTGCGGGTTTTTTCCCCTTTCCCTCCCCTTTTTCTAAGCTGCTAAGCCGCTTATCTGCTTATCCGCTAAGCCGATACGCCACTAAATGCCGCTAATAGCGATAATCCGCTAAGCCGTCAATGGGCTTGCTTCGCAAGACGAAAAAACTGCTAGACGAAGAGACTCGCGGAACGGATTCTTTTCATCTTGCACAGAGGGACATTCTGAGTAAATAGCACTTGCAAAGAGAGGCGAGAGAGAAGAGGAACTGAGAGGGGCGGTGATGGAGGACCACAGCATGCTTGGAGTTCGATTCCCATCAGCGCAGAGGGGCTGGTGTGATGAGAGCTTCGGCCGAAACATCAGGAAGGCCCCAGGTCGGCACAGAACCGCCTTCTCAGCCTCCTGCACCGATGGAACCTCAAAGGGCAATGCGGATAAGCTGTTTTTTGGGGGTAGTTTCAATTCTTCCTCTTTCTCTCTGTCAGATCTCGCTTTTCCAGAAGCGGAAAGAAAACCTGGTTCTGAAGGCCTGTCCGAAGAAGCAATAATAGAGCGAAGCTGATTCACTGGCGGCAGCGCTCACAGCCCCCCCCCCATGCGCCAGGCGATGGACAAGGGAGGCGAACGTCTCCATCCAGGCGTTTATCCAAGATTGCCTAAAGAGGCAGAAAAATCCCACGGGGCTGACGCTCAGCAGATGCCGGAACAAGCTGGGAGATCTGGGAACTGCCTTCCATCTAAACCCCCCTGATAGCTGCTGCCAGTCCGTGAAGACAATATCGAATGAGATGGACCAACGCTCTGGCTTGGCGTGCGGTGGATTTCCTGCCCTAAATGGTGACAGGCCACAGCTCGGACACCTGCCTTGCATGTAGAAGGTCCCCTCCCAATGTTTAATCCTCTGCGGATCGGGCCAGGAACATTCCTGGAGCGATGCTGCCAATCAGTGTAGACAATAGAGAAGCAGAAGGACTAGTGGCCTGTATAAGGGAGCTCCCTATCTACCGTATTTTTCGCACTATAAGACGCACCAGACCACAAGACGCACCTAATTTTTGGAGGAGGAAAACAAGAAAAAAAATATTCTGAATCTCAGAAGCCAGAACAGCAAGAGGGATTGCTGCGCAGTGAAAGCAGCAATCCCTCTTGCTGTTCTGGCTTCTGGGATAGCTGCGCAGCCTGCATTCGCTCCATAAGACGCACACACATTTCCCCTTACTTTTTAGGAGGGAAAAGGTGAGTCTTATAGAGCAAAAAATACGGTAGCTTACATACCTAAGTTTCTAACATTGCTAGCAACGTCTGAAGGGCCACAGGCGCCTGAGGAAACATGGGTTGCCTCAACTGTCTGCAAAGTGCTCGGCCCGGGCAAGCCTCAACAGCACTGCACTGTTTTCCTAGGCTGGCAAGGACGTGGCAAGGCTTGTTCACCAGAAACACAGGCAGACAGGCTGCAGGTACAAGCATAGGGTACATCCTGGAAAAGGACACCTGAGGTGTCAAAGGCCAGGGTAAAGAGGTGCCCCATCAGTCTTTGCTGAAAGCTGTTCAGTGAAAGAGGCAGCTCTGTGGGGAAGGCGTTCCACACCTCAGCCTACACAACTGAGGTTATCCTGATTGCATTTCCCGGATTTGGAGGACAGGGGCCTGTCAGGGCTAGTCTAGAGTCCCAGGCAAGCCGATCCCTAAACCCAGAGCTGCAGCAGCTGCTCACTTAGCTCAGATATAAGTTGTTGGGAGGGACGCGGGGTGGCGCTGTGGGTTAAACCACAGAGCCTAGGACTTGCCGATCAGAAGGTCGGCGGTTTGAATCCCAGCAATGACGGGATGACCTCCCGTTGCTCGGTCCCTGCTCCTGCCAACCTAGCAGTTCAAAAGCACGTCAAAGTGCCAAGTAGATAAATAGGTACCGCTCTGGCGAGAAGGTAAACGGCGTTTCCGTGCACTGCTCTGGTTTGCCAGAAGCGGCTTAGTCCTGCTGGCCACATGACCCGGAAGCTGTACGCCGGCGAGATGAGCACCGCAACCCCAGAGTCGGCCACGACTGGACCTAATGGTCAGGGGTCCCTTTACCTTTACCTAAGTTGTTGGGAGCTAAGGACCTGGGCAAAGGAAGGAAACCACAGCCAGCAAAGCAGGAGGAGACGCTGCTGGAGTTTACACCTGCACAGCCAATCCAGAGGGTTCATGCTGCCTGGCCAATTACAGAAGCAGATACTGCACAAAGGGAAAAGGCACTCTGCTGGAATACAACTCCCATCATGTCTAACCACTGACTGGGAGTTGTAGTCCCAGAAACATCTGGAGGGCACCCAAGTTAATCACCCTTGTTCTTGAGGATACCGGCCCAATACTACTGGGGAGAAACTGCTGCCCAGGAGACCACTTTGAACAACCCACGAGCACGACAATATCCAACCACGCAAGATGCCTCCAGAGGATGCAGTCGCATTTTCTATAGCTTGCGAGCCAGTGGGTTTGTTGAGCTCCAATCTATATTCCAGCTCTCGTTTATTTTTGCCATTTCTGGTTATTCCCTGGAAGGCGATTCTCTCAAGTGCACCCCACCACTGAAAAGCGCCGGAAAGTGAAGCTGGGAAGACACTGGCGGGGAGATGCCCTTCCTTGCAACATCACAGAGGAAGACATCCCTGGCCCAGACAAGGCACAAAAAGAAACCTAGAGAGACTCACAAGGGGAGAGGGTGCAGGAGAAGGGCCCACCTAACTGTTTCTGCCCAGGCTGTCGCCCAAAGCACCTTCTGACAGTCCTGAGAGGGAATCCGGAACTGCTCCTCCTGCCTGAGGAAACAACTCTGACAGACAAGGGGCACCTATCACCACCCTGCAAGTACACATCTGAACATGGGAGTTGAGCCAGCCAGTGGCAGACCACAATATTTGCAAATCGCTCCAACCTCCTTACCTCCGATGGCTGTCCTGTGGGACCCCCATAGTCAGTCTTGGAGCTCCAACTTTTATGACAGAAACACCAACAGATGGCTGTTTTTACCATGCATTTTTCAGACGTACAAACCATTTCCCCTTCGAAGGCCACATAACCCCAGGGGAAAGGGCAATCCGCTGTAGGTCAGAGCCAGCAGTGAGAGACAGGGGGCTGGGGCTTATGCAGGCATGGCCAAACCTGGCCCTCCAGCTGTTTTGGAACTACAACTCCCATCATCCGTAGCTAACAGGACCAGTGGCCAGGGATGATGGGAATTGTAGTCTCAAAACAGCTGGAGGGCCATGTTTGGTCATGCCTGGCCTAATGTGTGCACCCATCCCAGCTGTTTTGGGACTACAACTCCCATCATCCGTAGCTAACAGGACCAGTGGCCAGGGATGATGGGAATTGTAGTCTCAAAACAGCTGGAGGGCCATGTTTGGTCATGCCTGGCCTAATGTGTGCACCCATCCCAGCTGTTTTGGGACTACAACTCCCATCATCCGTAGCTAACAGGACCAGTGGCCAGGGATGATGGGAATTGTAGTCTCAAAACAGCTGGAGGGCTATGTATGGTCATGCCTGGCCTAATGTGTGCACCCATCCCTTCCTGCCTTTCCGCATCCAGTTCTCCCACCTCTTTAGAATTACGCAGAGGGCAGCATGTATCCTCCTAGGCCAGAGGTTCCCAACGCTTGCTGTAATAAGAACGTAATAGCCAGCCTGCTAGATCAGGCCAAAGGGGCGGGGGCATCGAGACCGGCATCATCTTCTCACATTGGCCAAGCAGACAGCCCCATGGGAAGCCCATAAGCATGACCTGAGTGCGAGAGCAACTCTCCCCACTTCTGAGTTCCAGCAGTGGAAAATTCCCTCCAATGGAGAAGGCAAAACGCAGCCACCGGACAAAACCCATCGACAGCATCCTCCTCCTCCAATTTGTCTAATCCTCTTTCAAAGACATTCAAGGCGGCCATCACTATGTCTTGTGGGAATGAATTCTGCAGTAGAGGTAAAAGGTTAAGGTAAAGGACCCATGGAAAGTCCAAGGGGACTCTGGGGTTGCGGCGCTCATCTTGCTTTCAGGCCGAGGAAGCTGGCGTTTGTCAAAAGACAGCTTTCCAGGTCATGTGGCCAGCAGGACTAAACCGCTTCTGGCGCAACGGGACACCGTGACGGAAACCAGAGCACACAGAAACTCCGTTTACCTTCCCGCCACAGGGGTACCTATTTATCTACTTGCGCTGGCATGCTTTCAAACTGCTAGGTTGGCAGGAGCTGGGACAGAGCAACGGGAGCTCACTGTTGCAGTGATTCAAACTGCCGACCTTCCGATCGGCAAGCCCAAGAGGCTCCGCGGTTAACACCGCAGTGCCACCCGCGTCCCTGGCATTTCCGTGCACTCTGGTTCCTGTCACGGTGTCCCACTGCGCCAGAAGCGGTTTAGTCATGCTGGTCACATGACCTGGAAAGCTGTCTGTGGACAAACGCCGGCTCCCTCGGCCTGAAAGCGAGATGAGCGTTGCAACCCCAGTCGCCTTTGACTGGACGTAACCGTCCAGGGGTCCTTTACTTTATTCCGCAGTAACGTGCTACGATTCTTGAGAGTCCCATGGACTGCAAGAAGATCCAACCTCTCCATTCTGAAGGAAATCAGCCCTGAGTGCTCACTGCAAGGACAGATCCTGAAGCTGAGGCTCCAATACTTTGGCCACCTCATGAGAAGAGAAGACTCCCTGGAAAAGACCCTGATGTTGGGAAAGATGGAGGGCGCAAGGAGAAGGGGATGACAGAGGACAAGATGGTGGGGCAGTGCTCTCAAAGCTACCAGCATGAGTTTGACTAAACTGCGGGAGGCAGTGGAAGACAGGAGTGCCTGGCATGCTCTGGTCCAGGGGATCTCGAAGAGTCGGACACGACTAAACGACTAAACAACAACAATGTTCTACAAAGACACAACTACACTCAATTTTTGTAGGCATAGGCCCACCCTCACCCCCAAACCCTCTCCCACCCCCCCAAAAAACCCCAACACTCACTTTTTAACATTGGCCTCCCCGTTGGGGATCCTCCGCAGCTTCTTCTTCTTCAGGATCTTGACTGCTCTCCTACAGAGGGTTTCGGAGTCCAGCATCTCCTTGACCTTGCCGTAGGATCCTTCCCCAAGCAGGTCCCCCATCAGGTACTTGCCTATGAGTTTTGCCCTTTTCCGGCGGGGCTGGTAGATCACTTCTGTAGAGTCTATGCGGTGGATGAAAGTATCCATGCCCACCGAGATCAGTTCGCTTTCGACAAACATCCCCAACTGCTGGGAGTCCTCCATCGCGAATCGAAATGAGCCAAGCCTGTTTGCGTTCTACGACGACAAATGTGTGCGCGCGCCAAAGGTTTAAAAATCCACTTTCCTGGTGTGTCGGATGCTCCCTTTTTACTCCCAATTCTTTTGGGGTGGGGAAGAAGGATGTTCAGCGGAGGTAAGTAGAGAATTCCCAAAAAGATTGTACAAACGTTTTAACTTACAAATGAAAAATAAAAGCCTATGAGAACTTTTCTCTCGAGCCCACGAGGGCCCTGCAGAGATCCAGCACCTCGTTCCAATACTTATAGAGCTTCTCTTAAACAATGTGGATGGGGGAAAGCAACAAAGTTGATTTACAGTCAGCTTTAACTTCTTTTTGAAAAAAAAAAAAAATCTCGTTTTTGCTGCTCCAAGTCTTTCACATCAGGTAATGTTCTCCTGAGGAAGTCCAAGGTATTTCCCCCCCTTCCTTGAGGACCTAAGTCATCTTCTAGAATACTTCCTGCGTTTGGAAACTGAAAGCTAGTCTCTCGGAGGGTGTTCCATCGCTAGCAAGGCATGGCAGCTCCTGTTTCCAAACTGTGAGGTGAAGAATCAAGGAGCCCAAACCCACCCCTCGGCTTTGACCACTCGCGCCACCCAGGTACGACCTCCGATGAGAGTCCTCTCAGCCGTTCGGAAGCTGGAACCAAGTCTCTTTAAAGGAATTTTCAATACTGATTTCAACTGCTTCTCTTCCGCCCTTGACAAAGGATCGAGGCCTTCCGTGTCTAGTAGGTGCTACCAGGGGCATCCTTCAACCACTTAGGGTCTACCTGACACATGATGTGTCACCCCACTGCTTCAGGTATTAAGGTAGGCAGGCAGGCAGCTCAAACCCTATTCAAGTCTCCCAGAACTAAGCACCCACAAAAAAGAGAGAGAGAGGAGGGGATGGTGCTTGAGCAAGCTCTCCTGACGCAAGTTTAAGCTTACACAATTCATCCAGCTTAAGCAACTGTCTTGAAAAAAGAGGGGAGGCCTCTAATCATCCTACTCTTGGGGAACCCCTCTACCTTCAAGCTATACTGCAGCAAAGCCAGGCTTTTGAAGGCATCAGTCAGAACCGATTGATCCCATTAGTGCCAGACTCCTGACCGATCTTGCGGAGAGTAATTAAGTCCCTTTCTGAACAGACACACACCGTTCTGTTTATGTGGCCTTCCGATCTAAATAAGGAAATGCAATGTGATGTTCACAAGCCCAGAGAGTCAAGGGAAAGTTATCCTTGGCACGTGAGTTGGGAAAAGGGGTAAAAAAAAGGAATTGGGAGATTTTCCCTTAACAGGTAATTGTACCGTTCCCACAAGAGACCAAGATGCCTGTCAAACAGGTGGGGAGAATATTAACTTGGGGGGGGAGTAGACCCTTTCCTCCCAAATCCCTAATGGGACTCTTCTCTCTTTTGAAGAGCTTCAATAATCCCCAAGAATCTTCCTCTTGACAAGATTGGCACCCACAAAATTAGGGAGTCCTTATGTGGAGCTTCCTCCTCTACAGGAGGAGGGGTGGAAGGGAAATCTGTAGTATAGGAGATGCCTAGTCTCCCATGCATTCAACCCAGAGGAGGGACAGAAAGTACCTGGTTCCTTCTCAGCCAGAGAGAACTTAAGAGCTAAAAGAAAAACAAGTGCCAATTGGGACTGGGAGGCAGCTATAACAATTTCCCCCAAATTGTGGCAATTAATGAGGGCTACTTAAAGGGTGAGAGCTCTCTGCAAAGGCAAGTGGGGTGAGGAAGAGAAAACCTGACCCTAACAGAAGGGGCAACTGAAGCGAAAAAATAACACCACCACAAGGGAAGAAGAAGTAAGGGTCTTCTTCCCTTCTCAGAAGAGTTTCTAGATTGGGGAAAAAGGGGAGGGGGAAGAGGGAAGTCGATTAACGGAGACACCTCTGCTTCATGTAATACTCTTTGACTTAATTCCCTGTCACAATTTCTAACAGGAGGAATCACTAACAAAAAAGGAGGCAAGTATCCTTTCAACTCAGGATCACTCCTCCCCAACGAAAAAGGGGGTTCAATTCCTCATGGGATTCAACTTAAAAAATAATCTTTCCTCAAGAAGGGTCACTGCCTGTCACCCAAGAGTTCCCTACAACTTCTTCCCCAATCTTTTAAGAATGGGGTGGAGGAAAATAAATGTCACGCGCCCCCCCCCCAAAAAAAAGAAATAAAGAAAAAGAAAGGGTTGGGAATGGGGATTAACTAATGGACTGTCACTAATAAAAACTGGGGAAGAAACTTTCCTCCTCAAGGGGAAGAAGGGCCCTGAATTGCCAGTGGAGTCAACTAACAGAACTCCTACCAGTCGATTTGCCTTCCCTAAAGGACAGGCAACCGAACTCCCCCCCCCAAAAAAAACCCCCAACACCAAGTGTGTGCCTATATATATATATATAGACGCACACACTTTTCTCTGTTTAAATAAAAAATATAAATTATATAAAAATAGCTTCTTCCACCCTCCCCCCCTCCGCCTCCCCCCCCTGCAAGGAGAGCAACCCCACTCTCTCTCACACACACACACGGCTTAAAATGAATATGGGGAGTCTGCTGTTTATGAGGGGCAGCCTTCCCCCCCCCCCCAGGAAAAAAACCACTAGGCCCAAGCCCTGCGCTCAAGTAGCAGGGGGGGTGAGTCAGAGTCCTTTTGGGACCCCTCCCCCCTCGAGCCTGACGGGGGATAGGTGGGGGGGTTGGGGGGGCACTGCCGCACCCCAAGGGGCGGCTATTTGGGGGGCTGGCTGGCCGGCTGCTCCCCTCCCCTGACTACGTCAAAGCCGCCTCGCCCCTCTCCTTGCCTTCCTGCCGCCGCAGCTAACACGCCGCCGCCATTTTGTTTACCTCCCCCCTCCGAGCATGCGCAATCCGCGCGCTCTAGTACTGGCTAAAAAAAAAAAAAAAAAAACAAACCCCGAAGAGGACGCCCCGCCCCACCGCGGCGTCTTCTACGCTGCCATAGGTCACTTCCCCTCGTCGTTCTCGCCCGATTGGCTAAACGGCCTCCGCCTCGCCTCGCGGGAGGTGGAGGAGACGGTCGGGGATTGGGTGGTCGGCGGCGCGGGGCGGAGGGCGCGGGGTTGCCATGGGGACGCGTAAGGGGAGGCCGGCTTGGGCCCGCTCGACGTCGACGCGCGCCGGCGCCAGCCAATGGGGTTCGACCCGCCGGACGCTGCTGGACTACAACTCCCACAATCCCCGGCACGGCGCCGAGCCAGGCCGGGGCTGATGGGGGTTGTAGTTCGAGATGTCTGAGGGGAATTAAAGAGGAAGAAAAGGACACGGTGGAATAGGAGCCGAGTCTTAGGGGCCACGGGGCCCCCTCACAATAAAATATTTGAGGGGGGCCTATGGCCCCCACAAAGATGACGACCATTCCCATTCAAATGACGTGTGTGGATCAATAATGTGGGGCAAGGCTTATGTGGGTGTCCCCACCCCCCAATATTTTATTCAAGTTGGCACCCCTGAATGGTTGGCATCAGTCTGTCTGTTTAGGGAAGCTTTTAATGGTTGTTGGTTTTTTTAAACTTTTATTTTGCTTTAAACTTTTGCGGCTACATTTTAATATTTTAATGTTCCATTATTTTAATGCTGTATTTTATTTTTGTTTTTAAGTTGTAATCATTCATCTTGTTTTTATTATTGCTTGTAAGCCGCTCTGAGCCCGGCCTTGGCTGGGGAGGGCGGGGTATAAATAAAAAAATATTATTATTATTATTAAACAGGTACATATAAATATAGACAAAGGAAAATTCCTTAATAGTAATGAAAAAAACCTGCAAAAAACTTCAAAAAATATCGAAGTACATGGCACAGAACATAAGCAACTATGGGGAAGATAAAAGAAAAGGGAAAAAAAAATAGGGAAAAAAAGAAAAAGGAAGATGAGCCAAAGCAGGAAAGCTCATCTATTGTACACTTCCGTCAAGCTAACAACAGATCATTATTCTTATCAAAAATGTTTGATGCGTTACTGCATTTTAATATTTGGTTGGAAGCCGCCCAGAGTGGCTGGAGAAGCCCAGCCAAATGGGCGGGGTATAAATAAATTATTATTATTATTATTATTATTATTATTATTAAAAGACAATGCAGGACTGCGCCATTGGGAGTGAAGTCAAATTACTGGGGACTGCCAGTGGCGAATTATTGGCCTTTCCAAATTTCAGCAGCGCCTTGCGCGATGCCAAAAATCGGTGTCCTCTCTCGCTTCTTGTTCTCGTTCGCTCCATTATAGTTTACAAATTCTCGTTGACGAAGCTATTGCACTACCAAGTTTACTGTACACTTGTGAAACGTGGGCCACTTATAAACGCCATCTCCAACTCCTCAAAATCCAACTCCGTCAACGGTGCCTCCGAAAGATTTTACACATCACTTGGGAAGAAAGTCGAACTGATGCCAGTGTATTGGAAGAAGCAAAGATCACCCGTCTCAAAGTGGTGATTCTTCAACATCAACTTCGTTGGACTGGTCATGTCGTGCGGATGCCCAATGACCAAGACTCCTCTATTCCGAACTTAAAAACGGAAAGCATAATGCTGGCGGTCAACAAAAGAAGTTCAAAGACTCTAAATCTCTAAAAATGTAGTATAAACACCGGAGGAGTTAAAAGAAACTTGATCAGACTCCTACTACTTTAACAGCTGAGACCTTGGTGCTTGCGGCAGGACAGAGGTCAGCTCAGGTTGTGGCCGGTTCAGCCATCAGACAAACCGGCATGCCTGTGATTTAAGGGGGCAAATTTATTTTCCATATCTTTATTTTCTAACTCCTTCCATTTTGCCTGTAATTGTGCTTAACTTCTTTTATCTTTTTCATTAATATATTGATTTTCCAGTGTCCTCATTTCTTCCTCTAACTTTTTCATCTCTTCTTCTTGTTGTTTCCCCCCCACTTTACTGGATTCCCTAATCCTAATTCCCCTCACCACTGCTTCATTGTATCCCATATTATTGGTTGAGTACTTTGCCCCTTCTCATGAATCTCCCTTATGCCTAATAATTCTTTCCCTATCTTATTTACTGTTTGACTGTTGCTGAGGATCCTCGTATCTAACCTTCATCTTCTGGCTTTCTTATAATCTTCCTTTATTTTTAATACCATATTAACCAATGTGTTGTTGGCTACCTTTATTATTCCAGGAGGGAAGCTTCTTAGGGCTTGGAAGAGCTGTTTGAAAAACTCACAGGCACCATGTCAAAGCGGGAGTCGGAAGCAACAGTTCACCAGGCGCCAAATGAACTCTTTATTCAAAGAAACCGAACAGCTCAGGCCTAGTGGGCGCAGCGTTCCAGTAAAGGTAAAGCAATACCCTCCAACATTTTTCCAATGAAAATAGGGACGTCCCATTCCATAACGATAATTTTACTATTTACACCCCACATATCTTACTGGGTTGCTCCAGCCACTCTGGGCAGCTTCCAACATACTGTACAGTGGTGCCTCGCAAGACGAAAAGAATCCGTTCCGCGAGTCTCTTCGTCTAGCGGTTTTTTCGTCTTGCGAAGCAAGCCCATTGACATCTTAGCGGATTAGCGCTATTAGCGGTTTAGCAGCTTTTAGCGGCTTTTAGCAGCTTAGCGGATAAGCGGATTAGCGGATTAGAAAAAGGCAGGGGAAAGGGGAAAAAACCCGCAGGAACTCGCAAGACATTTTCGTCTTGCGAAGCAAGCCCATAGGAAATTCGTTTTGCGAAGCACCTCCAAAACGGAAAACCCTTTCGTCTAGCGGGTTTTCCGTCTTGCGAGGCATTCGTCTTGCGGGGCACCACTGTATATAAAAACATAATTCACCATCAGATCACATAGCATGTCCAGGGCTATAGCCTGCACCCCAAAAAAATACACACCCACTCTTTCATGGGGCCACAATGGCACAAAAACATGGTTACAAAGCACGGATCCACATGGATCCTCAGGATTTTTGCATTGAGTCACCCCAAATACACCATCAGATCACATAGCATGTCCATGGCTACAGCCTGCACCCAAAAAAACCACACATCCACTGTTTTGTGGGGCCACAATGGTGCAAAAACGTGATTACAAAGCACGGATCCACATGGATCCTCAGGATTTTTGCAGTGGGCTACCCCAAACTCACCGTCAAATCACATATCAGGTCTGTGGCCACAGCATGAACCACAAAAATAATAGATCCACTGTTTGGTTCTGATTTTTTTTCTTTCTTGTTTTCCTCCTCTAAAAACTAGGTGCGTCTTATGGAGCGAAAAATACATTAAACATTGAAAAAACAAAACTTCCCTATACAGCAGGTTTTCAACCTTTTTGAGTCCACGGATCCCTTGACCAACAACATTCTTTCTACGTTTCCCCTGTGGGGCTGAGGAGCCCAGTTATGCTACCCCTTGCCTGCAGAGCTGGCAGCCCCTCACCCCTTTTTGAACATGCTCCCTTGTGGAGTGTCTCCTCAGCCTCCTCCCCTCTTGGGGCTCCTCTGGTCAGTTGTAGGTATTGCCCTTGGTCTCTGAGCTGCCCCCCCCCCCCGCCCTAAAAAGAGGTGCCTCCTTACACTGCCCCACAGGGGCCTGGGAAGCACCCTCTGGCCAGTTCCAGAGGCACCATTCGCCTGTGGTACCCAGGGCTGCTGCAATGAACAGCTGTGCAAGCCTTTGAGAGGCAGAGATGCAAGAGGGCATCAGAGGAGGGAGGGAAGGAAAGAGGGACAGAGGCCAGTGTTGCCCACGGCACCTCTGATCGTCATTCAGGGCACCCCAGGGTGCCACGGCACACAGGTTGAAAACCACTGCTATACGGGAGTGCCTTCAGATGGCTCAGGGGTCGGATAACTCCATACCCTCCCAACACTTCTCCAATGAAAATGGGGTGTCCTAAGGATAAGTGGGACATTCCGGGATCAAATCAGAAACCGGCGCGGCTTCTCTAAATCAGGGACGTCCCAGGAAAATAGGGACACTTGGAGGGTCGGAAATCTCCCCACTGCTGAAGAGGTCAATGTGACTTCCTTTCCCAGGGAAGCCTGCCCTGGCACCAGGCCGGACGGTTCTGCAAGCGGATCCTCTGTCTGTGCAGTGTAGGAGGCTTTGCACCGGCTAAATTTAGTGCCTTTCCTACAGATCAGCAAAGCCAGGCTTTGAGCGAGAGACAGAGAGGGGTTGGCTTATGCCTGGAACCTAAGAGAAAGCTGCTAGCAAGTCCGTTCAGGGCGATGGGTGGGGAATCTCAGGCCTTGGGGCCCCAAATGCAGATTTCCAAGTCGACCTGACCTTCCAGATTCTTGCTGTAACACAGACCACACCCCTTCTCTGAAGCTACACCCCTCTGAGGCCACACCCCTCACCAAAGCCTTGCTTTACACATTCCTCGAGTGTTTTTGCCTGACCAAACTGTCCTGGCATACCTCTGATAATGCCTCTAGCCTGTTAGGATGGCAGATGGAGAAGGGTGATGTTGTAAGAAAAATACGGTTGATATGCGGAGATACAAAAGCCATCTTCAAATCTCTAAAGCAGAGCTTTCCAAACTTTGGTGCACTTTATAAATGTGCATCATTTCATGATGCCGTAATTCAGTTTTCTGGGACGCGGGTGGCGCTGTGGGTTAAACCACAGAGCCTAGAGCTTGCCGATCAGAAGGTTGGCGGTTCGAATCCCCGCGATGACGGGGTGAGCTCCCGTTGCTCTGTCCCAGCTCCTGCCAACCTAGCAGTTCGAAAGCACATCAGAGTGCAAGTAGATCAATAGGTACCGCTCCAGCGGGAAGGTAAACGGCGTTTCCGTGCGCTGCTCTGGTTCACCAGAAGCGGCTTTGTCATGCTGGCCACATGACCCGGAAGCTGAACACCGGCTCCCTTGGCCAGTAAAGCGAGATGAGCACCGCGACCCCAGAGTCAGTCATGACTGGACCTAATGGTCAGGGGTCCCTTTACTTTTAGACTTGGAAGATACCTCGAGGGTCATCTGTTGAACCCTCTGCAGTGCAGGAATCCTTTTCCCCCAAAGTAGCCCACGCCCCTGCATTTAAGAGTCTCACGCTGTACCAACTAAGCTACCCTGCAGGCAATTGTTCCCTGCTCCATCCCTGGAAGGAGGAACGGCTCCTCACCTTTCCTGCACATTTCTGGGTCGTTCCACTAGGAAGCAGCAGAGGCATGCAGAACCAGCGCTGCTGGTGTAAATGACATATCTCAGCGTTTAGGAGAGGCAAAGTGAGGGAGAAAGTGGCTGCCTTCAGAAAGACCTTTGTCCCATCTCTCTGACGTTTCCTCAGCAGCTAACTTCCCCCAGAAAGAGCCTGTCGGATGAGGCCAACAGTGACCCACCGAGCCCAGTATTCTGTTCTCACAGCGGCTGACCGATGCAACAGGACCTGAGCATCCTTCTGGCCGTTTCCAGCAATTGATACTCACCTCCCCATTATGACTATTCTATCCTCACAACAACACTGCAGGGCAGCTCAGGCTGAGGGAGACTGGTCCCTGCGTGAGCTTCTCCCGTGGCTAAGGATCCCAACTCTGCTCTGTCCCGGGTCCCAAGCCTGTTTGCCACTATATGCCATAGCTGTCAACTTACAGATTTTAAAATAAGGGACCAGCAGCCTCAATAACAAGGGATCAGCAGCCAAAATAAGGGATTTTCCAAGCACAGGTATGTTCGACTTCTGAGCCCCTCTGAGCCAAAGGCAGAAAGCCCAGCCAGCAGCCAAGCGAAGCCTCAAGCGATGGTTCCCACAGCGCAGCAACCCGGCAAAGGGGATGCAGCAAGGAAAACCACCGTCACCTCTCCGCTGGGAAGTGCTGAGCAAAGGCGAGTCCTCAGGCAAGGCGGCCGATTGGATCGGCACAAGGCATGCAAGCTCCACCCCCCAGTCGTTCTTAGACTCCTTATGGGGTGAGCAACGCAGCCAAGCAACACAGCTGGAGCCTCCCTCCTCCCCGGCCGGCAGGGAGGGAGGGAGGGAGGGAGAGGAGCTGCGTCCTTTGAAACCCGGGAAATTTAAGGAACATCATCAATAAGGGACAGCAGCAGGAGACACAGCACTGGGATAAGGGACTTTCCCGCCAAATAAGGGACGGTTGACAGCTATGCTATATGCACAGCACTGCTAACTCTCCCTTTAAGATCGCTGCTTGCGAGTGGTGCAATGACCCATTTTATTAATTTTTTTGCAGCGAATGTTGGCCTCCAGTTTGAGAATCCTGGAAAGGGCCCACCCAGCTACTGGGAAGTTCTTCCTTGCAGGGGAAGCCGGTTCCCAGAAGGGGGTGGGTGGGGGAGGCTGGATCGATTGAGCTGGGCCTGCATCGCTGGAGAAACCTGAGCGCTCAAGAGAGTTGGTGCCGGTGGCGAGAGCCTCTGCTGAGGCTGCTCCTGGGTTGGTTTGCATCTGCTGCAGCCGGCCAAATCCCCCCTTCCTCCACCCAAGAGCCAGTCTGTCTGTCTCTCGCAAGAGGACGCCGTGTCCCGCAGAAAACCCTTGACAGCTGCCCTGGCAGAACGGAAGGCCGGCAAGCTCTGAAGTGGCTTCCCCAGATAGATTTTGGAGAAACACAGCAGCGGAGAACACTTTGAGAGAAGCAGTGACGTTCTTATCACCAGGAGTGCCGGCTTGGCCCTGCGGCCCTGGGTACCCGGGGCTGTGGGTGCAACACAGCTGTTGTATTGCCCTTTTCCCTTATGGGGTACCCAAGAGCCCATATAGAGTCCTTACATAGGTTCCCTATTGGTAGGAGAAGATAACAGAGGCCAACCAGAGAATATTGAGAAGCAAAGCTGCTAGTAAGCTTGATCTTTATTGATCTGTTGCAACAGGGTGCTCCCCTCACACGCAGGAGAAACCCAGAACAATGGCGCGCAAGGTGCCATCCTATAGATCAAGACCACCCCCAGAATCATCATGCATACATCACAGAAGGGGTGTAACCTAAGACCACCCCCCAGATACATCACACCTATATCACAGAAAAGGCAGTCTAAAACAGAAATTTTAATGTTTTTATCCTGTCCTTGTTTATCTCCTGTCTGGCAGGTTACTTGATTAGATTTCCTGGGTAGCCTAGCCAGTCTTTTGTAATGATAAATACTTAGTTCCTGGGCCAGGTCACAGGCTCACAACCTATTCAAACACAGACATACCCTTAAGACAGGATTTGTGAGGAAAGAGACAATGGGGAAGTTTCCCACTTTGACCTTGCAGAGAAAACATTTGCTCAGTTTAGGAATCAAAATGGTTCCAGGTCGGTCTTCCTGTGCTGATCTATGTATGTGCTTGGTTGGTACGCTTATGAACATTACCATATATCTAAGACCATAAAATTCCTATCACACAGCATGCATGGCCCTGGCACCGATATTTGTGGGTGCCCAGGCCCCAGGGAGTTGCAGACCCTCCAAGTGCCCCTATTTTACAGGGATGTCCCTGACTTAGAGAAGCCCTCTCGGATTCCGAATTGATCCCTGTCCTCGGAAATCCAGCTTGCAGTTTCTGCTGTTCACGGAGGGAGAAGGAAGGACAGCAACCTTTTGGTTCAGACAATGTGGGGAATTTCCAAAGGCGTAAGGAGAAGGGAAACAGAACAAAAAAAAAATCAGGGAAGTGGCTTCTTGTAGGCCAAGCCTTCATTTCCACGACCTTAGGTCCAGTCTAGCTAAACAGTGAGCTGTGAAACAGACTGACTTGTACGTTGCTTATGAATCTTCCAGAGTATTCCCCTCCCTTGCTTATGAATATTCCAGACCGCTTGCCCTTAAACGTTCAGCTCCCATTAAAACCAGACGAGCAAGTTTCTAGTCCCCTTTACTCGCGGAGATGTAAGGACCCTTCAAGTGTCTCTCTTTTCCAGGGACAAATTCTGGATTTACAGAAGCTGTCCTGGTTTATGTTTTGATCCCAGAATGTCCCGCTTTTCCTTAGGACGTCCCTCTTTTCATCAGAGAAATGTTGGAGGGGCTGGAGTTATGTGACCCTGCTCCCCCCAAGGAGTCAAGGAGATAAGTAACTATGCAACCTTTAGAAGACATCTGAAGGCAGCCCAGTATAGGGAAGTTTTTTTTAAAAAAATGCTTAATAATATATTAAGGTAAAAAAGGTAAAGGTACCCCTGCCCGTACGGGCCAGTCTTGCCAGACTCTAGGGTTGTGCGCTCATCTCACTCTATAGGCTGGGAGCCAGCGCTGTCCGCAGACACTTCCGGGTCACATGGCCAGCGTGACAAGCTGCATCTGGCGAGCCAGCGCAGCACACGAGACACCGTTTACCTTCCCGCTGGTAAGCGGTCACTATTTATCTACTTGCACCCGGAGGTGCTTTCAAACTGCTAGGTTGGCAGGCGCTGGGACCGAACAAGGGGAGCGGGGATTCGAATCGCCGACCATGCAATCGGCAAGTCCTAGGTGCTGAGGTTTTACCCACAGCGCCCCCAATGATTTATTATGTTGGAATAATAATTATTATTATGGAATAAAAGGTAAAGAGACCCCTGACCGTTAGGTCCAGTTGTGGATGACTCTGGGGTTGTGGCGCTCATCTCGCTTTACTGGCCGAGGGAGGCGGCGTACAGCTTCCGGGTCATGTGGCCAGCATGACTAAGCCGCTTCTGGCGAACCAGAGCAGCACACGGAAACGCCGTTTACCTTCCCGCCGGAGCGGTACCTATTTATCTACTTGCGCTGGTGTGCTTTCGAACTGCTAGGTTGGCAGGAGCAGGGACTGAGCAACGTGAACCACCGACCTCCTGATCAGGAAGCCCTAGGCTCTGTGGTTTAGACCACAGCGCCACCCGCGTCCCTATTATGGAATAGGACTTCCCTATTTCCATTGGAAAAAATGTTGGAGCATATGTAAGGAGAAGCGTGTCGGTAGGATCCTGGCCCACACTCTGTTTGGCCCCCAACTCTGAAATGAGGGCAACAGCCTCTGAGAACCACAGACAAAAGTCCCATGCCATTATAGAATCACAGAATTGGAGAGTTGGAAGGGATCACGAGGAGCATCCCGTCTAGCTCCCTGCAATGCAGGAATATTTTAGCCAACGTTTACAAAAGAGGGGATTCTAAATACAGTGGTACCTCGGGTTACATACGCTTCAGGTTACAGACTCCGCTAACCCAGAAGTAGTGCTTCAGGTAAAGAACTTTGCTTCAGGATGAGAACAGAAATCGTGCTCCGGCGGTGCGGCGGCAGCGGGAGGCCCCATGAGCTAAAGTGGTGCTTCAGGTTAAGAACGGACCTCCGGAACGAATTAAGTACTTAACCCGAGGTACCACTGTATTCAAATAAAATAAAATAATATCAACAATAATAAAAGACTGCTGCCTCCTTTTGTAGCTTCTGCCACTTCCTACTGCAGCTTCAGGGCTGACAAAGGAGAAAGTGAAACTAGATATTCCGGTGAAGAATTCTGACTTCGTGTGGAGAGTAAACAAAAGGCTACTTCTGGTTCCTCAGCTTGGAAGGAGCAGGTCAGAGAAGCCAGACTTCCCAGGTAAGGGCAGAGATCAGATCGGGGATGACTTAAGACCCCCTAGTAATGGGAAGGGACGGGGGTGGCGCTGTGGTCTAAACCACAGAGCCTAGGACTTGCTGATCAGAAGGTCGGCAGTTCGGTCCCTGCTCCTGCCAACCTAGCAGTTTGAAAGCACGTCAAAGTGCAAGTACTCCGGCGGGAAGGTAAATGGCGTTTCCATGCGCTGCTCTGGTTTGCCAGAAGCGGCTTAGTCCTGCTGGCCACATGACCCGGACAGCCGGCTCCCTCGGCCAGTAAAGCAAGAGGAGCGCTGCAACCCCAGAGTCGGCCACAACTGGACCTAATGGTCAGGGGTCCCTTTACCTCTTTACCTTTTAGTAATGGGAAGTAGGACGGGATCTACTGAGAGGTCTCTGGAGGATCATAGTTCAGTGGCAGGACACCAGCCTGGAATGCAGACGGATTCAGGCAGAAGGACCCAGCCATGCTTAATTTATACTGACTCATTGTTATTGTTTTTTAATCTCTCTGTCAGTATGCACAATACTTTAACGACCCATTGTATAATGAAATAGATAAACAGCAAACTATAAATAATAATAAAATAGCAAATAATAATCCATCAACAGGTTAACTTTATTTATTTCTATTCATTTATGTACAATATTTATGGCCCACGCTTCAGTGGATGTTTTCAATCCCCGACTGGGGAAGTAATAAAAATAAATAGAGACAAACAACATTTACAAAATTTCACAAAACCACACAGGCAGGCCCGTTAACAATTCTGTCCTAAGAAAAACTACAAGGAAAAAAATTTAAATGTCCAATTTAACCTGGGTGAAAGACAAACACAAGACATTGTAATAAATTTAGTAGTAAAAACAATTCAAAAAGATTAAACAGCCAATTGTAACAATTCAGTTTTTAACTTATGGCAACAACATGCCTACTGCTGTTGCTATATGAATAATAATAATAATAATAATAATAATAATAATGTCAGCTGGAATGAATTAATCAGAATGAAATGAAATGATTAATGAACTAAGGTTTGTTTAACTATGTGGCAAGCCTGGGGAAAATTGGATGTTGTTGTTGTTGTCGTTGTTATTGGATGTTGTTGCTGCTGCTACTGCTTCCTTCCTTTCTATACCTTTTAAAGAACGGGCAAGCTACAATAATCAAAACACAACCAAAGTGCATTATTATTACTGACTACTGCTGCTGCCTAGATCAAAACAATTAAAATTCCCTGCGTGCGTTCCCTAATCTTCATTCCAAGCTCTGCGCCCCCCCCCACTCCCCTCGACCCCGCCCCATCCAGCTTAGCCACCCACTTCTATAAAGATAGCTAGATAGTAGTAATAATAATAATAATAATAATAATTTATTATTTATATCCCGCCCATCTGACTGAGTCTCCCCAGCCACTCTGATAGCTCCCAATAGATAGATAAGGGTAAAGAGTGATGACACACGTCCGGATTCCATTCGACAGCTGCCACATCCCGGGTCAGGAGCACATCCTTGTTCTCTACATCACTCCCCATGACCCTCGGTTATTCAATGGCTGGGATAGCTCAGCCGGTAAGAGCGTGAGACTCTGAATCTCAAGGTCGTGGGTTTGAGCCTCATGTTGGATTAAAAAAAAGACTCCTGCTATTGGATTACTGTATTAGATTCCTGTTATCAGATGATCTTTGGGATCACTTCTGTGAGACCACCTAAGCGCCTCCCATCTGACGCCCCGCCCCCAGTCTATTGCCAAAGGGGTCTCTCAATCTATAGAGATGGTACGTGGCGGAGAGATCGCCCCCGGCCGGAAGGCGCACGTAGTCCACAGGGGTGGGGGAAATGGCCACCCTGAACTTCAGTTCCCATAATGCCTCGCAAGGGGTTTTACTGGCCAGGGCTGATGGGAGTTGGAGTTCAACCTGCGGGCTATTCCATGTATACTTGGGGTTTACCATATATAATCAGGCTTCCTCAAACTTGGCCCTCCAGATGTTTTAGGTCTACAACTCCCATTATCCCTAGCTAGCAGGACCAGTGGTCAGGGATGATGGGAATTGTAGTCTCAAAACATCTGGAGTTTGAGGAAGCCTATATAGAATAACAATGTAGATTATTACTCTATAACATATTATAGATATGTCGCCAGATGTCAAAGGAATAAACAACTACCTGACTTTTAGAAGACATCTGAAGGCAGCCATGTTTAGGGAAGCTTTTAATATTTGATGAATTATTGTATTTTAATATTTTGTTGGAAGCCCCACACAGTCCCTGGGATAGGCGGGATATGAACAAAATATTATTACAGTATTACTATTATTACATATTATTATTATTATCATTGCACACAAATCTAAAAAAGATATAACACAGAGATATACATAACACACAAACAATCTCTCTAAAGACCTGTTGACGGCATTTTACCATTGCACTGTGGAGAGTGTATTAACTTATGGTCTGTGTGTGTGGTTTGGGAGCTGCACGGCCAGGGAAAAAACAATGCTGTCCAGGGTTGTAAAGACTGCAGAGAGAATAATTGGGTGCACTCTTCCCACCTTAGATCAAATCTATGCTATCAGGTGCCAAAAGAAAGCGGCAGAGATAGCGCAGGATAGTGCGCACCCCAGAAATGATCTCTTCCAGCTTCTGCCTTCTGGAAGAAGGTCCAGGGTTATAAAGGCCAGGACTAGCCGCCTGAGAAACAGTTTCCATGCAAATGCAATTCTGGTTCTAAATGCAGCATAAGGGGGGTCTAATGGGGTTTCAGAGTTTTTAGGGTTTTTTGAATGTTTTATGTAGTTTTTCAATTTCATTGTTCTGCATGGGACAATGACAATAAAGATATTGTATATCGTATATCAGGGGTTAAACCACAGAGCCTAGGACTTTGTTTTTTAAGTGATGTATCATAGTACATATCTACATAGGATGTAGGACGCGGGTGGCGCTGTGGGTTAAACCACAGAGCCTAGGACTTGCTGATCAGAAGGTCGGCGGTTCGAATCCCCGCAATGACGGGGTGAGCTCCTGTTGCTCGGTCCCTGCTCCTGCCCACCTAGCAGTTCGAAAGCACGTCAAAGTGCAAGAAGATAAATAGGTACCGCTCCGGCGGGAAGGTAAACGGCGTTTCCGTGCGCTGCTCTGGTTTGCCAGAAGCGGCTTAGTCATGCTGGCCACATGACCTGGAAGCTGTATGCTGGCTCCCTCGGCCAGTAAAGCGAGATGAGCGCCGCAACCCCAGAGTCGGCCACGACTGCACCTAATGGTCAGGGGTCCCTTTCCCTTTTTAAATATTTTGCTGGAAGCTGCCCAGAGTGACTGCAGAAAGCCAGCCGGATGGGCGGGGTATAAATAAAATATTCTTATTATTACTATTATTGCGTATTATTATATACACAAATCTACAATAGATATATACATAACATACAAATGTAGAGAAATTCTGAATATATTATAAAAAAGTATTAAAGTCACAATAAGGTAGATAAATAAAAAAATACAATATATATTGTATGTATTGTGACTTTAATACTTTTTATAATATAAGGTAGATAAATATAAGGTAGATAAATAAAAAAAATACAATATATATTGTATGTATTGTGACTTTAATACTTTTTATAATATATTCAGAATTTCTCTATAGCCCTGCGCGACTTTAACATTCCATATTTATTTATTTTTAAAAACCGAGCCCCTCCCGCCTCCCCCCCCCGCTTCCCCCCCCCGCTTCCTCCTAAACAGGAGAAGCCCCAGAATGTCCTGAGAAGAGAGGGAGGGAAGCCGGAAGTGTCGTCACCGCTCCCTTCGCCCCCTCCCCCTCCCCGCTCCCTTTTTCCGGACCGGAAGTCGGCGCCCGCCTCCTCCAAGATGGCGAACCCGGAAGTCGGCGAGATCCCCAGCCAGCCCGCCGAGGGGAGCCGGGATCCCTGAGCTCGGGCTGAAGCGGCGGCAGCGGCCGCCCGGCCTGGCTCCTCGCCTCCGTCCCTCCCTCCCCGCCCGCCGGCCTTCACGCGAGTTAGTGAGGAGGAGGAGGAGGAGGAGGGCGAAGTCAAGGTGAGAGCGACCCCCTCCCCTCCCCCTCCCCGGCCCCTCCCGCTCCGGTGACGTCAGCAACGCCCCCCCAACCTGCCCGCTCCCTGCGCCCCTTCCAGCTGAGCTGCTCCCCTTTCCCTCCCTCCCCAAGCCCCTCCCCTTCACTGACGTCACTACACCCCCCCCCAGCTCAACCCCCAAGTTGTATTGGGGAGGGGGTGTCTGTCCTCCCCTGCTTGCTCCCCTTTCCCCAAATCCTAGCCCTCTCTCGGGTCCCATGGGGAGGGGATGGATTGGCAGCTGGAAGGCAGCCCCCCCCCTCGTTTCCCCTTCTCTCCCTCCCACAATTCCTCTTTTTTGGGGGGTATTCCAAGGAGGGAGCAATTTGGGGGTTGGATCTTGGGGGGGGGGTATAGGGGAGCCCAAGGAGAGTCCCTCTCCTCGCGCTCTTAAAGGTGGGTTGGTTTGGGGTTGGTGGGGGGCCTGCCCTCTAAGGCTTTCTGCTTTCCTGATGGGAAGGGTGGGATGAGTTCATCCCCCAAAGAAAGGTGTGTGTGTGTGTGAGAGAGAGACACCCCATTTGCACTGTAACTTTAACCGTCCGGAGGTGGGGGGTCCTTTACCTGTTACCTGACTCTAAAGCAATCCGTCCCACTACTCCCCTGCTCCCTCCCCAAACAGAGTCAGGAGCTGTACTTTTATAAGGGTGTCGAGAGTTGTTCGGGGACCCGGTCTCTCCCCATGTGGTGCTATGGTTCCCAAAGCTCCCTGAGAAGAGGGGTGTATTGGTAAACCTTTGTAGTTTTGTTGGGGGGGGGGGTCGCCCGTCGTGAACTACAGCTTCAAGGAGCTCCCTGTGGAGGAAGCTGGGACGGTTTACAGCGGGATGATACCGCTTCCATGGTTGTTCCAGTAGATGGTGTTGTGATGGCAGGAGGGTCAAGCCGGAGAAGTTTTATTCCACCTCTCCACAAATTTTCACTGGTTTCTGTTCACTAATCCAGCACCCCCTGTGTTTCATTTGTGTGTGTGTGTTCCTTCCTGCTTCCCCCTGTGGTTCTTTGTTTCCTCTTGCTTCTCCCCAAACTGGGGGTGACTGGTGGTCGAGGGACCTCCGTGGAGGACTTGGGGGATAAAGCTGCTTCTTCCGAAATCGAATACACACCTGTCGGTGTGCGTTGTTACATCATATATACGTGTTTTTTTAAAAGCAAAGAACTCTGCTTCGACAGAGGGGTTGGGAAGCAAAAGCGGGGTCTTAACTAGTTCAACAATCCCTCCAGTACAGTGGTACCTCAGGTTAAGTACTTAATTCGTTCCGGAGGTCCATACTTAACCTGAAACTGTTCTTAACCTGAAGCACCACTTTAGCTAACGGGGCCTCCTGCTGCCGCTGCTCCGCCGGAGCACGATTTCTGTTCTCATCCTGAAACAAAGTTCTTAACCTGAGGCAATATTTCTGGGTTCGTGGAGTCTGTAACCTGAAGCGTATGTAACCTGAGGTACCACTGTAATTGGAATGGAAGGGGGCAACAGGCTTCCTTCATAGAATTCTAGAATTGTGGAGTTGGAAGGGTCATCTAATTCAGTGTTTCCCAACCTTGTGCCTCCAGCTGTTTTTGAACTACAACTCCCATCATCCCTGACTAACAAGACCAGTGGCAAGGGATGATGGGAATTGTAGTCCAAAAACAGCTGGAGGCACAAGGTTGGGAAACCTCACCCCCCCCCCCGGCAATACAGGAATGTGAACTTACTTCCTCCCCTCCATTTCTTTCTCCCTACTCATCCTCCAACCCCTCTTTGAGTTATTGGTCATCGGCCAGACAGAGAGACCTTCCGCACATCTTATCTCTGAGCCCTTCTGGCCTGCGCTTCGTTTTTCTCCCCTCTCCAGACTCCTGAATAGGGGTCTCCTGCAGAAGGACGGCGACTCTCTTCTCTAATGATTCTGTCGCCCTCTGCATCCTGACCGGGCCTCCCTCGTCCATGCTGTGAACGAGGAGGGGGCAGATTCCCTTGGCTTCCCGGAGAAGTATCGCTTCTTCTTGTTTCCAGATCACAAGAAGATGTACAGGAGAAGATGGACTTTTCTCCACTCTCTCTCTCTCTCTCTTCTGTGATTCATCCTCTTACTTATAGTGTTCCTGGAAGCAGACCTCTGACCCTGTCCTGGTTATTGCTGTCCTGAAGGAAGCACAGTTCCTCCAACCTGTTGAGTGGTTTCTCAGCAGGGGTGTGTTCTTTAAGAGGGCGGACCAATTGCCCAAATGTCCCTTTTCCGCACGCTGGAACAGAGACCCCTCAAAATTCCTTTTTTTAAATAAAAAATCCTTGTCAAGCTTCCAATCCACAGGCCAAAGGGTCGGAGGGGTCAGCACTTTTGCCCTTCGGGTCTTGAGGCCTGGACTGGTTAGAGATCTGAACAAGTCCCCCCTCTCTCCTCTGCTGATCAGAGTTCTCACTGGGGCAGATTCTCCTTAATGACGGCCAGCTTCCTTGGTCCCACGGAAATGGGTCCCCCTGTTTGCCCGTACAGTGGTACCTCAGGTTAAGAACTTAATTCGTTCTGGACGTCCGTTCTTAACCTGAAACTGTTCTTAACCTGAAGCACCGCTTTAGCTAATGGGGCCTCCCGCTGCTGCCGTGCCGCTGCTGCACAATTTCTGTTCTCATCCTGAAGCAAAGTTCTTAACCCGAGGTACTATTTCTGGGTTAGTGGAGTCTGTAACCTGAAGCGTATGTAACCCGAGGTACCACTGTACTTGTCCTGGCCCCGAGTTTCTGGAAGCCGGCTGGACAGGGGAAGGAGTTTGCGTTGCCCTCAAAGACTTGTGCATGGGGCTGGCCTGCTGCCTCCGAGGAGTCCCCCTTCCGCCTGTCAGAATAGCGAAGATATCACTTCTTCTTCCTTAAAGAAACACTAGACTCTTCTTTCTTGCGGCCGTTCCTTCCCCTCGTCTACTTCCTCCTCCAAGAGAAGGCTGTAGTTCTGCGGCAGAGCACCTGTGCTGCATGTAGAAGACAGGGCTGCTTGAAGCTGACTTAGTGTTCTTTGCACTGATCAGCTGTGGCGATGCTGGGGATTCAAACCTGGGACCACCTTCAAGCAAAGCTCACGCTCTCCCACTCAACTGCACCCCTTGCCTCCACCTCGATAAGAGTTAGATTTGCCAGGAGGGTTTGCTCCCCGCTGTACAGTACATACTTTCCTGTCCTTTCTCCCCTGCCCCGTGGCTCCTCCTCTGAGGTCCTTTTTCCTTTCTTCCCCCTTTTTTTGAAAGGTGCGGTGATTAATGGGTTGGAAATCTCCAATGAATTAGCGCCCCTGTAGTAAGCACAGCTGTTCTGATTCATTTCCTGGAGCGCCTTCCTTAAAAGGAGCCCACAACACCCCCTCTGGCCAAGGGTGTGGCCGAGCCCTGCTAGCAGCCCTGATGCCCTGAAGGCAGCTGGCTCTGGGGTGTGGCAGGCCAGCTCTTTCGAAAGCTGATTTGCCGTGTGCGGGGACACCAGGCGTGCCGCAAACTCCTGACCTCTCCCTGGGCTGTTGCGACATGCTTTGGCATCTGCGTGGCCCAGATTTTGAAACGGGGCCCGCTGACGTTCCTGCGTTGCGGGGGGTTGGGCTGGATGACCCGTGGGGTCCCTTCCAATGCTATGATTCTGGGAAGCTGCCCCAGTTTTGCCTAGCATCCTGGAAGGCTTAATCTTGCTAGGCTCCCTTATAGCTAAGCCGTGCAGACAGCATTAGGAGGCTCAGGAATATAGAAAGCTACAGATAAATTGCAAACAGATTGAAACCTCGGCAGGATTTTTGTAATAACCTGCAGTTTCACAAGAGCATATATTTAAAGAAGATGAATAAATGAACAAACTAAGTTAATTTGGATATGCAGAAGGTATTGAAGTTTTGAAATGTCGAAATGATTGTAAAATCAGTCAAATGCAGAAATCTGAAATGTAGGAATATAGAAAGCTGCCTAAGTGACATGTGGCTGCCTCTTGTGGCAGTGAGTCCCTTAAGCTAATTAAGTTTAGTCTGAAGATGTACTTTTGCCTCTTTCTTATGGTTTACTGAGCTTCCTTCCTGGAAAGTTTTCTTACCTTCTGAGTTTCCTTGTATAGCTTGCTCTTCCTATGTTTTAGGGGGTTGGAATAGATGATTCTTGGTACCCCTTTCCAGCCCTGCAGTTCTATTATTCTGTGAGGTCAGGGCGGCATGCATGGTTCTCCCTGTACAATCCATGCACGGGGGAGATACCAAAGGCAGTGGTGTAGCGTGGGGGGTGCAAGGGGGGGCCGGCCGCACCGGGCGCAACATCTGGGGGGGGGGCGCTCGCCGCCTCCGGAGTCATCGAAGAGGCTATAGGCTGTAGCAGAGCCCGATGTCTCGCGGAACCGACGAGCTGTGCGCGCGTCCGGGCTGAAGGCGTCCGGCAGGCAGTGCGTCAGGGCCGCGGAGGGCGTGCCAGGCAGCCCCTCCTCACAGCCCCGCTGCCGCTGCTGCTGCTACAGCCGCTGGGCCATGTTGCATTTTCCTCGCCTCTCTGCCCTCCTCCTCCGGGCAAGTGGTGTCGTTTGGGCGGCAGCGCCAGTGGCAACTCGCCTCAGATCACCTGACACGGACCTGTCGCCGTGGCTACCTTTACCGTAAATACCCCAGCCCAGGCAGCAGCAAGAAGAAGCTGCCAGCGGCGGCAGGTTTGGGGTTAGGGGGCGCAAATTACTTGCCTTGTCCCGGGTGCTGACAACCCACGCTACAGCGCTGACCAAAGGGGGCCCTCTCTTTGGAGGAGGAATGAGGGCCTCTGCCAGCCCACTTTTGCTAACATTATCGTCTTAATGGGGATGGTGTTATAACTGGGGGAGGGTATTGTTTATTTGGGGTGGGGCTGTTTTAAATTGTTCTTAAGGGTTAGTACAATCATACCTTGGTTTTTGAACAACTTCTGATAGTTCTCAAAGGTTTTGGCTCCTGAATGATGCAAACCTCCCGGAAGTGAGTGTTCCGGTTTGTGAACATTCTTTGGAACCTGAACGTCTAGCGGGGCTTCCGATTGGCTGCTAGAGCTTCCTGCAGCCAATCAGAAGCTGTGCTTTGGTTTCTGAACGTTTTGGAAGTCGAACGGACTTCTGGAATGGGTTCCGTTTGACTTCTGAGGTACAACTGTATTTTGCATTTTTTTTTTGTTCTCTAAGGCTATACTGCTACATCCTACTACTACATATACTACATCCTTTCAAATGAGTTTGTGGGATGGGGTTTGCTGTTGTTTTCATTTTGACCGTTCGCTTGTGTTTTGAACCACCCAGAGCTCTTGTGATGAAGGGCAGTAAATAAATCTTAATAATATCCTCCAAACAACCCTGCGAGGTAGGTTTGGCCGAGCATAGGAAGCTGACCAAGGATTGCCCAGTGAGCAGAGTGGGATCGGAACTCGGGACCTCTGGGATATCATAAACGCTGACGGGTGTTTCTGAGCCTGCGCCCTTGCTTCGACACGAAGGAACTTGCATCCAGCCTCCTCCACGGAGCCAGGATTAGGCACTGGGGTCCCTGTGGCTTCTCGTCAGGCTTGAACCCATTGTGCGTCTTCTTTAGAAAATCAAGTCATCACCTCTTATCTGACTCTTCTCCCTGCGAGGGTTTGACGCTGCTGTCAGCAAAACCAGCAAATCTGGCTCTGTTCAGCCCCTAGGGCAGGGCACGGAGAAACCCTGGATTTTTCAGCAAACTATAGGCATGCCTCTTCTCTCTTGCCGGAGGGAGGCCTTCTCTGCACGACACTGGGAACTGAGTTTACCCGAGGTTTCTTCTCTTCACGGCACAGGGAGCCGAGCGCCTAGCTGCTGACAACTCCCCTGGAAGGTTTCGTTGCAAAAGAATAATTGAGGCTCGGGAGGTGTGTGGAGGGGGACTCCTTTGAAGGCGGGTCAGGTGTGTTGAATGTTGACTTTGGCAAGGAGGCCCCGATACGCTCGGGAGAAGCTCTGAGCTGCCTGCCCCAACAGAAAATCAGGTTCCAAGAGGAGCGTCACGCGGGGAGGGATCCCTTGCGCCGTGGGGGCTTGCGGATCTCGGCGGCTGCGGGGATGTTTGGGCTCGGCGCGGCTTTCGTGAAACGGCCGGGGCAACCGAGGAAACAGACGGTATGCAGCTTTCTTTCAGGTCTTGGCGGGGGTTAGGACTCCTCGGTGGCGGGTTCTGGGGGTTCGTCGCCAGCTTTAAAATCCAGGCACCTGGGAGCTTTTTCCGATGGGGACATAGGATGCCGCTTGCTGTTGAGCCAGAACCGTTGGGTCCATTTGATTCAGTATTGTCTGCCCTGACTGGCAGCGGCTCGCCAGGACTTCATGCAGCAGGTTCTTTTCCCAGCCCTCCCGGGAAATTGAACCCGGGACCGTCTGTATTCAAAGCAGGTGGCCTGCCAAGGAGCTATAGAACGGAGCCAGACTCCAGGCCTCGTGGCTTTGAACGAAATAAATAGGAATGTAAGAGACTGTCCTGCTGTATAGTTTTTAACACTCGATTGGGAGCCGCCCAGAGTGGCTGGGGAAACTCAGCCAGATGGGCGGGGTATAAATAATAAATTATTATTAACTTATCCCCCAAAGGAGAATCATAGAATTGTAGCCTTGGAAGGGACCCCAAGGCTCACCCAGTCCAACCCCCTGAAATGCAGGAATCTGAGTCCCTACCTGTACTCATTGTATACCTATGACTTTATTTCATCTGATCCATCCACTGCAGTTATTAGGTTTGCAGATGATACCACCACAATGGGTCTAATTACAGGTGGAGATGAATCAGTGTATCGGGAGGAGGTTCAAAAGTCTCCACATGGTGCCTAGAGAACAACTTGCACCTAAATATCAGCAAGACAAAGGAGATGGTATTGGACTTTCGGCAAAAGAGAGGGGAACTAGCCCCATTGTATATCAGAGGGCGCTGTGTGGAAAGAGTCTCTTCCTTTAAATTCCAGGGAGTTTACCTTAGTGAAGACCTCACTTGGAAATTCAATACAACCCAGGTGATTAGGAAGGCCCAACAGAGACTCCCATTTCCTCAGGGTCTTGCGAAAGGACAATGTCCAACAAAAATTGATCATCTCCTTCTAGCGGGCCACAATAGAAAGTGTCCTTTCATACTGTATTACAGTGTGGCACGCTGGTTTGACAGCCGCAGACAGGAAGTCCCTACAGAGGGTAGCGAATACAGTACATGACATCATGGGCTGTCCCCGGAGTTCGCTAGATGACATCGTGGGAGACCGCTGCCTCAGGAGAGCGAGGCAAATTCTTAGGGACGACTCACACCCTGGCCAGCACTTCTTTAATCTCCTACCTTCGGGAGTATAGTATAGTCAGCCGCACCAACAGGTTAAAGAACAGTTTTTATCCGTGGGCTGTTGGGCTGCTGAATGGACAAAAACAGTGGTGTAATTGACTTCTGACAAGCACACAGAGCGCAATCAAGACTGAGTATATGGGGGGGGGGCTTGTTTAATTTCACTGCACACAGGTGGTGTAGTGACAATAATTTATTATTATTTTGCTCAACACGGAGCTCAAACCCAGGGGCCTGAGATTAAGAGTCTCATGTCCTTAATATCATGGCACATCCAGCTCAGAAACATCTGTACTGACGGGATGCGACTCTCCAGGGTTTTAGGCAAGGGACCTGCATTTATATATGCGTTACGTCCTGCTGGCATCTGTCAGTCTCGAGAGACAGTGGCGCACACCTCCGGGGGTGAAGTCAAACAGCTGTGCTGCTAGCAGCAATGACGTGATCTCCCTGTACTGTGGTACCTCTGGTTACATACTTAATTCGTTCCGGAGGCCTGTTCTTAACCTGAAGCTGTTCTTAACCTGAAGCACCACTTTAGCTAATGGGGCTTCCCACTGCTGCTGCGCCGATTTCTGTTCTCATCCTGAAGCAAAGTTCTTAACCCAAGGTAACATTTCTGGGTTAGCGGAGTCTGTAACCTGAAACGTATGCAACCTGAAGCGCATGTAACCAGAGGTACCACTGTATTCATTGTATGCTCCCCACCTGACTCTGTCATGGATACTTTAGTTGAGATCCCTGCATTGCAGGATATTGGACCAGATTATCCTCGGGGGGGGTCCCTTCCAACTCCACAATTCTGTGGTCCCATGATTCTCATTCCCTGGCTTCATCCTGCTCTGGCTGCTGCGGTGACGGTATTTGCAACCGGAGCTCGAACGATGGAAAAGTTGAGGAAGAGGCGGCGTAAGTTTGCAGAATCATGTAGGGCAGAACTTGCGGCCAAAGTGAAGCTGAGCGTTAGATGATTCAAGATGGGATATAAAAAGAAGTCTTCTTCATGCAGCACAGAATTAAATTCTGGAACGCTCTCCTGCGGGAGGCAGCTGATGACCACCAACCGGGACGGCTTTAAAAGACGATTAGACAAAAAGAACGTCAAATCTGAGGAAGTCTGGTGCTGATAAACCTTTGCTGGATTTCACATCTTGCATGATTTCTCCCCACCCCATAATCACAATGTTCTGTAAATGAAGGTACCAGCGGTCCAGTGTTAGAAACTCAGATATATAATGCAATTGCCAAATGACACCTTAAACCTAGGTTAAGGTCGCACAACGCAACAGAATGTCTAGGCACCGGGGGGTTTTTTGTGTGTGTGTGCAACGGAGTTTGTTGTTGTTTATTTCCTTTCTATATGTTTTAAAGAACAAATTGCAATGTGGTTTACAGCACATTAGTAAAGGTAAAAAGGTAAAGGGAACCCTGACCACTAGGTCCAGTCGTGACTGACTCTGGGGTTGTGGCGCTCATCTCGCTTTATTGGCCGAGGGAGCCGGCGTACAGCTTCTGGGTCATGTGGTCAGCATGACTAAGCTGCTTCTGGCGAACCAGAACAGTGCACGGAAACGCCGTTTACCTTCCCACCAGAGCGGTACCTATTTATCTACTTGCACTTTGACGTGCTTTCGAACTGCTAGGTTGGCAGGAGCTGGGACAGAGCAATGGGAGCTCACCCCGTTGCGGGGATTCGAACCGCCGACCTTCTGATCGGCAAGTCCTAGGCTCTGTGGTTTAACTCACAGCGCCACCCGCGTCGACCTTACAGCACATTGAAAACGTCAAATAAAACAATCCAGAATAAATTCAATCCAACATCAAGGGAAATATTTCAGATCCTTCTTTAAGGGACGTTTGGCTTCCCCCGGTTACCAGCCCGGCATCCAGAGATCTCCATGTGGTCACAATTCGACCTGCCAGTCACAAAACGTTCCTGGTGCCTGGCTAATTTCTAACACTGCAGTGGTCTGGTGTTGGTCCTCCTCTCTGATAATTTGAACCCGTGTTGAGGCATTCAACCTTCCGTCTTGGGGGAAGGATCTTCACTCTGGAACTCCCTGTGTATTGACAAGTGCCTTTCCTGTTCCCTTTTGGGCACTTGGTAAACACATTTTTGTTTAGGCAAGCCTACCCCAGTGCTCACTGGAAGGACAGATCTTGAAGCTGAGACTCCAATACTTTGGCAACCTCAGGAGAAGATAAGACTCCCTGGAAAAGACCCTGATGGTGGGAAAGATGGAAGGCACAAGAAGAAGGGGACGACGGAGGATGAGATGGTGGGACAGTGTTCTCGAAGCTACCAGTATGAGTTTGACCAAACTGCGGGAGGCAGTGGAAGACAGGAGGGCCTGGCGTGCTCTGGTCCAGGGGGTCACAAAGAGGCGGACACGACTAAACAATAACAACCCCAGACATGCAGAACATCAATGGCGTTTTATAATCTCAGCTTGTCGTTGATTTCATCTTTTTGATATCTTTTTTGCAAACCACTTTGAGGTTTTCTTTTTTTTTTTAAAAAAAAACCCCATCGAGCAGCATGTGAATTGTGTGAAATAAATTTGCTTGCACAGAAAGAGTCTACATCCTGGGCGCTGACCCCCACAAACCCACCGCCTTCTGTAGCGATTCCATTGTGGGATGAAGAAACCCAAAGTGTCTGTCTGCTGCATCTTCGGTGATCGTCTTCCAAAGCAACTACTCTATTCCAAACTTAAAATGGAAAGCATAATGCTGGTGGTCAACAAAAGAGGTTTAAAGACTGTCTCAAGGCAAATCTAAAAAAATGTAGTATAAATACTGACAACTGGGAAACACTGGCCTGCGAGTGCTTCAGTTGGAGTATAGCCTTGACCAAAGGTGTCATGGGCTTTGAAGACACTCGAACTCAGGACGAAAGGGAGAAACGTGCTAAGAGGAAGGCACGCTTGGCAAACCCTCACCGGGATCAACTCCTGCCTGGAAACCAATGTCCCCACTGTGGAAGGACGTGGGGATCCAGAATTGGCCTCCACAGTCACTTACGGACTCACTGTTAAAACCGTGTTTATGGAAGACAATCTTACTCGGCTACAAGGGTTCGCCAAAGAAGCAGCAGCACGGGAAACAAGCTTTGCGTGAAAAACGAGCTTGGCACGAGAACCCTCTGGCCCGGGGATAAAACTTAAGTGCCCCGTCTTCGGATAAAGCTCACCCCCCCCGTGACTTTTAGCACCCAGTGTATTGACGTTTGCGTTAACAAAGAAAAGTGCAGGGAGGCATCTTGGATTTACAGTGGTGCCCCGCAAGGCGAATCCCTCGCAAGACGGAAAGCCCGCTAAACGAAAGGGTTTTCTGTTTTGGAGGCGCTTCGCAAAACGAATTTCCCTATGGGCTTGCTTTGCAAGACGAAAATGTCTTGCGAGTTCCTGCGGGGGTTTTTCCCTCCCCCCCTTTTTCTAAGCCGCTAAGCCGCTTATCCGATAAGCCGCTAAAAGCCTCTAATAGCGTTAATCCGCTAAGCCGTCAATGGGCTTGCTTCGCAAGACGAGAAAACCGCTAGACGAAGAGACTCGCGGAACGGATTAATTTCGTCTTGCGAGGCACCACTCTACGCTGCTGCTAAAAGGCATGGAATCTTGGGCTTGGCTGCCTGCGGATGGGAACTCTGACAAGACAGCGATGCCTGTGGACTTGGTCTTGCAAGGGATCTGCTTGTTACGTAGGAATCAGGGTGGATAAAAATCAATGACTTAAAATAAAATAAAATTGGATTTTTAAAAAAATTAAATCGGATTTTTTTTTTACTTAAATCGGATTTTTAAAATAAAATGCCTTTGGAGGAAAAATCTTTCTAAAGATAGTTTGTTATTTAAGTTACATTATCATCAAAAGGCTATTCATCAGGAAATAAGGATTTTAAAAAAAGTTTTTCATGTGTGCTAAAACTCAGTCTTAAGGTGTGTGTTTTTTAATTGTTTAACCACATCAGTTAATAAACATGGATACATACGCTATAATGTTATTGTTTTAGTTAAATAAATTGTTTAAATTGTTGTTAAGGAAATGATTATTTTTTCTCCTTCCAATAAAACACAGCAGAAACGTTGTCCAAATATAAACAGTTAACTTATTAAACCTCACAGTAGTTTCTTAATAGTATATAACCAAATCAGTAATTTTCGATATAACTGTGAAAACTACTCTGAAAATTTATTATTCCAAAAATGAAACATTCGCCTGGTTGTAAATATTAAGATGATGCCAGTAAGAATGAGTCTTTCTGTAAAAAGAAAAACAGATTTAAATCAAGTCTTACTGACTAGCCATTTAAATCTTGATTTAAATCAAATCCACCCTGGTAGGAATCCTCTAGGTGCAAACTTTCCATGACTGCTAACTGATGTAGGGCATTTGTAGGGCACAGGGAGGCAGCTTTTGCTCTGGGTGTTCTGCTTTTGTGTTTGCGCGAGCGAAACGGAGAAAAGGGACTGGATAAGCAAAGGTGATCGGGTACTCGATGGGAAACACCAGATGGGGTGTGGTCCGGCGGAGGCTGACTCACTGGAACTGAATTCTCCTCGCACCATGGCCTAATCCTGGAAAGTTGCGGGCACCTCTTGATGTGTCTGATTGGCAGCGAGAACAGGGCAGGCAGGAGGAAGTGTGCTTTTAAAATAACCAGCAATTAACCGACGGGGTTGGCTGCCAGGGCGTGTTTGCGATTGTCGCTACCTTAGATGACTTTTCTCAAATAGCGAGAGAGAAGGGAACGGGCCGATTCGTGGTGGTCTCCTCTGGTGCCGTTGGCGGTGTTAGAAACTCAGGTATACAAGCTAGACGCCAAATGGCTCCTTAAACCCAGGGTTGCAGTCGCCAAAATGTTGCATCAAGTAAAACAAGGGTCTTGTTTTTCAAAGGATGGACTGACTGTGATGGATTCTCAGTTAAACATCCGGCTTAACTGCATCCCAGCTCCTGCCAACCTAGCAGTTTGAAAGCACGCCAGGGCAAGTAGATAAATAGGTACCACTGCGGCGGGAAGGTAAACGGCGTTTCCATGCACTGCTCTGGTTTCCCACAGCCTTACAATGCAGGACCATCCCTGGCAGATGACCAGCCTCTGGTCTGATCCAGCACATTCTCTCTCCTTTCGAAACACTTTCTTCCCCCTTTATTTTTGCTTATCAGCTGGCGGGAAGGGAGTAGCAAGCAGTGGGTTTTCACGGTTGAGGAAGTGGTTTTTCGTTCGGAGCATGTTAAAAAGGAGCGCTTTCCCCTCCGCTTCCGGCGCACCTGCGTCTGTGGGAAGCGCCGTGGGTTCCCCTGGCTCCGCAAGATGGGCGAAGCTGGCATCGGGGCAGTTCGGCGCCATAGCGGTGCTTGGCCACCTCTCTTTGGAAAGCCGCGGCCGGCAACCTCGGGGCCAAGGGGATGGGCCTTAGGCCCACTGGCAGAGTTCCTGCTTCGAAAGCCAAGGGCCCTCTGATTCCATCTCAAGCTAAGCACAGAAAGGGGACAGACTTCTCTCTGCCTGAGGCCCTAAAGGTAAAGGACCCCCGACCATTAGGTCCAGTCGTGACCGACTCTGGGGTTGCAGCGCTCATCTCACTTTATTGGCCGAGGGAGCCGGCGTACAGCTTCCGGGTCCTGTGGCCAGCATGACTAAGCTACTTCTGGCGAACCAGAGCAGCACACGGAAACGCCGTTTACCTTCCCGCCGGAGTGGTACCTATTTATCTACTTGCACTTTGACGTGCTTTCGAACTGCTAGGTTGGCAGGAGCAGGGACTGAGCAACGGGAGCTCACCCCATCGCAGGGATTCGAACCGCTGACCTTCTGATCGGCAAGTCCTAGGCTCTGTGGTTTAACCCACAGCGCCACCCGCGTCCCTGCCTGAGGCCCTAGAGAGAGTTAAGCTGCAGAACTCTCTCCCACTGGACGCAATGGTGACCACCAATTTGGATGGCTTTAAAAGAAGAACAGGCAAATTAATGGAGGAGAAGAGGGCTATCGAGGGCTGCTTGCCACTCTGGCTGTGCTCTGTCTCTGCCCTCAAGAGTGGTTTGGGTTCTCAGTTGCCGGAAACTGCAGGAAAGGAGAGTGTTGCTCTTGTGCTCGTTGGTTCCCCCAAAATGGCATCAAAGCTCGCCAAGTCCAACTGTGCTGCCCAGTGTAGGAAATACACTGGCGCAGTATTCCTGATCAGGAGCCATTCAGCTAGGGACTATTTTTAAAGAGAGCTGGGATTTCCAGGAAGTCAGATCTCATTGCCCAGGAACGCATCCTGCGGGTTTTCTGTCCTGACATAGAATCGGTAGTCACAGCCAGTCAGAGATGTGTGGCTACGACATCCCAGATAAGATCTGACTGCGGGCCGTACTTATCAGCCAGCGGAAATCTTCCCGGAGGCTCTGTGTCATCCGAGGCTGGGTCGCGGAGTTTGCAAATGCCATTTTGCATCTTCGCGGGACCTCTGGTAGAAACTCACGAAAGAGCAAAAAGCTCATCCTTGAGCCGCTAATCCAGAATCAAGCAGCGGTGAGCCAGCGGACCTTTACGCTGGTAAAAAAAAAATTGCTCCTCTGCAAATGGAGAAGTTGCCTTGAGGAAGTCAGAGTTAAAAGGCTTGTCATGTTTGAAACTTGCTTGCCTGTTTGTCATTTTTTCCTAGCGTTTTTGGAGTTTGGAGAGGCAGCCTCTGTGGTTTTTCCTCTGCCGTCAAATTTTGAGTGGAAATCTGCTTGCTGATCTCTTGGCTGGTTGGCTTAAAACAGGCATAGGCAAACTTGGCCCCTCCAGCTGTTTTGGGGCTACAACTCCCATCATCCCTAGCTAACAGGACCAGTGGTCAGGGATGATGGGAACTGTAGTCTCCAAACATCTGGAGGGCCGAGTTTGTATATTGAAGAGTATTGTGTTGGTGAGCGAGTCTCCTAGGTTCCTCTACCGACAGGGCCAGGGAGACGGAGGCACGGAAACCTTTTTCTCAAGCTGCTTTCTCAGCAAAAGGAGCGACCGGTGTGCGCTTGTAGCAGATGAGGACATTGTTGGCAGCGCTTGTAGGCTTGGGCACCGGTGGGCGACGGGTAAAAGCCACGTTGCCAATTGAGGTTGCTCCTTTGCCCTTTGTACGGGGTTTAGAAAAGGGGGCACCCTCCTCATAGAATCACGGGATCTTAGCATTGGAAGGGGACCCCTGAGGGTCATCCAGTCCAACCGCCTGCAATGGACAGACGGCCATCAAACCTCTGATTGCAACCTTTCGAGGGCATCCGTTCTGCTGCCGAGCAGCTGTTGCCGCCTCAAAGTTCCTCTTAACGTTTATCCTTATATCCTGACTTATGAATTCTTAGTCGCCCTCCCTGCAGACGCAATTCTTAGCTGCAACGTATTATGCTTTTATTGCGTCTGTTTCATGGTTTATTGATTGCCCCCCCTTTCATAAAAGTGTATTTTTAGTTAATTCTACCCACCCTGAGACTTCAGGTTGCACCAGAAGTAAAACGATTTGGGTCTGCAAGACTTACTTCGGTGGAGACAGGAAGCTCCATTCTCCTGGGTCAGATCAATGGTCCATGTAGCTTGATATTGTCTGCACCGACTGGCAGCAGCCAGCAGGCTTGTGGGTGTGGGGTGCGTTTCGCAGCCTTACCTGGAATTGACCTATCGGGGATTGAACCCTGTGGCCTTCTGCATGCAAAGCAGATGTTCCGGCGCTGAGCAACGCTCCTTTCCCTAAAAACAAAGCAAGACGCTAGTCCTCATTATAAAATAAAGCAATGCTTTAAATAGGTACATAGAAAGATGCCTTATATTGAGCCAGAACTGGAGTTACCAGGGGTTTTGAACCTGGGGCTTTCTGTGTACGAAGCAGTGCTCTGTCACCGAGCCACGGCCCCTTCTACATAGCAGTGCATGTGTGAATGCTCCCCCCTTCTTCCCATGTCCCCTGGGTGGGCCTAACCAGCCTCTCCCAGACGGAAGCTAGAATATGTTCAGTTGGGATTCCTACATGGTGGGGGTGGGATTTAGACTACAGTGGTAACTCAGGTTAAGTACTTAATTCGTTCCGGAGGTCTGTACTTAACCTGAAACCGTTCTTAACCTGAAGCACCACTTTAGCTAATGGGGTCTCCTGCTGCCACTGTGCCGCCGGAGCACAATTTCTGTTTTCATCCTGAATCAAAGTTCTTAACCTGAAGCAGCACTATTTCTGGGTTAGCGGAGTCTGTAACCTGAAGCGTATGTAACCCGAGGTACCACTGTACATGACCCTCTTTGTTGACTTGGATGGAGAATAGAGAAGGTTGTGTGTTTAGAAACTAGCCTTCTATACAAATGTGAGTTCTGCCTTCATTGCACCTATCCACTTTCCCCTCTGGCCCTGCCAGCCACTGGTATGTGCCCCCCCCCCGGTTGGGAATTCAGCCCTCAGCCTGAGAAAAAGTCCCCCAACCCTGCTGTATTCCCTGGCCTACCTCACAGGGTAGGTGACACACCTTGGAGGAAGGTTGGGGTATAAAAGAAGAACAGATAAAGAGATGAGCCCACCTGTCTTGGGTGCTTTAGTTGAGGTTCCTGCATTGGAAGGGGGTTGGGCTGGATGACCTCTGGGGGTCCCTTCCAACTCTGCAACTCTGTGATTCTCCCACAGGTGAGGCAAGTATTCCCTGCGCTGCGTACTGCTGGCGAAGCACTAAAACTCCAGTTTCCCGCCAACCGCGTTCTCTGAAACGCCACGGCCCTTGGGGGAAGAGCTGTACCACGTGCATTTTCAGAACGTATAAATCACTACTCCCCACCCTGACCCTTCGGGTTCGCAGCATGTTTTCTTTTTACCGTCGCTCTGCCCGTGGTCCCATCTATCAGAGCCGGCTGAGAGCTTATCAGCTGGGATAATTAAACGCCGCCTCTTTGGAAGCTGCTGGGCACCCCTCTAAACGCACACTGGGCAATCGAATATTGCCCCAGAGGGATCATATTTCGGTGTGCCTGTTAGGGAACGCTGGCTCAGCAAGAGTCTCGCTGCTCGGGAGGCTGACCGCTCCGTTCGCACGGCCGGAGAAACATTTCGGGCGTCCAGGAAGCGTCCCTGCAATCGTTCGGGGCGGCTAAAGCAAAAAGAGATTGCAGAGAGCTCCAGATTGCAGAGAACTGAGCAAAATGGCCAGAGTTTTCAACCTTTTTGAGTCCACGGCTCCCTTGACCAAATGCATTCTTTTCCTGCGACACCCCTGTGGGGCTCAGGAACCCAGTTATGTCCCCCCTTCCCTGCAGAGCTGGCAACCCCTCACCCTTTTCCCTTGTGGAGTGTTCCCTCGGCCTCCTCTCCTCTCCCCTCTCCTTGGGAGTCCTCAGGGCAGCCGCTGCTGCTGCCCCGATCTCTGAGCTTCGCCCAAAGAGAGGTGCCTTCTTGCACTGCCCCACAGGGGCCTGGGAAGAGGATTTCCCCCAGCCTTAGTGGCCCAATGGAGACTGGCCAGAGGTGAATGTGAGGCCAGCACCTTACCTTGGGGGGCAGCAGCGGGCGCTGCCGGGCCTGCATGGCAGAAAGGCTCCAACTCGGCACTGGGCACTCAGCTCTCAGGCAGGCCTTGCACACAGCAAGCACAAGAAACGCCAGCATGGTGCCTGCCTGGCTGCCCGGCCTCCCACATGTCTGCCCATTCCCAACAGCAAGGGCTGGCGGACTGGGCTCCCTCGCCCACTTGCTTGCTTACTCCGAGGCTGCCTCAGCCCCTGGCACCCAGCACCCCCTGGCCAGCCCCATAGGCACCATTCCCCTGGGGAGCTTGCAGCCAGGGCTGCTGCAACAAACAGCTGTGCAAGCCTTGGGGAGGCAGAGATGCGAGAGGGCATCAGATGAGGGAGGGAAGGAAAGAGGGACAGAGGCCAGTGTTGCCCGCGGCACCCCTGACCATCATTTTAGGCACCCCAGGGTGCCACGGTTGAAAGCCACTGGCCTACACAGTTCAGAGTGATGTTGGGGCAAGTGTGTATGTGTGTGTCTGTGTGTCTGTACTAGTTGTGACTGACCCAGGAGCCTTGGATTGATGAAGATTTCCACCCAGCTGCGAGGGGAAAAGGCAGATTCCACGCTAGGGATCATTAGGAAAGGAACTGAAAGTAAAAGCGCTGATGTCATTAATGCCCTTATACAAGCTTGTGGCGCAACCGTGTTTGGAATGTTACGGGCCGTTCTGGTCGCCTCTCCTCAAAAGGGATATTGCAGAGTCGCAAAAGGTTCCGAAAAGGGCAACCGAGGTTGCAGCGTTTCGGGCTTTGTAGGGCAAGGAAGACGTTTATAAAATTATAAAGGGCATCCGATTTATTGGGACAGGTAAATGTCCTTTTTCACGCAGTGCAGAGTTAAACTGTGGAACTCCCTCCGCAGGAGGCAAGGACAGCTGCCAACCTGAATGGCTTTAAAAGAGAATTGGGCAAATTCGTGGGGGAGAAAATTATTCAAACTGCATTTGGAACGTAGAACGAAGTGATGGTTCTGTGCTGCGGACTCCTGGAAGCTCCCATGGCGAGCAAGACCTTTTCTCCAAGCGATCAGGCCTAGGGGATTAAGACAATGGGTTATTTTCTTTTTATTCTCTTTCCCCTCTGCCCCTAATGCTGACACGCTGCACACAGGAGCAAGCTCGCTAATGTCTCCTGTTGTCTTTGGCAAAGGTAGAATAAATGGCGTGAATTTGCTCGGCTTGCTTAAGCTGTGCAGGTCAAAGCAAAATCCCACTCGCCTCAGCTTCAGAAACTTGGTCTACCACGAGATTCTGACATTTCCCCCGGCTGTTGCTGATAATATACTTTCTCAGTTCCCATTCCAGCTTGAGGGCTAGAAACTTGAAACGGAATTTTTATTTGCCGCCCGCACACCCCTGGCTGCTGTTCTGGAATTTCTCTGCTCCGCTCGGCTCCGGTATAACCAGGCAAACTTTCTCTTTCTCAACCGGAGTGAGTGTTCTCTGTTGAAGGAAGCTTCACCCTAAATTGGAAATCTTAAGTGTTCCAGGAGCGGGTGGCAAAGCAGATAATAACAGGGAGGTCTCTTTTTCTTTTCTCTCTCTCTCTCTCCCTCTGCGCTATTGATTTTATACTCTTCATAATAAGTTACCCTTCGTAAAACGTAAGTAAAGGAAGCCCGGCTTAAGCTGCTCTTACGGGAATCGCCGGTTGCAGATTTCCTATCAAAAGCTCTTGCAAAGTTGGGAAAAGGAGGGGGGAGGGGGGAGGAGGAGCAAACCCGTATTAAAAAGTAGAAGTAGTGGCTAAAAAAAGAGAAAAAGACTCCATTGCAGGTGTAGAAATAAAGAATTGCAAGCACCAAGAATCTGCCTCGTTCCACTTTTCTGACCATCTCTAGCTGCTGAGAAATTCACAAATACAAAAAGTAACAGGCCTACCCCATTCGCCTTTTGCACCTGTCCTTTCAGGTACGCTGCCATGGAACATGGAAGCTCAATTGGATCGGCACGGTTCTGTGGCAGAACATCTGCTATGCGTGCAGAAGGCCCCAACTTCAATCCTCGGCCTCTCCTGGCAGGGCTGGGAGAAACTCCCGGTCTGCAAGAGAGGAGAGCCCCTGCCGGCCGTGTTGACAGTATTGGCCTCAATGGACGTGGGTGGCACTGTGGTCTAAACCACTGAGCCTCTTGGGCTTGCCGATCGGAAGGTTGGTGGTTTGAATCCCCGCGACGGGGTGAGCTCCCGTTACTCTGTCCCAGCTCCTGCCAACCTAGCAGTTTGAAAGCACACCAGTGCAAGTAGATAAATAGGTACCGCTGTGGCGGGAAGGCAAACAGCGTTTCCGTGTGCTCTGGTTTCCGTCACAGTGTCCCGTTGCACCAGAAGCGGTTTAGTCCTGCTGGTCACATGACCCGGGAAGCTGTCTGCGGACAAACGCCGGCTCCCTTGGCCTGAAAGCGAGATGAGTGCCGCAACCCCATAATCACCTTTGACTGGACTTAACCATCCAGGGGTTCTATACCCTTTACCTTTTTACAATGGAGCAGTAAGTCTGTTTCCTGCATTTATAGAGCAGAAGGACTCTAGGAAGCCAATGGATTCTCCTTTGGTGGTTTGGCCTGGCTGGAACGTGTTTTCGAACTCTTTGTTGGCTTGGATCAGGGGTCAGCAAACTTTTTCAGCAGGGGACCGGCCCACTGTCCCTCAGACCTTATGGGGGGCCGGACTATATTTTGGAAGGAAAAAAAAGAACCAATTCCTATGCCCCACAAATAACCCAGAGATGCATTTTAAATAAAAGGACACATTCTACTCATTAAAAACACGCTGATTCCCGGACTGTCTGCAGGCCGGATTGAGAAGGCGATTGGGCCGAATCCGGCCCACGAGCCTTAGGTTGCCTACCCCTGGCTTGGATGGAGGATAGAGAAGTTTGTGTGTTTAGAAACAAGCCTACCTTACAAAAGTGAGATCTGCCTTCATTGCACCTACTCACTTTCCCCTCTGGCCCTGCCAGCCACTGTTATATGGCCCGCCTGGTGCAGAATGTGGCCCTCAGCCTGAGAATAAGTCATCCCACCCCTCCTCTCTGTCCTACCTCTCAGGGTTGTTGCGAGGAGGCAAGCAGGGGCAGGACCGTGTGCGACACCCCTTATGGAGGAAGGTTGGGGTATAAAAGAAGAAGAGATAAAGAGATGGGCCACCTGTCTTGGATTCTTTAGTTGAAGTTCCTAGGACCTCGTACCTACGGGACCGCCTCTCCCGGTATGCCCCACGGAGAGCCTCAAGGTCCATAAATAGCAACACCCTAGTGGTCCCGGGCCCTAAGGAAGTTAGATTAGCCTCAACCAGAGGCAGGGCCTTTTCAACACTGGCCCTGGCCTGGTGGAACGCTCTGCCTCATGAGACCAGGGCCCTGCAGGATCTGATCTCTTTCCGCAGGGCCTGTAAGACAGAGTTGTTCCGCCTGGCCTTTGGCTTGGAGCCAATTGGATTCCCTCCCCCTCTTCCTTTTTCCTTTCTCCTCCTGTGATGAGGCTGCATTTTAATATTTCAATGTTGTATTTTAATCTTGTTTTTAAGTTGCATTCATTCAACTTGTTTTTATTATTGCTTGTTAGCTGCCCTGAGCCCAGCCTTGGCTGGGGAGGGCGGGGTATAAATAAAAATTATTATTATTGCAAGGGGGTTGGGCTGGATGCCCTTTGGGGGTCCCTCCCAGCTTGACAGTTCTGTGATGCTATCAAAGGCACCACCGTCTGGCTGCCTTTGAGAGGGGGGGAATCTACCGTAAGTCCGAGTTCACCTTTCTCGAACCCCTGTCTGTACAGAGAGATATTTCTTTTCCCGCTTCTTCGTCCTGCATGAATTATGCAGAACGGTTGCCTCCATACGGTGGTTTTGCATAATCTATTCATAATCTGCTCTGCTCCTGGGAACCGGGAACGCCGTTTTCAAAATAGAAAAAGAGAAAAAAGAACTGGCCTCCTCTTTTGTGAGATTCCACGCCACGGGTATATCGTCCCAGCAGCTTGAGGGCTAGAAACTTGAACATTTTTTTAAAATGCTCAGATTTCTCCCCCTGCCCGTCCAATGATGCTGAATTCTACCTCCATTCTACCTTCTACACCATGGCATCTCCAGATTTATTTATTTTTTAAGGGGACTGCAGATCGGTTGACGGGAAAGACCCCGCGATTCTGGGAGAGCAGCTGCCAGTCAGAGCAGGCGGGAATTGATGATGATGATGTTTATTTATACCCCGCCCTCCCCAGCCAGGGCGGCTAACAACCAATAATAAAAACAAGTTGAATGAATGCAACTTAAAAACCACGATTAAAAAAATTAATTAATAATAATACAAATTTAATAAATAATAATAATAATAGTATTTACGCAGAGAGAGAGAGAGAATAAACGACATGCTTACACTAAATAAAACCTGAATTAGATCATGCACCCCTCTTGTTTTTATTTTTTTAAAGGGGGGAGGAACTTCCTGCCGCCCTCCTCCAGGGCCTCTTTCCTTGCTGCCGCCAAAGGGAACACGGAGAATAGTATATGGACCCTTTCGGTTCTTCTTTTTTTCCAATTTTTTAAAATCAATTTTCCAGATATTTTTTTAAAACAAACATAAATCTCAACCGTATTTAAACCAAACTTAATAACATTCTTACATGACTTCCTTGTATCCCCCTGTTTGAATTTCAGTGTATATCATTTTAACGGTTTTCCAAAACCTATATTCTTTAAAAATTAACTTAATCACTTGACATCTTCCTTTCTTTGCAATTCAGCATTAAACATATTAATTCGTCACATTACGTATTTAAATGCGAAGCCTGTCTGTTATTTGCAAGCTTTTCCAATTAGTTTGGACCCTTCCAGTTCCTATAAAGTGTCCATATCGCTCAGTCTGCAGAGCACAAGGCTCTTGGTCTCCGGGTTGTGGGTTCGAGTCCCACGCTGGGCGAAAGATTCCTGCATCACAGGGGGTCAGAATAGAGGACCCTCGGTGCCCTTTCCAGCGCTACAAGTTCTGTGGTTCTAAAGTACAGTGGTACCTCGGGTTAAGTACTTAATTCATTCCGGAGGTCCGTCCTGAAACTGTTCTTAACCTGAAGCACCACTTTAGCTAATGGGGCCTCCCGCTGCTGCCGCGCCGCCGGAGCACGATTTCTGTTCTCATCCTGAAGCAAAGTTCTTAACCTGAAGCACTATTTCTGGGTTAGCGGAGTCTGTAACCTAAAGCGTATGTAACCTGAAGCGTATGTAACCCGAGGTACCACTGTAATGACAAAGGACATCGGCGGCCCCAGCAGCTGGGAACGGCTGGACGTCTTTCAAGAGCACAGACTGACACCTTTTAAACAGCTACTGTCTTTTAGCTGCGTTCTTTTAACGGCGTCGTAAAAAAGGAGATGGCTTTGCTCGTAAAGGACAAGCCATGTGTTGCTCGCTTAGGAAGGAAGCCAAGCGAGAGATTTAAAGCTTCCCAAACCTTAAATTATTCGGTGTCTTCCTCCTCTCTCTCCCCCGCTTTGCCAGCTCCAATTCCAGTCCAGTAGAGCATGAGACACTCACTCTCGGGGTCGAGGGTTTGAGCCCCGTGTTAGGCAGAAGGTTCCTGCCTTGCAGGGGGTTGACCCTCGGTGCCCCTTCCGCCTTGATAGTTCTGCGATACTGTGGCTGCGGCTTCTGCAAACTTCCTAGGTTTTGCTAGCAGGGCGCCTCGAAGCGGGAAAGGCTGAGCGTTGGCAAAGTCTGGGCACCTCGAAGCGGGAAATGCTGAATGTTGGCAAAGGGCACAGTGCTAAACTGGAGGTGCATGTTGTTCACAGCAGTGAGCGGGGGGACGGGGGACGGGACAGTGGCTTCCAGACGGCCTTTTTCAGTGCATGAACCAAGGCACAACGGAAATACCATATTTTTCTCTCTATAAGACGCACCAGACCACAAGACGCACCTAGTTTTTGGAGGAGGAAAACAAGAACAAAAATATTCTGAATCTCAGAAGCCAGAACAGCAAGAGGGATCGCTGCGCAGCGAAAGCAGCAATCCCTCTTGCTGTTCTGGCTTCTGGGATAGCTGCGCAGCCTGCATTCGCCCCATAAGATGCACACACATTTCCTCTTACTTTTTAGGAGGGAAAAAGGGAGTCTTACAGAGCGAAAAATACGGTAATCGCTTTCTTACACAGGTGAGAGGAGTGGACCTGTAGAAAATCAGGCTAGCTGGCTCTCAGGAAGGCTTGTCCTGTTGAGCCAAGCTGGAAGGCGTATTCCCTCCTGGGGGCCAGAATCCGTTAGCAGTGATCTGTCGGGGATGAAACCACTTAGTGGGGAAGAGGCAAAAGTTTGTGACGTTAACTCCCTCTCTCTGTCTGTCTTTGACACCTCATTTTTTCAGTGTTAGAAACTCAGATATATAAACTAATCGTCAAATGGCACCTTAAAACCTAGGCTGCATTCGCCACAATGGAAAGTCCAGGCGCCGTTTCCTTTTTACAATGAGATTTCTTATTACTATTCATTTCTCTACCGCTTTATAGTTTAAAGAAAGCAGTTGACAACATATTAAGACGCCAAATAAAACAATCCAGAATGAACAAATTCAGGCTTCAATTAAGTATTTCAGATCCTTCTCTAAGTGACATTTTTCTTTCTTCCCTATTGGTATTTACCTACTTAGTTTATAGATCTGCCCCATGGCAGAAGGACTCTAGGAAGGCAGTGGGGTGTAGTGGTTAGAGGGTCAGACTAGGACCTAGGAGATGATGCTTGAAATCCCCACTCCGTCAGGAAGCTCACAAGGTGACCTTGGAAACAGTCGCAGCCTCCTGACCTACCTCACAGGGTTGTTTTAGGGATTAACTTGGGGGGGTGAACCATGGAGAAAAAGGTGGGAGATTAATGCAAGGAACAAATTCTTCTGCTGCCCTGCTTCAGAAAGCTGGAGGGGCCAGCCAGATGGAGATGTCAGTAGCCAGCCTGGTGTCCAGAGATCTCCACGGGGTCGCAATTGGATCTGCGCCACTTGCAAAACGCGCCTAGGAGATTTCGAACACTGTCTGTAGTCCAGCGACAGCTGGGGACCCAAGTCTGAGAAACACTGCCAGCAGTATTTTGTTGTCCACTGTGACGACAGGGTGCTGGACTCGGTCCCATTTCTTTTTGTTGTTTAGTCGTGTCCGCCTCTTTGTGACTCCCTGGACCAGAGCACGCCAGGCCCTCCTGTCTTCCACTGCCTCCCGCAGTTTCGTCAAACTCATGCTGGTAGCTTTGAGAACACTGTCCCACCATCTCGTCCTCTGTCGTCCCCTTTTCCTTGTGCCCTCCATCTTTCCCGACATCAGGGTCTTTTCCAGGGAGTCTTCTCTTCTCATGAGGTGGCCAAAGTCTTGGAGCCCCAGCTTCAGGATCTGTCCTTCCAGTGAGCACTCAGGGCTGATTTCCTTCAGAATGGAGAGGTTTGATCTTCTTGCCGTCCATGGGACTCTCAAGAGTCTCCTCCAGCATCATAATTCAAAAGCATCTATTCTTCGGCGATCAGCCTTCTTTGTGGTCCAGCTCTCACTTCCATACATCACTAGCCTGGCCTTTTTAAAGATGAGCCATTCATCTGGAATGGAAGTTGTTAATGGTGAGAGTTCACAGCAGAGTTCCTGCAAATCTTCGGGTACCTTTGGCTGCCCACGTGCAGCTGGTTTCTCTTTCCGTTTGTCGCAGACAGAAGGGGAAACCTGGCTTGTGAAATCAGTCCCGACGACATAGCTTTGTCGCATTCCAAAGAATTCCAGGCATCTTAGACCTCAAGGCAGAGGTGGTGGCAGCAGCTGATCTGCGAAACCGGCTGTTCCCCAGGCCACAGACTCTTGCCTCGGAGCTCTGGCGCATCACGCGGAGTTGTTCCCAGGCCCTGTGGTGCAAGACCCTTCTCTGAACATCAGGAACAGATGGGTAGCCGTGTTGGTCTGCCATAGTCAAAACAAAATAAAAAATAAAAAAATTCCTTCCAGTAGCACCTTAAAGACCAACTAAGTTAGTTCTTGGTATGAGCTTTCGTGTGCATGCACGTCACCCTTCTATAGAAGTCACCAGACCCTTCTATATAGTGAGAAGGTGGGGAGGGGTATTACTCAGAAGGGTGGTGGGAATGGGTGATTGGCACCCATTCTCACCCCTTGCTTTTTCCTGTAAGACCTATTGCAGTCGTTAAGAGTCGTCAACAGGCTCATCACAGCTTTCTGCCAATCACCCAATCCCACCACCCTTCTGAGTAATACCCCTCCCCACCTTCTCACTATATAGAAGGGTCTGGTGACTTCTGTTTCAGTGTATCTGAAGAAGTGTGCATGCACACGGAAGCTCATACCAAGAACTAACTTAGTTGGTCTTTAAGGTGCTACTGGAAGGAATTTTTTTTATTTTTTATTTTGTTTGAACATCAGGAGAGTGTCAGCATCGCCCTTGAGCCAGTGCCACCAACTGGACTCACACACTTCAGCCCCGACTGGGCTAGGCGAGCTGGGTAGCACTTCCAGAGACCACCTTCTGCACAGGAACAGGTCAAAGTGCTGTGGACTCACAGCTTAGAGTTGTGAGCACCGGATTCACTCCAACAAGAAGACAGTCGTCGCACAGCAGAGTATAGCAGAGCACAGCAGAGCATAAACGACTCGGAGAGCAGCTCTGTAGAATATCTTCTTTTATTCTATCTACAACTATAATACACAACTATGTACAGAGCTAAATGAGGTCTAAACGAAAATGAATGCTTAACTGCACTGAGTGTCTGCAGCTGCTCTTAGCAGCAACCTTAGCTATACACACGATCTCTCTCTAATACTCAGTCTCTCTCTCTCTCTTTGATGTGAGGCTGGAGCGGAATAAGTAGAGAGCAGAAACTGCCCCCTCCTCTCTCGAGAATCAGCAGAGAACATCAGCAGATTCTTGGATATGGGAGGGGTGAAATCTCCTCAGAGAGACCCTAGCTACGACCAGAGGCCTGTGACGTGTTCGCGCAGCAGCCAAACTTTGGGGGGAAACGGGCAGGAGGGGGACCTCACCGCCGTCGCAGCAGTGCTCTCCTGACTTGGGATCCCCAGCATTCAGCCTCCGGCGATGGAGGTTGAGGGCAGCCACTGTGGTTGTGGGTTTTCCGCAAAATTGGAGTCATTGTGAACTGCGGGAAGGTCTCTCTGTTGGAGCGCCACTACGGTCTCCCTTGGGAGGTGGGGGACTCTCCTTCCTTGGGTGTTTTTAAGCAGAGGTTGGATGCCCATTTGCTATGGAAGCTGTGGCTGAGATTCCTGCAATGCAAGGGGTCAGACTGGATGACCCTTGGAGGTCCCTTCCCACCCCACGATTCTAACACGCAGCCCAGGGTTGGGAGAACCTGCAAGGTGTCTCAACCCCAATACACATCAAATCAGCTTTCTCCATCCATACTGGCTGAATGAAATTGTAGAACGAGCCAAACTAACAGGAAGGATCCGAAACCGGAGGGACCAGAAGTTTACCGAAGAATGGAGTAAATTTACTGACTACTTGAAAAGTATTTGTGATGCTCAGACGACGTTTGTAGGTTTGCAAGAAGTTCTGTGAGAAGTATGAATGGAAATATTGTTAAAATGGAAATGGAGAGAAGATAGGTTAAGAGACATGAAGACAGTATTAAGTTAGGAAATTGCATAAGAAGTGATGTAAGACGGAAGTTAATCAGAGGTGCTGATGGAAGTCCAGTAAGATTGTATTAGTGATCATTTTGTGTGGTATGTTTTATAATTTCGTATGTTAAGAACCAATAAAAAATTTATATATACAGTGGTGCCCCGCAAGACGAATGCCTCGCAAGACGAAAAACCCGCTAGACGAAAGGGTTTTCCGTTTTTCAAGGTGCTTCGCAAGACGAATTTCCCTATGGGCTTGCTTCGCAAGACGAAAACGTCTTGCGAGTCTTGCGAGTTTTTTCCCTCCCCCCCTTTTTCTAAGCCGCTAAGAGCCGATAAGCCGCTAAAAGCCGCTAATAGCGCTAATCCGCTAAGCCGTCAATGGGCTTGCTTCGCAAGACGAGAAAACCGCTAGACGAAGAGACTCGCGGAACGGATTATTTTCGTCTTGCGAGGCACCACTGTATATAAAAAAATGAAACTGTAGAATGTAAGAACAGACGGTTTGCAAGACGGAGCTCAGACCCCACATCAGAGGACTCATGTTACACAGGACAATAAAGCGTCTTTAACGTCTGCCTTCCTTCCTCCTTCCTTCGCTCCTTTAGGGCATGTTGCAGCTAGGAGGGTGCCGGTGAAGCCGCTCACTCTCCTTTCCGCATCCACCGCGCACAAGTTGGGAACCCTCTTTTCATCCCCGGCTTCCTCCATGAGGCGGCAAGAAGCCTGATGCCCTCTTCGGCCCTCACCATGGATGGCGGGAAAAGCTTCCACCCCCCTTGCACACACCAGCAGCCGGTCAACATGTTTTGTGGGGTGCCTACCCTTCCGGCCCAACTAAGCATGCCCACCCTAGAGGTGAGTAATACTGATCATACTAATAATTTATTATTTATACCCTGCCCATCTGGTTGGGTTTCACTATCCACTCTGGGTGGCTCCCAACAGAATATTAAAAACACGATAAAACCTCAAACATTAAAAACTTCCCTAAACAGGGCTGCCTTCCGATGTCTTCTAAAAGTCAGATAGTTGTTTATTTCCTCGACATCTGTTGGGAGGGCATTCCACAGGGAGGGTGCCACCACCAAGAAGGCCCTCTGCCTGGTTCCCTGTAACCTCGCTTCTCGCAGAGAGGGAACTGCCAGAAGGCCCTCGGAGCTGGACCTCAGAGTTTTACTGTATTGTTCTGCTCCAGAGTAATTGGTACCAGGAGCTGATGTCATCTCCTAGGTTTGGCACACAGGGTGTCCCCCCAATGATGCGGGGGTTGTGTTCCGGACTCCCCACACGCATAGGTGAAATCATGTAAAGTAGGGAGCCCCTTCTAAGTGCCCTTTAAGCGCCCTCTCTGCCGCCCTCTCTTCAATCCGTGCCAAAAATAATGTACCCCAAAATATCCACAGCTAGAATCAAAGCTTTGGGGCTTCCTCTGCCCTCTCCAGACTCTGGGAAGGGTCTCCTCGTGAGCCACGAGGACTCTCTCCCGCCACATCCAGATTTTAGTCGTACCTTGGATCCCGAACACCTTGGAACTTGGACGTTTCGGCTCCTGAACCCCGCAAACCCAGAAGTGACTGTTCCGGTTTGTGAACCTTCCTTTGGGACCTGAATGCCCAGTGGGGCTTCCGATTGGCTACAGGAGCTTCCTGCAGCCAATCGGAAGCCACAATTTGGTTTCCGAACGTTTTGGAAGTCGAGCGGACTTCCGGAATGGATTTTGTCCGATTTCCAAGGTACAACTGTATTTATTTATTGGGGGGACGGGACGCCTGTATAAACCTTGAGTGAGGGGTCGCCAGGGTTGGAGCATTCCACCAGGCTGGAACCAGTGTTGAGAAGGCCCTGGCTCTGGTTGAGGCTAATCTAACTTCCTTAGGGCCTGGGACCTCTAGGGTGTTGCTATATATGGACCTTAAGGTCCTCCGTGGGGCATACCGGGAGAGGCGGTCCTGTAGGTACGAGGGTCCTAGGCTGTGAAGGGCTTTAAAAGTCAAAACCAGCAGCTTAAATCTGACCCTGTACTCCACCGGGAGGCAATGCAGCTGGAAAAGCACTGGGTGAATATGCTCCCATGGCAGAGACCCTGTGAGGAGCCTCGCTGCTGCATTCTGCACCCGCTGGAGTTTCTGGGACAGCTTCAAGGGCAGCCCCGCGTAGAGCCAATTACAGTAGTCCAGCCTGGAGGTGACCATCGCATGGTTAGTCATGCCCATCCATTTCAACATCTCTGAGTAAGACTGACGTGGGTACAGCCCTCAGTAACTGCTGCTATGCTACGTGTTGTGTGTTTAAGTCGTCCTCGTCGTGAGCGACCCGTTACTGAATCTGCCTCATTTGTAGTTTCAGAATTCTGCTTCCAGTTGGTGGACTCAAGCGCCCTATTCATCGGCTTCGTACTCGGCGCCATCTTTCCTGAGCGACAACCAGTAAGTGCTACGCTGCGGGAGAGGTACCGGCTAATGCAATTTTATTGGCGAAGCTTCGGTGTGCGAAATAAAAGAGTTCAGCCCAAAGCAAAGTCTGTAACCTGAAGTGTATGTAACCTGAAGTGTATGTAACCTGAGGTACCACTGTAAATGGCGTAGCAAAACAGAATCAGAGCCGTAGCATTGGAAGGGACCCCGATTTATTGAAGAACGGCGACTCGGGAAGAAATTATTGGTGGCGAGAGCCGTTCGACGGTGGACCGGACCTCCTGGGAAGGTGGCATGTTTGTAGAAAGAGCTTGGGGGCGCCAGCTGCCTGAGGTTTTTTTGCTGTGGTTCCTGCGTGGCATGGGGTTGGGCTGGATGACCTTTGGGGGACCCCTTCCAGCCTTACTGTTCCGTGATCTTGTGTGTGCGTGTGTGTGCATTTCCCCCTCCCCGATACGTTTCTGCCATCATATGCAGATTATATTGCCTTGCCAGGCAGAGAGTACGTTTTTATGGAGCAGGGGTGAGCGACCCTGTCTGACCTCCACCTGCCTGCCTTGGTATTTGCGAGCTGGCGGCTGCTTCCCTTTTAAATTCTCGACCTTGCTTAATGGAGTTCATGAAGCGCTGGCTCGGGGCGGGCTGAGCCAGTGTATATCATTTGGGTGTCATTTTCCCTGCGCTGTCCCCCTATTCTGCGGCACCAGCATTGCTGCCTGGTTCACCACATACCGTGGAAGCGTCCTTATTCGTATCAGGCTACACCTTCCCATTTTAATTCACTATAGTCTACTTGGGCAGTGGATCTCAGGGGCCTCAGACATTCCCCTCCCTGATGTAGTCAAAGCAGACATTAGGAGGACCCTGCGGGGACTTGGAACCCATTTACCTGCCCACAGACTGTCTCGCCAGAGTGGTGCATGCTCTGGTTATCTCCCGCTTGGACTACTGCAATGCGCTCTCTGTGGGGCTACCTTTGAAGGTGACCCAGAAACTGCAATTAATCCAGAATGCAGCAGCCAGACTGGGGACTGGGACTGGCCACTGAGACCATATAACACCAGTTCTGAAAGACCTACATTGGCTCCCAGGACGTTTCCGAGCACAATTCAAAGTGTTGGTGCTGACCTTGAAAGCCCTCAATGGCCTTGGACCAGCATCCCTGAAGGAGCGTGTCCACCCCTATCGTCTAGCCCGGACACTGAGGTCCAGTTCCGAGGGCCTTCTGGTGGCTGCCTCCCTGTGGGAAGTGAGGTTGCAAGGAATCAGGCAGAGGGCCTTCTCGGTGGTGGCGCCTGTCCTGTGGAACGCCCTCTTATCAGATGTCAGGGAAATAAACAATAGTCTGACTTTTAGAAGACATCGGAAGGCAGCCCTGTTTAGGGAAGTTCTTAATGTTTGATGTTTTATTGTGTTTTTAATACTCTGTTGGGAGCCACCCAGAGTGGCTGGGGAAACCTAGCCGGATGGACAGGGCATGTATGTATGTATGTATGTATGAATACATACATACATACATACTGTGCCGGTGCCTGGAATCCCTTCCAGCTGCACGCCAGGGTTTGCAAACTCCCAACTCTTAAAAACATAGAAGCATGGAATTGTTGAGTCGGAAGGAACCACCAAAAACCATCTAGTCCAGCCCCCTGCAGTGCAGGAACCACGGCTAAATAATCTAGGGCCCTCGTACCCACGGGACCGCCTCTCCTGGTATGCCCCACAGAGGAACTTACGGTCTTCAAATAAAAACACCTTGAAGGTCCCAGGCCACAGAGAGGTTAGGCTGGCCTCAACTAGAGCCAGGGCTTTTTCGGCTGCGGCTCCAACCTGGTGGAACGCTCTGTCACAAGAGACCAGGGCCCTGCGGGACTTGACATCTTTCTGCAGGGCCTGCAAGACAGAGCTGTTCCACCAAGGCCTTTGGCCAGGGCGCAGCCTGACCCCCTCCTTTGGCAATCTGCACAGAATTTTGCTTATTGGTTGCCATCAATTTTGATTTTAATTAATTTTTATAATGTTTTCATAATGTTGTACTGTTTTAGTGTTGTTAGCCGCCCTGAGCCCGGCTTCGGCTGGGGAGGGCGGGATATAAATAAAATTTATTATTATTATTATTATTATTATTATTATTATTATTATTATCATCATCATCTGTGGCAGAATGATGGTCTTCTTTAAAACGCCCAACTAGCTCACCACTTTCCGAAGGAGCTGTTTCCACTGCCCTACAGCACTCTCCCTCAGAAAGATCTTCCTCATACTGAGCTGGGACGTCTTCCTTGACATTTTAATCCATTGGTTTGGCACTCACTCTCTGGAGCATCAGAAAACAAGCTTGCTCCACCTTCCCTGAGATAGCCCTTCAGATGCTGGGTGTGGCATTCATGTCAAAAGCCGGCCAGCAGAGCTGAAATGAAGACCTGGTCAAATTTTAATCAGAAGGTCGGCGGTTCGAATCCCCACGATGGACGGGGTGAGCTCCCGTTGCTCGGTCCCTGCTCCTGCCAACCTAGCAGTTCGAAAGCACGTCAAAGTGCAAGTAGATAAATAGGTACCGCTCCGGCGGGAAGGTAAACGGCGTTTCCGTGCGCTGCTCTGGTTTGCCAGAAGCGGCTTAGTCCTGCTGGCCACATGACCCGGAAGCTGTACGCCGGCTCCCTCGGCCAGTAAAGCGAGATGAGCGCCGCAACCCCAGAGTCAGTCACGACTGGACCTAATGGTCAGGGGTCCCTTTACCTTTACTTTACCTCAGAAGTCCGTAAGTCCGTTTGACTTTCAAAACATTTGGAAACCAAGGCACAGCTTCCGATCGGCTGCAGGAAGCTCCTGCAGCCAATCGGAAGCTGCGGAAGTCGCGTCCGACATTCGGGTTCCAAAGAATGCTTGCAAACCGGAACACTCGCTTCCGGGTTTGCGGCGTTCGGGAGCCAAAACGTCTGAGTACCAAGGTGTTCGGGATCCAAGGTACAAACTGTAGTCTTATTTTTAGGGGGAAACAACAGGAACAACCTATATTTCTCCTTTTCTCTTTAACATAAAAACTATTGTCACTGGCACAAAATAGAACAAGTTTTTTGGGGGGGATTATTTTTAAAAAAACACACACACAAAAGTGAGCAGCGAGGATGTCGAAAGAGGAACGGTTAGCCGCACAAGGCCAGCCATTGCAAGAACCGCCCCCCTCAATGTATAGTTAAAGGTATTGGGGATCCATCCAGAGTCTTTTCCCGATTTCCTGCGAATTACCCAAGCACCTAGGTTTGCAGCTCATACCTTTGACAAGCTATGCACCGGGGCATAACTCATCCCCAAAACCCTGGCAGTGGGACAATGGCTCGGGCTTCAATTTACTGCAGTGTTTCGGAAAGAGCCCCCCCTTGTCTGGGGCAGCAATGCCAGGGCACCGGGGTGAGGAGGGGCGAAGAAGAAGAAGAGGTGCCCAAGCTGGCACCCCTTTTTTGACAGCAAGCCTCCCAGTGCGCAGTTGCGCGGCCAATTCCACTGCGGATTACGCCCCTGCTTGGAAATCGTTGTGCTTTTTCTTTCTTTCTCCTTTCAAGAGTATTCCTGTAAATTCTACTTTCTGAAGCCTCCTGGGAGGTGTTAACAGATGTTCTTCTCTCCCCCCCCCCATTGCATATTGAATCGCAGATTGTAGACGTGATCGATTGCAGCCCTCCCCTTCTTCTCTTCCTGCGGCCGTTCTCACCCAGCTTTGCTCGAATCCGCACGTGGGTGGACGACTCCCCAACCCCCTGTTTCTTAAAAACTAGAAAAAGGGTGTTTGTTGAGTTTTCAGAAACAACCATATCTGGACGAAATAAACAGGGCAGATTAAAGAAAGCCCTTTTTCATGCAGCGCCTAGTACCAGTTGCTGAAAACTTCAGGAGGGGAGAGGGCTCGATTCCTGAATTCTGGGTGGTCACCGTGAGATGATGATGATGATGATGATGATTTATTTTTACCCCGCCCATCTGGCTGAGTTTCCCCAGCCACTCTGGGCGGCTCCCAATCAAGTGTTAAAAACAGTAACCGTTAAATATTAAAAACTTCCCTGAACAGGGCTGCCTTCAGATGTCTTTTAAAGATAGGATAGTTGCTTATTTCCTTCACATCTGAAGGGAGGGTGTTCCACAGGGTGGGCGCCACTACTACTGTCTTGTCAGGATTTAACCTTAATCTGTTAGCCGCCATCCATCCTCCAGCCGCCTCCAGACACTCACACAGGACCTTCACCGCCTTCACTGGTTCTGATTTAAAGGAGAGGTAGAGCTGCGTGTCACCTGCATACTGATGAACACCCAGGATCCCGGACTACTGTATTTTTTGCTCTATAAGACTCCCTTTTTCCCTCCTAAAAAATAAGGGGAAATGTGTGTGCGTCTTATGGAGCGAATGCAGGCTGCGCAGCTATCCCAGAAGCCAGAACAGCAAGAGGGATTGCTGCTTTCACTGCGCAGCGATCCCTTGCTGTTCTGGCTTCTGAGATTCAGAATATTGTTTTTCTTGTTTTCCTCCTCCAAAAACTAGGTGCGTCTTGTGGTCTGGTGTGTCTTATAGAGCGAAAAATATGGTAGATGGGCCATTGGCCTGATCCGGCATGGCTCCCCTTACATTCTCGAAGCTGAAATAGCTCAGCCGGTGGAGCGTGAGACTCTTTAAGTCTCCAGGTTGTGGGTTCGAGTCCCACGTCCGGGCAAAAGACCGTTTTGTTGCAAGGGGTTGGAGTAGTTCAAACCTCACAGTCCCTTTCCCAGCTGTACAGTTCTATATGATCCTTCCGAGCGCCGCAAGCCTGCCAGATTAGCCTCCCGCCTTGGCTAGCGCCGCCCGCTCTGGCTGGCAGCGTGTCTTCGGAAGGGACGGGGCTTTCCTGTATCGGCCTCCCTTTTCTCCTAATCTGGAGGTGTCGTCAGCGGGTGGAAGCTGGGGGCTGCCAGACAGTGTGCCGGCCAAGCAGCTGTCAATCGGCCGGGGATCCCCATAGGGGTGTTCTCTGCCGCTTCTTGAGAACTTAAAATAATAATTTCTCTATCTCTCTGGCTTCAGCTGAGCCAGTCGCTTTTCAAATCTGTAGCTGCTTCTTACTGGAAGGATGGTGAAGCAACAGAGCAGCGGAGAGAAAGAGGTTGGGAAGGACGGTTCTTCCCTTGGGGTGGCAATGAGGACTTTGCACTAGTAAAACCGAAACCGATGATGTACGCAGAGCAGCAAGGGCAGCAGAGACGGGAGGCTGCTGTGGCTTATCATGATTTTTTTTGACCTGCCGTTTCCAGAGGTCAGAGAGCTGGTTTTTGCAGCCACCTGCACAGGGCTTCATTTAGGTTTGATGAAGCCCTAAGCTACTGAAGATAGTGGGGCCCTTTCTACGTCCAGCCGTCCTTTGCCAACAACAAATTGTCGCTGGTTTTGTGTGTGTTGAATATATGCTATATGGTCATTTATGGACCTAGCAGGTATCTCAAGCCATTTGCACATCACAAAATACAGTGGTACAGTACCTCGAGTTACATATGCTTCAGGTTACATACGCTTCAGGTTACAGACTCCGCTAGCCCAGAAATAGTACCTCGGGTTAAGAACTTTGCTTCAGGATGAGAACAGAAATCATGCTCCGGCAGCGCGGCAGCAGCAGGAGGTCCCATTAGCTATAATAATAATAATAATTTATTATTTATACCCCGCCCATCTGGCTGGGCCTCCCCAGCCACTCTGGGCGGCTTCCATAGAAACCAAAAATACAGTAAAATAAATAAAGTGGGGCTTCAGGTTAAGAACAATTTCAGGTTAAGAACGGGCCTCCAGAACGAATTAAGTACTTAACCCGAGGTACCACTGTATGTATTTTATCAAAGTAATTGTTGAACTGAAATACAATTAAGAAGAAGTTTATTAATAGTTTAGTACAATTAAGAAGAAGTATATTGATAGTGAAATAATTATTCAGCTCTAACTCAAAATGATTTTTTTTCGTAACAAACTTAATAATGCAAACACATTGGCATTTGGCAATAAGAAAAGTTCATTTGGAAACACAATTTACAAAGACTCATAATCTAGTCTCTAGAAACTTGCTATAACATGAAATAATAACAGGTGTAAATATATGATGCAAACTGCTAATAATTATAAATAACAGAATGTAGGCACCCTATATATGGAAATGAGCAAACCAGTGATATTTTAGGGAGCAGGCTTCCATCCTAGGAGCCTGCACAACACAAAACACTGTTGCTGCATGCAGGTTTTATTTTATTTCTTTTTTCTCTTATATATTCATAAACACATCCTTGCTCCCCCCCCCCCCCGTTTACAAAAAGCAGTATTCAGAATAGCAGTTTCCATGACGACCCACTATAGAAGCCAATAGCACAATAAAATCCCAAGCTGTAAGAATTAACCGCATGTTTATTCAATGTGCAATCAAAGCTCATTTAACTGATCAACAGAATCGATCGGTTTGCTTCAGTGGTACCAGCTTGTTAAAATTGGGTAGCCATTTACACCACAAGCACACTCCGCCCCGCTGCCCCATCGCCTCCTTTGGGAGCCGCTGGGTTTGGGCATCCAGCTAGCACTCGGCAGTAAAGGTAAAGGGATCCCTGACCATTAGGTCCAGTCGAGGCCGACTCTGGGGTTGCGGTGCTCATCTCGCTTTACTATCCGAGGGAGCCGGCGTACAGCTTCTGGGTCATGTGGCCAGCAGGACTAAGCCGCTTCTGGCAAACCAGAGCAGCGCACGGAAACACCGTTTACCTACTTGCACTTTGACGTGCTTTCGAACTGCTAGGTTGGCAGGAGCAGGGACCGAGCAACGGGCGCTGACCCCGTCATTGCGGGGATTCGAATCACCGACCTTCTGATCGGCAAGTCCTAGGCTCTGTGGTTTAACCCACAGCGCTACCTGCGTCTCTAGCACTCGGCAGACTTGGGTTCAGATCCCTGCTCAGCCATGAAATTCAGCGGGTGACCTGCAGGGGTGGGGAGCTGCTCTTCTCTCAGCTCAACCCTACCTCACAGGGCTGTTGTGGAAATTGAAAGAGTCGAGGAGCGGGGAGAAGCCCCGTGCCTGATGCCCCTTGTAGGCAAAATAAGCCAGTAATGAACCAATTAAAGAGCCATCTAGCTGGTCGGTTTCAGGGGAAACGGTACCGGGTTAGCATAGCTGTCAACTTACAGATTTGAAAATAAGGGACCAGCAGCCTCACCTGTTCCAGGCATTCCAGTCTTCCTGTCCTCCTGCAGTCTGGTCAAACTCATGCTGGTAGCTTCGAGAACACTGTCTAACCAACTTTGTAACCAGAGGTTCAACTGAATAGAATCTGAATCACATGCACCACAAGGCCTATGCAGCCTCAACTTAAGATGGCTCCCCGGCCTGGCTTTGCACTGCAAAGTTTGCAGCAGCATGTGCAACAAAATGGTGTCCAGCATTCAAAAAACCCCTCAGCTTGCATTAACTAGCCACACACAAGGCATGCAAGCTCCACCTCCCAGTCGTTCTTAGACTTCTTATTGGGTGAGCAACACAGCCAAGCAACACAGTTGGAGCCTCCCTCCTCCCTGGCTGGCAGGGAGGGAGGGAGAGGAGCTGCTTCCTTTGAAATTTAAGGGACATCATTTAAGGGACATTTAAGGGACATCCATCAATAAGGGACAGCAGCGGGACATGGCGCTGGAATAAGGGACTGTCCCTTCAAATAAGGGACACTTGACAGCTATGGGTTAGATGAGCCTCACCCAGCGAGGCAGTTCTTATCACGCCCTTCTGCAAATTCACCGTTCCCTCCTCTTTCCCTTCCAGGCAATATTTTGATTTCTACTCCGGCGGGCAGCCCTTCTCTGACGCCAACTATGCAACTCCAGGCCTCGCCGATTTCTTGAAGAACGGCGACTTTCCTCAGGTAAGCCCCGGCACCCACCTGCTCCATTGAGCGTCAGGTCTGTTTTCTCCGTTGGGATTAGGTCAGCGTTCGCGGTGCGTGGGTTTCTTCTCCCGTGCACCTCCCAGGGAAAAGAACAACCTCTGCTTTCTTGCTTTTGTTCTGGACAAGTTCAGGGAAAGGGTTTATGGCGAAGGCAGATGTGCAACGACCACCTGCTGTGTGATTTGACTGCGGCAAGTTTGGAGGTGACTGAGTGTGTGTTGGGCCTTGGGCTTGATTCAGCAGGGCCTTATGATGCACTTAGGTTGTTTTGTGTTTTGTGTGTGTTTTGAAACTGGTAAAAATCCCTTTCAGAGATGGGCTTTACCCAAAATCTTTCTTTCTCTCATTTCTTCTTCTTCTTCTTCTTCTTATTATTATTATTATATTTTATTCATATACTGCCCTTCGTTCGAAGATCTCAGGGCGATTTGCAGGACCAAAATAGAGGATAAATGCACAATAAATAATTAGCGTGAAAGCAAAAGAAAACAATGACGTATTTTCATTCGAAGAAGACAGTCCTGCTGCCAAATGCTGCTATATCGGCAGTTAGACTGGTGACTGGGAGCGGCCGCCGAGACCACATAACACTGGTCTTGAAAGACCTACACTCGCTCCCAGTACGTTTCTGGGCACAATTCAAAGTGTTGTTGCTGACCTTTAAACCCCTAAATGGCCTTGGTTCAGTATACCTGAAGGAGCGTCTCCACCCACATTGTTCTGCCCAGATACTGAGGTCCATCTCCGAGGGCCTTCTGGCAGTTCCCTCATTGCGAGAAGCCAAGTTACAGGGAACCAGGCAGAGGGCCTTCTAGGTAGTGGCACCCGCCCTGTGGAACTCCCTCCCACCAGATGGGAAGCTATTAATGTTTGATGGATTACTGTATTTTAATATTTTGTTGGGAGCCTCCAGAGTGGCTGGGGAAGCCCAGCCAGATGGGCGGGTATAAATAAATTATCATCATCATCATCATCATTATATCAACACGAGCAAAGTATTGCAAGGCATTGCTTTTGAGTTTATTGATGTCGAAAAATCTGGTCCACCTCTTTCCTGGAGGCCTAAAAGTTGAAGCGTTAGGAGAAGCTGAAATTTGTCAGGGGAATTTGGAGAAAAGCAGCGTTCCTTTATCGGATTCCCTTCTAACGAAGGAAAGCAACGTTATTCCACCTGAAACTCGTGGTGATTTAGGGATGACTGATATTGGCTGATGGTATTACTTTTGTTCCTTCCTTAAGGTCAGTGGTTTCCTCTATTCAGTTTCCCTCTTTCTTGTCTGGCTAATAGCGCTGTATTGTGATACTGATTTCATTGTAACTTACCTGTAATCTGGATTTGCTCTGTTGTTGTTGATGTTGCTGATACTTATTAAATTTGTATACCGTCCTATACCCACAGGCCTCAGGATGGTAATATATTATAATGATGATTATTACTGATTATATTTAGAGCCTTTGTCCCACCCTCTGCAGGCAAACAGGCTCCCAGGGAGGCTGGCATACCATCCATTAGGTAAAGGTGAAGGGACCCCTGACCGTTAGGTCCAGTCGTGGCCGACTCTGGGGTTGCAGCACTCATCTCGCTTTACTGGCCGAGGGAGCCGGCGTACAGCTTCTGGGTCATGTGGCCAGCAGGACTGAGCCGCTTCTGGCGAACCAGAGCAGCGCACGGAAACGCCATTTACCTTCCCGCCAGAGTGGTACCTATTTATCTACTTGCACTTTGATGTGCTTTTGAACTGCTAGGTTGGCAGGAGCAGGGACCGAGCAACGGGAGCTCACCCCGTCATTGTGGGGATTCGAACCGCCGACCTTCTGATCGGCAAGCCCTAGGCTCTGTGGTTTAACCCACAGCGCCACCCGCGTCCCTACATTTGTTATAAAACCTTGCAAATGTAATTAAGAAGAATTGAAGCCTGTTGTTGTTGTTGATGATGTTGTCAGCATCTGTCTGACTCGAGAGACAATGGAGTGCACCTCCGAGGGTGAAATAAAACCGCTGCGTCAGCAGCACCGACGTGACCTCCCTTGGGGCGTCAGCTTGGGCCGTGTGGCTGGAGGTCCTGGGCTGCCCAGACAACAAGACTGTCAGAAAGCTCTACCTGATGTTGAGTCAGAATCTCCCTTTCTTGTCGCTTGAAGCTTCCTGGTCCAAGTCTTGCCTGAAGCTTCCTGGTCAAAGTCCTGCCATCCTGAGCAGGAAAAAACAAGCTTGCACCCTCTTCCACGTGACAGCCCTTGAGATATTTGAAGATGGCTATCCTATCTCCTGTTGTCTTTGTCCATGGAGTTTTCTTGGCAGGGATACTGGAGTGGCTTGCCAGTTCCTGCTCCAGGTGGATCACGTTTGGTCAAAACTCTCCACTATGACCTGTCCATCTTGGGTGGCCCTGCACGGCATAGCTCATAGCTTCTCTGAGTTATTCAAGCAAGGCAGTGATTCATGAAGAAGAAGAAGAAGAAGAAGAAGAAGAAGAAGAAGAAGAAGAAGAGGAGGAGGAGGAGTTTGGATTTGATATCCCGCCTTTCACTCCCCTTCAGGAGTCTCAAAGCGGCTAACATTCTCCTTTCCCTTCCTCCCCCACAACAAACACTCTGTGAGGTGAGTGGGGCTGAGAGACTTCAGAGAAGTGTGACTGGCCCAAGGTCACCCAGCAGCTGCATGTGGAGGAACGGGGACGCGAACCCGGTTCCCCAGATTACGAGTCCACCGCTCTTAACCACTACACCACACTGGCTCTCAAGGGGATCAAATGTTTCCATTCTTAAAGAAACCAGCCCTGAGTGCTCCCTGGAAGGACAGATCGTGAAGCTGAGGCTCCAAGACTTTGGCCACTTCGTGAGAAGAGAAGACTCCCTGGAAAAGACCCCGATGTTGGGAAAGATGGAGGGCACAAGGAGAAGGGGATGACGGAGGACGAGATGGTTGGATAGTGTTCTCGAAGCTACCAGCATGAGTTTGACTAAACTGCGGGAGGCAGTGGAAGACAGGAGGGCCTGGCGTGCTCTGGCCCAGGGGGTCACGAAGAATCGGAAACGACTAAACAACAACAACAATCCTATCTCCTCTAAGTCTCATCTTTTCCAGGCTAAACATCCTTGGTTTCCTTGATCGTCTTGGTTGCCCTCCTCTGCAAACAAACCTTCCAGCTTGTCAACAGCCTTCTTAAATTGTGGTGCCCAGAACTGTGGTGTCCAGAAGGGTCTATTCCTTCCCTTGATCTGGACACTAGACTTCTGTTGATGCAGCCTAGAATAACGTTTGCTTTTTTTTGCTGCTGTATCACACTGTGGGCTCATGTTCAGCTTGTGGTCCACTAAGACCCCTAGACCCTGTATAAGGCAAGTCCCTACATCAGGTACAGGAGGTGCTGAGACCCCATGTCATCCGCGGTTTAATAGCCTAGGAGGTGAAAATGTGTTTTTATTTTATTGCCCCCACCCACCCGTGTTTGCATGCAGTGCCTGAATTAAGAGCAGTAGCCTTCTATCTATATTGGTACCCTGTACCCTATATTGGTACCCTGTCCCAGAGTCTGGTTCTGGAGACTGTATCAAATGCTGATTTTAGGTTGACGAAGGCCTGCCCTCCTGATTTATATTTGTCGATGAGATGTTGTAACGTTAGGCAGTGATCTGTCGTGGACCTTCCAGGTCTGAAGCCTGCTTGTTCTATTGCCAGAATATCTTCATTCTCTAGCCATTCTGTAAACTTATTAAGGAGGTGCTTTGAGTAGAGTTTACGAATCACACTTAATAAGCTAATCGGCCTATAATTCGCTAGGTCGCCTCTGTTGCCCTTTTTATAGATTGGGACTATTATGGCTGTTCCCCATTCCCTTGGGATGCGGCCAGTGTCATCTATGTAGGTGAAGAGGGTGGGTGAGAAAGGTGACCCACCCACCCAGCCTGGTTGCAGACGTAATCAGCTGACCCGACTACCCCTTGAGGCTCTCGAAGACAAGCCTTACCTGCAAGGCACTTGTTTTCCTTGGAAGGGAGCCAAGCGCAGTAACTTAAAAATAAACCAGGCTTTCAATCACTACCGAGTAATTGGCTGCACCCCATCAAATCCGCCCACGTCTCGCCTGCCAGCTCCAGGACCAAAAGGAGGTGGAATAAAGCCAGATTCCTTACAACACGAATGTCGCGCCCTAAATCAAAATACCAGAACATGAGAGACGCTTTTCATCTATTGATAGCTGCTTCTTAGCTTGCCAGAGGGAGGCTTGTCGGCAGCTGTTCACCTGGGGCGAGTTTAGAATGGGGTCTAGGTGAGTCCCCCTCCCACCATTGCCTTCTATGGCACAGAGGCCCTAAAGTAACCGTATTTTTCGCTCTATAAGACGCACCAGACCACAAGACGCACCTAGTTTTGGGAGGAGGAAAACAAGTACAAAAATATTCTGAATCTCAGAAGCCAGAACAGCAAGAGGGATCGCTGTGCACTGAAAGCAGCAATCCCTCTTGCTATTCTGGTTTCTGGGATAGCTGCGCAGCCTGCATTCGTTTTTGTTTTTTTTATTTATATATAATTTTTATTAATTTTCCAATTTTTAACACCAAACAGCAACAACACACAAACATCAACAGATACAAACACACCCAAAAAATATCATTTCTTAACCTCATTTTCATACACCTCGTTTCTCGGACTTCCCCATACCTCACCCTTTTTGCATCCTTATTTTACAATTTTTCAACAACCCTTTTTGCCAATTAAATTTTAAATTTAAACTCATTGTCATTCTCAATTTCACCTTAAATCATCAAACAGTTTTAGCTGCAATTCTGCATCTTCCTTCCCCTTGACATTTTATCACTCCTCTATTTTACAACAGTTCTTAAGATATACTTTAAACTTCTTCCAATCTTCCTCCACTATCTCTTTCTCTTGGTCGCGGATTCTGCCGGTCATTTCTGCCAGTCCCATAAAGTCAATCACTTTCGTCTGCCATTCTTCCAGTGTGGGTAATTCTTGTGTCTTCCAATACTTTGCTAGAAGGATCCTTGCTGCTGTAGTGGCATACATAAAAAAAATCTTATCTCTCTTTGAAACCAGTTGGCCGACCAGCGCAGCCTGCATTCGCTCCCTAAGACGCACACATATTTCCCCTTACTTTTTAGGAGGGAAAAAGTGAGTCTTATAGAGCAAAAAATAGAGTATTTAAGCGAGGCTATAAACAAACTGTTGTTGTTGTTGTTGTTGCTGCTGCTGTTGTTATTATAATTCGTTACCCGCCCTTCACCCTCCCAGGCTGGGTTGCAACAATTACAATGCAACGTTAATCATAAAGCGCAATATTGGCCTGCAGCCAATCAGAAGCCGTGGAAGCCCCATTCAGGTTCCAAAAGCCGTTCAGGTTCCCAAAGAACGTTTACAAACTGAATGGAACAATCACTTACGGGTTTGCAGCATTCAGGATCCAAAACATTTGTCTTGCAAGGCATTCGGGATCCAAGGTTTGACTGTACAGTGGTACCTCGGGTTACATACGCTTCAGGTTACATACGCTTCAGGTTACAGACTCTGCTAACCCAGAAATAGTACCTCGGGTTAAGAACTCTTGCTTCAGGATGAGAACAGAAATCGTGCCCTGGGGGTGTGGTGGCAGCAGGAGGCCCCATTAGCTAAAGTGGTGCTTCAGGTTAAGAACAGTTTCAGGTTAAGAAGGGACCTCCGGGATGAATTAAGTACTTAACCCGAGGTACCACTGTATTGTGTTTTAATTTGGAACCTTAGGGTGAAGGGTTGGGAAGGAAGGAAGGAAGGAAGGAAGGAAGGAAGGAATCTTAGTCCTTAATTCTGTGAGACCCCTTGTGCTTTGCACAAACAAAGCAACAGGATGGTAGTGGCCAGTGATAAGAGGCAGGGAATCTTCCAATGCTTTTCGATTTCCCCCCACTGAAAATTTTCCCGTTCCGTAAAGCTCCTTGATAACAGCAAACGGGTGCCAGTTGCAAAGGACAGTCTGGGACTAGCATGGCAGTTCCAACGTTTTTTGTCTTTGACAAAAGCCATGCTTATTTTTCCCTGGCCTTTGGCACGTACGCAAACATATATATGCATGCGTATTATATAAATATATAGGCCCACTCTGCTCTTGTGAACATAATTTGTTTTAAGCTCGTTTTAATGTTGGTTTTTTTTTTTTAGTTTCCAAGCTGCCCTGGGGGTCTTACAATGGTGAACCGTTGTAGCAGGTAGTGATAATAAATGCCAAATTAGATCAGCCTGCAGGGCGTCAGAAAAAGTATCCAAAGCGGTATAGAAATAATAATAATAATAATAATAATAATAATAATAATAATAATATCTCTCCAAAAGCTGCCTAAACATTCCATTTTGGAAATTGTAACCTTGGTTTTATAGGGACACGGGTGACGCTGTGGTTTGAACCACAGAGCCTAGGACTTGCCGATCAGAAGGTCGACGGTTCGAATCCCCGCAATGACGGAGTGAGCTCCCGTTGCTCGGTCCCTGCTCCTGCCCACCTAGCAGTTCGAAAGCACATCAAAGTGCAAGTAGATAAATAGGTACCACTCCGGTGGGAAGGTAAACGGCATTTCCGTGCGCTGCTCTGGTTCGCCAGAAGCGGCTTAGTCCTGCTGGCCACATGACCCGGAAGCTGTACGCCGGCTCCCTTGGCCAATAAAGCGAGATGAGCGCCGCAACCCCAGAGTCGGCCACGACTGGACCTAATGGTCAGGGGTCCCTTTACCTTTACCTTTAACCTTGGTTTAAGGAGCTGTTGGGTGCCTGGCATTTATATGTCTGCTTCCGTAAAGGTTCAGCCAGCTAAAGTTTTAGTTGCTGGCTCAACTCCTGTTTGCAAGGAGAAAAGCCTAAGGAAACGAGTCTAACCTAATATAACAGTTATTCACAAACCCATAAGGAAAGCGACCTTATACTGAGTCAGACCGAACTGGCAGTAGCTCTCCAGCCTTGCCTGGAAAGGTTTATTTCCCCCCGTTTTCTTAATTTTTTATTTAAATATCACTAGTCTTTTAAAACAAAACCCCTGCATTGACCCTTAGTTGCCGTGTTCCCCTTTAGAAACGACAGCGCAACCCTTGTAACGAAAGTTCTTTTTTTTTTTTTTACAATAAACGTTTATTGAAAGTTTTTCGTGTAAGATACAATAAAAACCACACTGTATTGAGAAAGACAAATAGGAAGGAAAGGAAGTGGAGGAAAGGAAGAGAATAAAGAAGAAAAGAAAGGGAAAAAGCGGAGGAAAAGGAAGAGAATAAAGAAGGAAAGAAAGAAAGAAAGAAAGAAAGAAAGAAAGAAAGAAAGAAAGAAAGAAAGAAAGAAAAAAGAGGAAAAGGAAATGACAAAGTCCTCTATCAAAATTGAAGTTCTGATTTAAACAGGAGGTGGCCCTTGTTGTTGTTTTTTAGTCGTTTAGTCGTGTCTGACTGTTTGTGACCCCCTGGACCAGAGCACGCCAGGCCCTCCTGTCTTCCACAGCCTCCCGCAGTTTGGTCAAACTCATGCTGGTAGCTTCGAGAACACTGTCCCACCATCTCGTCCTCCGTCGTCCCCTTCTCCTTGTGCCCTCCATCTTTCCCGGCATCAGGGTCTTTTCCAGGGAGTCTTCTCTTCTCCTGAGGTGGCCAAAGTCTTGGAGCCTCAGCTTCAGGATCTGTCCTTCCAGTGAGCACTCAGGGCTGATTTCCTTCCGAATGGAGAGGTTTGATCTTCTTGCAGTCCATGGGACTCTCAAGAGTCTCCTCCAGCATCATAATTCAAAAGCATCCATTCTTCGACGATCAGCCTTCTTGATGGTCCAGCTCTCACTTCCATACATCACTACTGGGAAAACCAGAGGTGGCCCTTATACAGAGTCAAGTCGTTGCTCCATCTAGCCTATGGCGGTTTGCAGTGGCTCTCCAGGATTTAAGGCAGGGAATTGTTCGGTCGACAACCTGCCATCGGAAGATCTCCACATGGTCACAATTCAAAAAAGCGCACTTGGGGGATTTCTAGACCTGCAGATGCCACCAGGGACGGACCCTGGCTCCTTCTGGCATGCCAAGCAGGCCCTCTGCCCCACAGGTGTAGCACCAGGAAGCCGGCACGCGACAGGGAACAACCAGAACATTCGGCGCTTAACTGTTGCTGTTTTGTTTTCTTCTTAAACCCGTGCCACTTCTAATTGCAAGCCAAGCCAGCTTCTGACCTGTGCAAACAGCTTGCCCCGATCCTTCTTGTGACATCCGCTTCTCTTGCAAGAGTACAAAAGCGTAGGTGTTCGTCATGTGTAATTTTTTATTTTATTTTAAACAATCAACCCACCACCCTTCCAGAAATTGCTTCTTGCATGTTCATGATTCATTCTGGCTCGCGTCCGTCGTTCAAAATTACCACTTCCACAGGCCGCGTGAACCAGTAGCGTGACACTTTTTTTTTTAAAAAAAACCTTTCTAAAGAACTATTTTCTGGCGCAGATTGGGCAAGGGGCTCTTTGCAGGCTCCGTTACGGCTTTTTGGGGGGGCAGGGGGAGGAACGGCAACAAGGAACAGTTCCTGTTAGGATCCCAGAGGTTGTGGCAAAAGTTGTTGTTTACTATTATTATTATTATTAATAATAACAACAACAACAACAGAAAGATGCCACCCTGAGAGCAGCTGTTTGGGGCTGGAACGGAAGCTTCGAAAGTTCCCTTTTCAAGCCAGCCTTCGCGGGCAACACCCCAGGGGCCTGCCTTCTAAATTTAGCCTTTATTTGGTTTTCTCTTTTCCCAGGGGGAGGGGGTGGTTGTTGGCGGGGAGGGGAAACACAACTTTTAAAACATTAAAACTTAACACGGGCCTGAGCGGGGTTGGGTTTGGAGCGCTGGGAAGAGAAGCCAGCTTCGCTTTTGGGCCCCCAAACCCAAACCCCCTTTCTGTATCCTTTTGTTTACAGTGGCTCTGTGGTTTAAATTACACGACATACAGTAATTCTGCTGTCATTGCCAGTAATTTCACTGACTTACCAGGCAGGCTTCATTTCCTGAAAGTCAGCCGGGCTGGACTTAGAGGAAGACTGCACCCTCCTCTCCGTGACTAAACCAATCCGATCGCAGTGGGGGGGTGGGGGCTGGGGTGGAGGGAAGAGACCGGCTTTTTCTGCCAGGCTGCCTTCATCAGACAAGCCTCTTCTTCCTCCTCCTCTTCTTCTTTTTGGCGCCCTCCCTTTCTGTAATTCCGTGCCAATTCTTTAGACAATTTAAAAACAAAAAAACCCAGCCTTCCAATGCTCCTCTCCTGACAAGCCCGCTGTCATGAGGCAAGACTCGTCGCCCTTGGGTGCCGAGAAAGTCCGCTTTTCCTCTTTGCCAGGGACCAGCTCGCCTCGCCTCGCCTTCCATGCCGGCTTAATATGTCCCAGATGCAGTTCTGGCTCAAGTTTGCGTCGCTCTTCAAGGTAACTTTTTGAAAAACTTTCTTTTTAAAAAAACCCTGTGTTGACGTTTTTACAAACATACACACCTTTTTCCGTTCGCATTCGGAGCCCCGCTTTGCATTCTTGGCATTTCAGAGTCTCGGGCGCTTTGAACTTTGTGTTGTCTTAAATTTCAGGTGTTTCCCTCCCCCCTTCCAGTGTGCTTTACTTGTGGGGGGGGGGCAGGAGGGAATCTGCCAAACAGCGGCAATTGATCGGATGGTTGCAAAGTCCACGAAACTTTTTATGGAAAGATTGGTGGTGGGCTCTGTCTCTCTCTGTGTGTATATGTGTTTGTTCTTTGCCACGGTAGCGTTCAAAGAAGCAGGACGGGATATTTTACGGAGAAAAACCCCGTTGTCAGGGTGAGGTTTGGAGAGACGGTCAGGAAGGGGGGGTTTCTGTAGTGTGCAAAAGTGCACAGGGGTGGGTCTGCGCAGCTTTGACAACCGGATCTCCAAAGACCCTGTGCTTTGAGAAAAAGTTTTTCAGCCCGGAGAGGGGAGCAGCTGCCAGCCTCAGATGTTTTTCGCTCCGCAGGTATTTCCCTGCCTTCCGACATCCAGCCGCCAAGAGCCCGACTTGCACAATTACAATGCAACCCCCCCTAACCGCTTGATTTCTCTCGACTTGCAAGACTTTAGAGCCTTAACTTTCAGGGATCTTGGCAAAGGATAGAGCTGGGAAACAGGGGCAGGGTTAATACAAAGTTAGGGGGAACCTGGAAAAGAAAAACCTATTGATTTGGCCGTTCAGTCATCTTCCAAGAATCTGCAACCTGTCTTTTATCTGGAGGGTGTGTGTGTTTGTGTGTGTGTGTGTGTGTGTGTTCGTGTGTTCGTGTCTTTTAAACCGGTCTCCAAACATTGCCTTCTGCCTCCTTGCTGTAATTTATTTCCCAATTAAGTTTGCTTCCTGCTATTCCTCCCATTTCTGGGAAGCGCCGTTTGTGAGGATTTCCCCCCAGCCTATTATTATTATAATATTATCAGACTTGTGAGATTTGGTAGCCTTGTTGGTTGTACGTGTTTTGATCCGGGGTTCCCGGGTCCTGCAAGCAAGATACGAAATGTAGAGAGCCCTGTTAAAACCTAACACAGCCTTTCTCAAACCCAGGTCCCGGCTGGACTACAACTCTCATCCCTCACAGCTACAAGGTCCAGTCAGGGGTGATGGGAGTTGTAGTCCGACAGCATCTGGCAACCCAGGTTGGAGAGAAGCTGCTAATAGCGTGAATCCAGACCCTGGTGTGCTTAGAGTAGACTTTTTGTAACTAATGGGGCTTAGGTTACTCGGGAACTAACAGAAGTCCTATTGATTTCATTGCGCCTGCTCCACACAGGGCAAAGACCGGATCCAGCCTAATAATGCCTTTCGCACTTTGAAAGTGCTGGACTAGGATAGCGGCCAGTGGTCAGGAGTCCAGGTTGGATCCAGCAGCCTCTTCTGGTGGGTTCGAATCCTGCGGTCATTGCTTCCTCTTTGCGTGACTCAGAAGGGCAGTTGCAAGGGTGAAGTGGTTTGTGTCCCTTAGGAGGATGAAGGAAAATTTGCGGTGAGGCTGAGAGTATTCCCGCCAGTGAGATGCAACTCTCGACGAAATCAAGCAAAAAAGACTGTTTCTATTAGTTATTACCAAACTTTTTTCCTTATCCTGTTAGGTGCCCAGCACAGCTTGACTGGAAATGAACAAAAAAACTAATTGGGACAAACTATGCTTAAAATGCAAATTCTGTGTGACCCAGAGGCTGCCGTAGCCCCACACATCTCAGAACGGCAGTTTCTGCTTTTAGCGTTCCCCTATTTCGGCTTTCTCTAGGCTGGTTGTGTGTGAAGTTCCTGGTCTTTCCACCCACAATGTAGCGCAGTTACGGAATGCTGTATTTTGAATGTGGACACGGGCAGGACCAGGAGGAAATGTACTTACAGTGTACTAAATGTACTAAAGTGGTGCTTCAGGTTAAGAACAGTTCCAGGTTAAGAACGGACCTCCAGAACAAATTAAGTTCTTAACCCAAGGTACTGCTGTATACTTTATAAGCCTGCCTCTCATCTCCACGATGTGGCATGGTCTCAGTCGATCAACGCTCTGCAGAAAGTAATTCCACATTTCCTGCAATAAAGTCCTCATTCGTGCAGGGGATATCTAAACCATGGATCTCTCTTGCAAAGGATGCTGCCAACTTGAAAGGCTTTAAAAGGAGGATTAGGCAAATTCATGGAGGGAGGGGGAGGCTGTCAATAGCTGCTAACCCTCACATTTGTGCTCTCTGCCTAGCGGCAGTAAATTCTTCCAAATCCCCAGTTGCTAGAAACCGCAGGAGGCGGAAGTTGAGAGTTGCTCTTGTTCTCGAATCATAGAACTGTAGAATTGGAAGGGACATCCAGGGCTCATCCAGTCCAACCCCCAGCAATGCAGAAATCTCAACTAAAAGCATCCCTGACAGATGGCCACCCAACCTCTGCTTAGAAACCTCCAAGGAAGGAGAGTCCACCGCCTCTTGTGGGAGTCTGTTCCACTGCCAAACAGCTCTTACTCTCAGAAAGTTTTTTTCTGAAGGTATAGCTGAAATCTCCTTGTAACTTGAAGCCGTTTCTTAGAGCCCAACCCTCCAGAGCAGGAGAAAACAAGCTGGCTCCCTCTTCCATGCGACAGCCCTTCAGATATTTGAAGATGGCTCTCATATCTCCTCTCAGTCTCCTCTTTCCCAGGCTAAACGTACCCAGCTCCTTCAAATACCGTATTTTTCGCTCTATAGGACGCACTTTTTCCCCTTCAAAAATGAAGGGGAAATGTGTGTGCGTCCTATGGAGCGAAGACGCCATAGCCCCGCGACTCTCTCCCGGCTGGAGAGGTGACGCGCGGCTATGGCGGGAGCCTCTCCGCTGCGCCTTTCCGCTGCTCCAAAGAGCAGGTCGAAAGGAATCTGAAGCCTAGAAAGCGAGAGGGGTCGTTGTGCACCGACCCCTCTCGCTCTCCAGGCTTCCAAGGTAGCCGCCTGAACGCACCTTAAACGGCACCTTGTTTTAGAGCGGGAAAACAAGAGGGGGAAAAAGCTCCCCCTCTCTGCGCAGCACCTCCTGCCGCTTCGCTGAAGGGGCGCTGGGCAGAGAGGGGGAGAATTTTTTTCTTCTTGTTCTCCCCCCTCTAAAACAAGGTGCGTCCTATGGTGCGAAAAATACGGTATTCCTCATCAGGCTTAGTTTCCAGACCCTTGATCATCTCGGTCGCCCTTCTCTGCCCATCTTCCAGCTGGTCAACACCCTTCATAAATTGCAATGCCCAGAATTGGACGCAGTATTCCAGGTGTGGTCTGACCAAGGCAGAATAGAACGTGACTATGACTTCCCTTCTTTTGGACACCAGACTTCTGTTGACACAGCCTAAAATAGTGTTACCTCCTCTTTTTGCTGCTGCTGCTGCATCACACTGTTGGCTCATGTTAAGCTTGTGGTCCACCAAGACCCCTAGATCCTTTTCACATGTACTGCTTGCGGGGGGTGGGGGGCACTGCCCTGATCCAGCATGCCCTTCTTCGGTTGCGTTCTTCGGTTTGCTTTTGGTGGAGATGTGGCAGGAGAATGCGTTGGGCTGAAAACTCTGCTCAGTCCCTGACCCGTGCGTCTTTCCCCCATCTCACACTGGAGAGCCAGTGTGGTGTAGTGGTTAAGAGCAGTAGTCTCGTAATCTGGGGAACCGGGTTCGCTTCCCCGCTCCTCCACCTGCAGCTGCTGGGTGACCTTGGGCCAGTCACACTTCTCTGAAGTCTCTCAGCCCCACTCACCTCACAGAGCGTTTGTTGTGGGGGAGGAAGGGAAAGGAGAATGTTAGCTGCTTTGAGACTCCTTCGGGTAGTGATAAAGCGGGATATCAAATCCAAACTCTTCTTCAACAGTCATCTCGAACTTTGGTCCACTGCAGCAAAGCCTCTCCTCTTTCACAGCCTCTGCTTTTTCCCGCAGTCTCTCTGTTGCTCAAGGTGCAGAATATCAGGGCGTTCCTGCCTTGCGTGGAAAGCACAACAGGGAAGGTTTTTAACAGCTGCTGCTGCCTGAACCCGCCACCTGAATCCTCTTCTGAAGGGTTAGGTTGCAGGTGTTGTTTGGATGTCCAGCGGCCAGCAGGCTCAGTGGTCAAGGACGTTGGTAGCTGGACTCCCAGTCTTCAGAAACTCAGATATATATGTTAATCACCCGATGGCGTCTTAAACCTAAGTTACAGTCGCCACCATGGAATGTCTAGACGCCTCTCTCTCTCCTTTTTATTAAATTTTCTGTTTTACAATTTAGAATACATATTTAAACATCCCTAAAATATCAGTGTCTTCCCCTTTCCATGGTTCATTTTGCATATCATAAATCCCTGCATATTTTACATAAACTAAACCATTCAGTATTCCATTATTGCACCCATCAAAACTTAATTTACACTGCTGAATTTATCTTAATGCTGGCAACGTTTTCAAGTGTACATAATTCCCCCCCCCCCCATACATTCAATAAACATTTTCCAATCTTCTCTAAATGTATGTTCTTCTTGTTCTCTTATTGTATGTGCTAAGTCTGCAAGCTGCGCGTATTCCATCAGCTTAAGTTGCCATCCTTCTTTGGTTGGGTACATTTTGCTTTCCCCCTATTTATTTATTTACCTACTTACCGTATTTTTTGCACCATAACACTCACTTTTTTCCTCCTAGAAAGTAAGGGGAAATGTCTGTGCGTGTTATGGAGCGAATGCCTGCGGGTGGCGGAGGGGATCTGCTGCAGTCGTGAGCAGAGGATCCATGGTTCCCCTTCCTTCCCTCCTCCGTGGTTACAAAGCATGGATCCACATGGATCCTCAGGATTTTTGCATTGGGCTACTCCAAACTCACTGTCAGATCACATGTCTGTGGCCACAGCATGAACCACAAAAATCATATATCCACTATTTCGTTTAGATTTTTTTTTCTTGTTTTCCTCCTCTAAAAACTACGTGCGTGTTATGGTCTGGTGTGTGTTATAGAGCGAAAAATACGGTAATTCATAGAGCTGCCCCATAGCAGAAGTGCTCTAGGAAGCCAGTGGGGTGTAGTGGTTAGAGTGTTAGACAATGACCTGGGGGATCAGGGTTTGAACCTCCACTCCGTCAGGAATCTCACGGAGTGACCTTGCCTGCCTTGATCTATGTCAGGCTTCCTCGACCCTCCAGATGTTTTGAGACTACAATTCCCATCATCCCTGACCAGTGGTCCTGCTAGCTAGGGATCGTGGGAGTTGTAGGCCAAAAACATCGGGAGGGCAAAACATCGGGAGGGCCAAGGTTGAGGAAGCCTGATCCATGTCCTATACCCTGTCTAAAAATGCTGGCTCTTTGGGTTTGTTTTTTTATTGGGTTTCTGGTTTTGTTTTGATTTTTTGTGTTTTGTATTTTATGTGAACCGCCCTGAGACCTTTGGGTATAGGGTGGTATAGAAATAAGAATAAGAATAATAATTGCTTCTCCCACCCCGGCTCAACTCCCTGCAGATCATTCTGGCTGCAGTTTGGTCCACCTAAGCACAGAGTGCCTGTAGCAGAATGGAATAGCCCCTGTTTCCCCGAGTCTGAATGCCCGTCATCTCCAGACGGAGCAGAGGAAGAAAGACCACAGAGAGATCTCTGCCAGTCTGTGTAGACCAGCAGTCTTTAACCTTGGGGGGGGGGTAGTCCCCAGGTGTGGGCAAGACTACAACACCCATCATCCACAGCCAGCTTCACCTAGGATGATGGGCTTCGTAGTACGCCCGCTTCTGGAGACCCTTCAGGTTGAAGAACGCTGTTGAGCAGGACAGATCCAGCGGTCTGACTCGGTGTAAAGCGACTTGCGGTTCAGATCGGCTCTTTGATGGCCCACGGGGGTTAGAACATTGCTTTGTTTCTGCGCGAAGGCTGGATGCCCACGATAGCTTGCCAGCGTCCTGTGTTTCATCCCCCACCTCCCACCTGTTAGGCTGCTCCTGAAACGTTCCTACAAGCACCCAGTGAGGCTACTCGAGGGTAAGCAGGGTAGATCCGACATCCCAGAGCCAGGCCAGTTGGACAGGAATACCCGGTAAAATGGGTGTGTTCGGGAATGAGTGGGTTTTTTTATTATTATTGTTCCTCTTCTGATTTTCCACATTCCTAGGGTGGTTTTTTATCTTACAAAACAATGCCTTCTGATTCCTTTGTACCTGGGCAAAGTCCCCTTGTTTTTTAACCTCCTGTTCCTGGGGACTTGCCCAGACAACAACGGCCCGTGTGTGTGTGTTGTGCGTCTGTGTGTGTGTGTGTGTGTGTGTGTGAGAGAGAGAGAGAGAGAGAGAGAGAGAGAGAGAGAGAGATCTAGCACAACACAACTAGGAGGGTGGTGATCCGGAAGCTTGCGATAACACGCCAAGCAATTTATATTTATACCCTGCCTTTCAGGACTCTAGGCAGCTTGAACAGATTAAAACGATGCAGGCAAAATACCCGAAGCTAAAAACGGGACGGAAGGCAATGGTTAAAAAAAGCAAATTAAGCTCTTAACTAGAATTAAAACAATTTAAATAAACCCAACTACATTAAAATGCAGATAATAAAAACACCACTATTAAAAACCCTTTCCTGAAGAAGGAAAAAAGTAGTAGTCTTGTTGGAATAGAACAGGAAGAGGCAGCAAGGAAGGAGCCAGTTTTGCTTCTCTACGGAGGCAGTTCCAGAGTTCAGATAGGCAAACTCTTGTGGGGATACCCATTATCAAGCATCTCAACGTGCCAAAACCTCGTTTCTACTAAAGGCAGCAAGGGTTCTGTCCCACCTTACAAGGTGGCGCTGTGGTCTGAACCACTGAACCTCTTGGGCTTGCTGATCGGAAGGTCGGCGGTTCGAATCCCCATGATGGAGTGAGCTCCCGTTGCTCTGTCCCAGCTCCTGCCAGCCTGGCAGTTCGAAAGCACACCAGCGTGAGTAGATAAATAGGTACTGATTCAGTGGGAAGGTAAACAGTGTTTCCGTTCGCTCAGGTTTCTGTCACGGTGTCCCGTTGTGCCAGAAGCGATTTTCTCCTGCTGGCCACATGACCCTTTAAGCCATGGGTAGGCAAACTAAGGCCCGGGCGCCGGATCTGGCCCAATCGCCTTCTCAATCCGACCTGCGGAGGGTCTGGGAATCAGCATGTTTTTACATGAGTAGAATGTGTCCTTTTATTTAAAAGGCATCTCTGGGTTATTTGTGGGGCCTGCCTGGTGTTTTTACATGAGTAGAATGTGTGCCTTTATTTAAAATGCATCTCTGGGTTATTTGTGGGGCATAGGAATTCATTTTGTTTTGTTTCTTAAAATACTGTAGTAGTAGTAGTAGTAGTGATAATCATCATCATCATTAACAACAACATGATCATCACCATAAATTTTTACCCCGCCCATCTGGCTGGGTCTCCCCAGCCACTCTGGGCGGCTCCCAACAGAATATTAAAAACACGATAAGACATCAAACATTAAAAACTTCCGTAAACTGGGCTGCCTTCAGATGTCTTCTAAAAGTCAGGTAGTTTTTTATTTCCTTGACATCTCACGGGAGAGCGTTCCACAGGGTGGGCGCCACTACTGAGAAGGCCCTTGTCTGGGAATCGGGCAGGAAATGGCACCTGGGCGGATTTTTGCTGAATCGGCAAAATGCATGGGAAAACTCTGATGTATGTCAAGTAGGGCGATTGAAAAAATAATAAAGAAAAGCGCCCCCCCCCATTTTGGGGGGTGGATGGAAGAGATCCCCCCCCCAAAAAAAGCTTAACAACTTTGATCTATTTATCACTTTTGGGAATACGGCAACTCAAGGAATTCCTGCAGCAATAGACTGGTGACAGGGAGCGGCCGCCGAGACCATATAACACCGGTCTTGAAAGACCTACATTGGCTCCCAGTATGTTTCCGAGCACAATTCAAAGTGTTGGTGCTGACCTTGAAAGCCCTAAACGGCCTCGGTCCAGTATACCTGAAGGAGCGTCTCCACCCCTATCGTTCAGCCCGGACGCTGAGGTCCAGCACCGAGGGCCTTCTGGCGGTTCCCTCATTGCGAGAAGCAAAGCTACAGGGAACCAGGCAGAGGGCCTTCTCGGTGGTGGCGCCCGCCCTGTGGAACGCCCTCCCAGCAGATGTCAAAGAGAACAACAACTACCAGACTTTTAGAAGACATCTGAAGGCAGCCCTGTTCAGGGAAGCTTTTAATGTTTGATGTATTACTGTATTTTAATATTCTTTTGGAAGCCGCCCAGCAATAAAACCAATGGCACATTTTAGAAAGCTCAGCAGGGTCCGGGATGGTTCCTGATTGGACGGGGGAACCTCATGTTGAGATTTCCTACATTGCAGAGGGTTGGACTAGATGGCCCTCGGGGGGTCCTCCCAAGTTCCAGAAGGAAGCAGGATGTGGCTGTGCTTCAGTGGTGGACCCTGCGCTTTGCAGGCTGAAGTCTGGCAGGTTCATTCGCAAGCACCTTCCGTCAAAGAAGTTCTGTGTTGTGATGTGTGAAGGTCTCTGGATTAGTATTTTGAAATAGAGGGGGGTGCATGTGTAATTCGGAAAGCTGCTCCTTTTCTCTCTCTCTCTCTCTCTCTCTCTCTCTCTCTGTGTGTGTGTGTGTGTGTGTCTTGGGAGGCTTGTTGCTGCTGGCTTTTTGCATCTTCATTTCAGGTCTTGTGATTGATGTGGAAATTGTTCAGCTTGGTTGCGTGCTTCTCAGTGCTTCTTTTGTTGTTTACGGCTGATTTGGCCACGTTGCCGCTGTGCGCTTTTTCATGTTGTAAGCTGCCTTGAGCATGCTTTGAAACTCTGGAAAGGTGGCATGCAAATGAAATCACCGTATTTTTCGCACCAGACCACAAGACGCACCTAGTTTTTGGAGGAGGGGGAAAAATATTCTGAATCTCAGAAGCCAGAACAGCAAGAGGGATCGCTACGCAGTGAAAGCAGCAACCCCTCTTGCTGTTCTGGCTTCTGGGATAGCTGCGCAGCCTGCATTCGCTCCGTAAGACGCACACACATTTCCCCTTACTTTTTAGGAGGGGAAAAGTGAGTCTTATAGAGCAAAAAATATGGTACATCTCTCCGTGTGTGTACAAACACACACCAGACTTCAGGCTCGTGAATTCCCTCCCTCTCCCCTTAAATTAAAAAAGGTAAAGGGACCCCTGACCATTAGGTCCAGTCGTGGCCGACTCTGGGGTTGCGGTGCTCATCTCCCTTTACTGGCCGAGGGAGCCGGCATACAGCTTCCGGGTCATGTGGCAAGCATGACTAAGCCACTTCTGGCGAACCAGAGCAGAACACGGAAACGCCGCTTACCTTCCCGCCAGAGTGGTACCTATTTATCTACTTGCACTTTGACGTGCTTTCGAACTGCTAGGTTGGCAGGAGCAGGGACCGAGCAGCGGGAGCTCACCCCGTCATTGTGGGGATTCGAACCGCCGACCTTCTGATCGGCAAGCCCTAGGCTCTGTGGTTTAACCCACAGCGCCACCCGCGTCCCTGGGCAACTATTTAGGGAGACCCTAAAATGGCAGGTTGGGGGCGGGCGGAGACGAGCTGCCTTGAGCATGTACTGCCTTGAGCTTCCTGCAGCCAATCAGAATCTGTGCTTTGGTTTCCGAGTGTTTTGGAAGTCGAACGGACTTCTGGAACCAATTCTGTTTGACTTCCGATGTACCACTGTATAAAGCAGGCATAGGCAAACTCGGCCCTCCAGATATTTTGGGACTACAACTCCCATCATCCCTAGCTAACAGGACCAGTGGTCAGGGATGATGGGAGCTGTAGTCCCAAAACATCTGGAGGGCCAAGTTTGCCTATGCCTGGTATAAAGGTTATTCACAAACCCGTAAGTGAACACAGGAAAGCTACATTATACTGAGTCAGACCGAACTGACAGTAGCTCTCCAGCTTTGCCTGGAAAGGCCTCCCCCCCTCTTTTCTTAATTTGTTATTTAAAAGATTGATAGTCTTTTAAAACAAAACCTCTGGATTGAGCCTGAGCTGCCATGTTCCCCTTTAGAAACGATAGCACAAGATTCATAACGAAAGTTGTTGGTTGTTGTTTTTTTACAATCAAATTTTATTGAAAGTTTTCCACGTGAGATACAGTAAAAACCACACTGATCTAAGAAAGGGAAACAGAAAGAAAGAGGAGGAAAGGAAGAGAATAAAGAAAAGAAAGAAAAAGAAGAAGAAAAGGAAATGACAAAGTCCTCTATCAAAACTGAAGTTCTGATTTAAACAGGAGGTGGCTCTTATACAGAGTCAAATCGTTGGGTCCATCTAGCCTATGGCGGTTTACAGTGGCTCTCCACGATTTAAGGCAGGGAATTGTTCGGTTGCCAACCTGTTCGGTCACAATTCAAAAAAGCACACTTGGGGGATTTCTAGACCTGCAGATACCACCGGGGACGGACCCTGGCTCCTTCTGTATGCCCAGCAGGTCCTCTGCTCCACAGGTGTAGCACCAGGAAGCTGGCATGCGGCAAGGAACAACCAGAACATCCGGCGTTTAACTGGCGAAACTTTTTTCTCTCTTAATTGCTGTTTTGTTTTATTTTTAAACCCGTGCCTCTTTTAATTGCGAGCCGAGGGCAGCTTCTGACCTGTGCAAACAGCTTGCCCCGATCCTTCTCGTGACATCCCTTTCTCTTGCAAATACAGAGCCTCCTACGCTCCCATCTAATTCTATCGGCCGGATATTGCTGTTGCTGTTATTTATTAAATTTATATAATGCTCTCCATCTGTAGGTCTCAGGGTGGCTCACAACATTTAGGGTGGGGGTATCTGGGTGGCGCTGTGGGTTAAACCACAGATCCTAGGACTTGCCGATCAGAAGGTCAGCAGTTCGAATCCCCGCAATGACGGGGTGATCTCCCGTTGCTCGGTCCCTGCTCCTGCCAACCTAGCAGTTCGAAAGCACACCAACGCAAGAAGATAAATAGGTACCGCTCCGGCGGGAAGGTAAACGGCGTTTCCGTGCGCTGCTCTGGTTCGCCAGAAGCAGCTTAGTCATGCTAGCCGCATTACCCGGAAGCTGTACGCCAGCTCCCTCGGCCAATAAAGCGAGATGAGCGCTGCAACCCCAGTTGGCCACGACTGGACCTAATGGTCAGGTGTCCCTTTACCTTTATCCTGGAATAATTAGCAGATGATAAGTAAAAAACAATCTCCGAAAACACTATTAACAAGGCAGCGATCCTACTCGAGAGGTTTTTAAGCAGAGGTTGGGTGCCTCTCAAGGAATCTTGAGTTGCGGTTCATGCATTGCTGGGGGTTGGTCTAGATGAGCTCTGGCAATCCCTCCCAACACTATGAGTAGTCTGTGATTCAGTGTTCTGGTGGGTGCCAGGGTGGCACAGCTGTATTTCACGATCCTCTCTCTCTCTCTCTCTCTCTCTCTCTCTCTCTCTCTCTCTCCAGGAATCTACGTTCCCCACCGATCTCTCCAGCAACTCCCTCTTCTCCTCCCCGGCCGACTCCCTCTCGGACATCGCCGACGCTCAGGAATTCCTCCCTGCTGACAGCCTCAGCCGCGTGCCGACGATATGGGACATCACCCCGCAGCAGAACCAAATAGAGGTCTGCCCCTGGCCTTCCCACCCTTTGCTCTGTTGCAACGCCTTCCCGTAAACTTCACACAACCTCCTGCAATAATTGGCAGCGGTGCTCCTAACTTCCTTTCCCCCATTGCCCCGTCTGGTGAAACCAGGCGCTTTCAGACTTGCCCGTATGAGCGGCACCGATGGGTGGGCCAATTAATCAGTCCCCGCTGATAGGAACAAAACCCGCAGCTACCTGCAGGCTTGACGCCGCTGGGCTTTGAAACGCACAAAACTTCCCCTGCTTTCCTGTCCAGCTTCCTGTTGGTAATTGTGACTCAGGCTTCCAGTAATGGAAGAGGCTTTAAAAAAAAAGAAAGAGAGAGAGAGAAACAAAGAAAGCCACCCTTTTAAAAAAGGGAAATAATTGCCGTGTATTTGTGCCTGCCTGATCTTCCCATATTTCACTTCTGCTTCAGGAATGCCTCGCAAACCTCTCTTGTCTCAAAGCCGTTTTATAGCCATTTGGCTTCTGCGAAGTCTAAGGAAAAGGCACTTTGGTCTGGAATCTCTGTAGTTGTTATGGGTGTGTTTGTGTGTCTAGGGAGGGCTTGGGAGATGAAAATTCCCTGGTTGACTTTGATTACCCAAAGCCCAAGGGTGAAGGAGCACAGTTAGGTCGATCACATCCTCGCGGAGTAGAAACCAGATAGATGCACAATCTCTCTCTTTAAGACGCAATTACTACTTGGCCCAGAAATGTTGGGAGTCATAAGGCGACGAGGAAGGAAGAATTGGGGTTTAAAAATAACCAGTCATCATTGCAGCGATACCTTGGTAGTCGAACAGCTTGGCTCCCGAACAAATCTGCTCCCAAATGCAGCAAACCTGGAAGTGAGTGTTCCGGTTGGCGAACGTTTTTCAAAAGCCAAACGTCCGACACAGCTTCCGATTGAGCGCAGGAAGCTCCTGCAGCCAATCAGAAGCCGTGCCTTGGTTTTTGAACCGTTTTGGGAGTCGATTGGACTCCCAGAATGGATTAAGTTCGAGAACCAAGGTACCACCATATTAGTAATAATAAATAATAATTGAAAGAAATGGAATGGGAAAGGAAGAGAACTAGTGAAGTGCGGGGCTCATTATTTATAGCTTGATTTATTTTACATGATATCCTTATTTTATTGCTCGCCCTTCATCCTAAGTCAGGTCGAGGCAATCACAAAACTTTTATAATAATAATAGTAACAGGTGGCACTGTGGGTTAAACCACAGAGCCTATGGCTTGCCAGTCAGAAGGTCGGCGGTTCGAATCCCCGCAATGATGGGGTGAGCTCCCATTGGTCGGTCCCTGCTCCTGCCAACCTAGCAGTTCGAAAGCACGTCAAAGTGCAAGTAGATCAATAGGTACCACTCCGGCGGGAAGGTAAACGGCGTTTCCGTGCGCTGCTCTGGTTCGCCAGAAGGGGCTTAGTCCTGCTGGCCACATGACCCAGAAGCTGTACGCCGGCTCTCTTGGCCAGTAAAGCGAGATGAGCGCCACAACCCCAGAGTCGGCCACCACTGGACCTAATGGTCAGGGGTCCCTTTACCTTTACCTAACAACAACAACAACTATTATTATTATTTATACTCCGCCCATCTGGCTGGGTTTCCCCAGTCACTCTGGGCGGCTTCCAACAAAATATTAAACATTAAAAGCTTCCCTAAACAGGGCTGCCTTCAGATGTCTTTTAAAAGTCGGATAGTTGTTGTTCTCTGTGACATCTGGTGGGAGGGCGTTCCACAGGGCGGGTGCCACCACCGAGAAGGCCCTCTGCACTGGACCTCGGCAAACTCCTCTGTTGTCCCCTGTGATGAATGAATGCTGTCCGGCATCTCCATTTGGCCGGCCCCTCCAGCAGGTCAGCGGAAGAGATCATTTATTGCATTTATCTCCCACAACAACAGCAAAAATCTTTCAATACAGGACAACGAAAAAGAGGACCACTATCGCTACTGCATCTCCAACAGTTAGGTACCTTAGATAGCCCTTTTTAAAACAAACGTAACGGGGTCCAGTGTATTCTAAATATTATTTTTTGTTGCATGAGCCTCAATTTAAGGTCCGGGGACACCCTTGTAATGGCAGCGAATACAGTTTCCCAAGCCTCATATTTTTATTCTTCTCCTGCCTTTCCCCTTTCCTCCTCAGCGATTGCCTCCGGATTTGGAAGGCTTAGAAGGGCTACAGGGCATTGACAGTCACCTCACAGCCGCTCCTCAAGATACCTCTCTTCTTTCCACCGTTCAGGTGAGGAGTGGTTTTCTGCCGGGTCTCGGAGATTCATTTCAAGCCACCGTTGTCTTTTCCAGAACCGATGAATGCCATAATAGACTCCGCAGCCTGTTCTGATGCCACATTTTAGAACAGTACCTACACACATCTGAGCACATCAGGCTTGCCTTACTGGGTCACAGCCATATATTTCTACCATTTCCATTACTCTTTTTTTATAATCCCAGTCCTGTGAACTTGGGTAATACTTCCTTAAGCAGGAATCCATTTAACTTGGGTGAACTTGGGTAATACTTCCTTAAGCAGGAATCCAGTGGTTCTCAACCTGTGGGTCCGCGGATGTTGTTGGACTACAACGCTCATCATCCCTGAGCTCTGGCCTTGCTAGCTAGGGATGATGGGAGTTGTAGTCCAACAACATCTGGGGACTCACAGGTTGAGAACCGCGGCATTAATCTAAAGAAATACACAACCAAAATGAAGATTGTTTCCAGAGGCAAATAACAGTCAGTCATATCTCATTCATGACCATTGGTTTATACATACAAAAGATGCATAAAGCAGTAAAGAAAACCTCCAAAAGCCTCTATCCAGTAAGGACTCCTTACAGGCATTTATGAAATACTATCCAAAATAGAGGTGGTGCTGTGGGTTAAACCACTGAGCCTAGGACTTGCCGATCAGAAGGTTGGCAGTTCGAATCCCCGCAATGATGGGTTGAGCTCCCATTGCTCAGTTCCAGCTCCTGCCAACCTAGCAGTTCAAAAGTATGTCAAAGTGCAAGTAGATAAATAGGTACCACTCCGGCGGGAAGGTAAACGCCGTTTCCGTGCGCTGCTCTGGTTCGCCAGAAGCAGCTTAGTCCTGCTGGCCACATGACCCGGAAGCTGTACGCCGGCTTCCTCGGCCAGTAAAGCGAGATGAGCGCCGCAACCCCAGAGTCGGCCACAATGGACCTAATGGTCAGGGGTCCCTTTACCTTTACCTTTTATCCAAAATAGAGGCAGTGAAGCTTGAAGGTGCTGGCTGGCTGGTGGCCGTTTTGAAAGCTTCCTTTCAATGTGGGGACCACAAAGCGTTATGCAGAACACTAAACATTCATATTGTTCCCCACTAAGGCGGCAATCCTGCACACCTACCAGGGAGTAAGCCCAGTTTAACTCTGGGGCTTACTTCCCAGTAGACAGGCATACGATTGCGGTGTAAGTGACCCACATGCTGATTCCAGCGTATCAAACAAAATAATTTAGAGCAGAGCATGTATACTAAAGGGATGCGGGTGGCGCTGTGGATTAAACCACAGAGCCTAGGACTTGCCGATCTAAAGGTCGGTGGTTTGAATCCCCGCAATGATGGGTTGAGCTCCCATTGCTCAGTTCCAGCTCCTGCCAACCTAGCAGTTCAAAAGCATGTCAAAGTGCAAGTAGATAAATAAGTACCGCTCCGGCAGGAAGGTAAACGGCATTTCCGTGCGCTGCTCTGGTTCGTCAGAAGCGGCTTAATCCTGCTGGCTTAATCCAGAGTCGGTCACGACTGGACCTAATGGTCAGGGGTCCCTTTACTTTTTACCAGCTGCAACGGAGGCACAGTCACAGGCGGCGATGCTTCCAAATCCCATATTGGGTTCGAGTCCTGCTCGCAGTGGTTTCCCATCGGGGCCTCTGGTCGGTCGCCGTGACAGCAAGATGCTGGGGTTAGATGGGTTCTTCTTAATGCTCCTCCTGGCTTGCATTCCTTGGAAGATGCCCGCCTAACATGTTTGTGACTCTACCGTTCCCCCCCCCCCTGTTCCAGTCCCAAACTCAGGTAGAGGAGGAGGAAGAAGGGGACGATGATGAAGCGGAGGAGCTGGGCCATGCGGAGACATATGCTGACTATGTCCCTTCCAAATGTAAGAGGGGTGCGGAGCCCTTGCCTTGATATATTGTATTTTAATAATAATAATAATAATAATAATAATTTATTATTTATACCCTGCCCATCTGGCTGAGTTTCCTCAGGCACTCTGGGCGGCTCCCAATCAAGTGTTAAAACAGTACAGCGTTAAAAGGGTTTTTTAAAGGGTTTGGTTTCTTTATCCCAGCCAAACAGGCTCACAGAAGCAGCTCATGTAATATCAGAGTTGTGGCACAGCTAGCATGTTTATTATTATTATTATTTACTACAGTGGTACCTTGGTTCTCGGGGACGTGGGTGGCACTGTGGTCTAAAGCACTGAGCCTTGGGCTTGCCGATCGGAAGGTCGGCGGTTCGAATCCCCGCGACGACAGGGTGAGCTTCCGTTGCTCGGTCCCTGCTCCTGCCAACCTAGCAGTTCGAAAGCACGTCATAGTGCAAGTAGATAAATAGGTACCGCTCCGGCAGGAAGGTAAACGGTGTTTCTGTGTGCTGCTCTGGTTTTGCCAGAAGCGGCTTAGTCCTGCTGGCCACATGACCCGGAAGCTGTACGCCGGCTCCCTCGGCCAGTAAAGCGAGATGAGCGCCGCAACCCCAGAGTTGTTCGCGACTGGACTTAACTGCCAGGGGTCCTTTACCTTTTTTTACCTTGGTATTATTACCATTATCATTATTATTAATCACCCTCCCTTATGCAAGTTGGGGAAGGCCACGATTAATTGCAAAAACACAGCGCTGCCACTGCAGGAAGCAGACAGCAGGGGTGACAAATGTCAAAACAGCTGACAATTCCCCCCCCCCTTTCACCTTTCCAGCCAAGCTGGGGAAGCAGCACCCCGACCGAGTGGTGGAGACGAGCACCCTCTCCAGCGTCCCCCCTCCGGACGTCACCTACACCGTCTCCCTCCCTGCCTCAACCGCTGACAACGGATTACTCTCTGCACTACAGCTGGAAGCGATTACCTACGCCTGCCAGGTATGCGGGAAGCGATTATTTAGGCCTTCCAGGTATGTGGGAGGCGGTTACTTAACGCCTGCCAGCTTTGCAGGAAGCCATACCAGAGCTTTTTGAAGTTCCAGTTAGGTTTGTAATAGCGACATAGGAAGCTGTGTTCCAGATTGTCTGTGCTGACCAACACTGCTTTAGCCTGTTTAGATTTTAGAATAATAATAATAATAATTTATTATTTATACCCCACCCATCTGGTTGAGTTTCCCCAGCCACTCTGGGCGGCTCCCAATCAAGAGTTAAAAACAGTACATCATTAAATATTAAAAACTTCACTAAACAGGGCTGCCTTCAGATGTCTTCTAAAAGTCAGAAAGTTGTGTATTTCCTTGACATCTGATGAGGGAGCATTCCACAGGGCGGGCGCCACCACCAAGAAGGCCCTCTGCCTGGTTCCCCATAACCTCACTTCTCGCAGGGAGGGAACCACCAGAAGGCCCTCGGTGCTGGACCTCAGCGTCCAGGTAGAACAATGGAGGTGGAGATGCTCCTTCAGGTATACTGGGCCGAGGCCGTTTAGGGCTTTCAAGGTCAGCACCAACACTTTGAATTGTGCTCGGAAACATAGTGGGAGCCAATGCAGATCTCTCAGGTCCCGGCGGCCACTCCCAGTCACCAGTCTAGCTGCCGCATTTTTTTAAAAAAAAAAACGGGCGCCCTTAACTGGTTTTTAATGACGGGCGCTATGGGCCACTCTGCGAGAGGAAGCAACCGACAAATATAAATAAATGAACAGTAGCAGTATTCTGTGCTTCGTGCAGGAATAATTCCTCTGTTTAGAAGAGGCATTCTCTCTTGATCAGGAGCATCAGGAACTTGCACCCCCCCCAGATATAATTAGAGGCATTTAGAAGAGGCATTCTCTCCTGGGAGCAAGGAATGCCTCTTCTCTGATCAGAGACGGGGAACCTTGAATCCCTCCAGATATAATTAGAGGAATTTAAAAGAGGCATTCTTTCCTGAGAGCGAGAAATGCTGCTCCCTCAATCAGGGGCAGGGAAACCAGGGACTGCCTCTGGCTCCACAACTTCTGGAAGGTCGTGCCGCCACCCCTCCCCTCCTAACCTGCCCCCCCCCCCTGCTTTCCCTTTCCCGGACGTGCAGCAACACGAAGTCCTGCTCCCCAACGGGCAGAGAGCCGGCTTCCTCATCGGGGACGGCGCCGGTGTCGGGAAAGGCCGGACGGTCGCAGGGATCATCTTCGAAAACTACCTGAAGGGGAGGAAAAAGTCCCTGTGGTGAGTGCGCAAGGCGTGTTTCGAAGGTTCGGACATTCAGCCAGGATCTTTCTTGGAGCTCTGGAGGCTCGATGAGGCCATTGCGCCTGCAGGAATTGCATCGTGATGTTTATCTTCTGAGCAGCCATTTTGGTGGGGGTTTTTTGGGGGGCGGGGAGAACAGATGGCGGTATTTTAATATGTCACGAGGCAGTACAGACCCTTTTCTCATCACCATATTATCCCTCCCAGCTAGGCTCTCCAAGGCTTGCATTGTATTAAGTAGAGGGTGGAGAGACTGGGAACCTTTTTATTTCATTTATTGCATTTCTACGTACCACCTATTTTTGTTCCAAGTAGCTCAAGGTGGTGTACGTGGTCCTGCTCCTCCACATTTCATCCTCACAAGAACCCTGCGAGGGAGGGATTCGAACCCTGGTCTCCCCAGGTCATCGTAATAATAATAATAATAATAATAATAATAATAATAATAATAATAATAATAATTTATTATTTATACGCCGCCCATCTGGCTGGGTTTCCCCAGCCACTCTGGGTGGCTTCCAACTGAATATTAAAAACACAATAAAACATTAAAAACTTCCCAAACAGGGCTGCCTTCAGTTCTCTTTTAAAAGTAAAACAGTTGTTTATTGCCTTGACATCTGCTGGGAGGGCGTTCCACAGGGTGGGCTCCACCACCGAGAAGGCCCTCTGCCTGGATCCCTGCAACCTTACTTCTCGCAGGGAGGGAACCGCCAGAAGGCCCTCAGAGCTGGACCTCAGCGTCCAGGCAGAACGATGGGGGTGGAGACGCTCCTTCAGGTATACTGGGCCGTTTAGGGCTTTAAAGATCAACACCAACACTTTGAATTGTGCTTCGAAACGTACTTAACACTATTACACCACAGAGGCGCGCGCGCTCTCTCTCTCTCTCTCTCAGTGAAAACAAGGCACACAAATGTATATTACAGAGGGGAAATTGTCAGTGCATTGTAGTGTTCAGAGTGCCAGACTACCCCCCGGGAGAGACCAGGGTTCAACTCGGCCACGAAGCTTGCTGGGTGACCTGGAGGAGGCAGGACCTCCCCTGTCTCTCAGCCTAGCCTGCTTCGCAGGGTTGTTGTGCGGATAAAAAGGGGGGAAGGGCTGTGATTTCTTCTGGGCAACCTTTCGGGGGCCAGAGATGAAAGCGAGCGGGGGTTTTACCTTAGTACCGCTTCTGCGCTGATCCACAGATCCTCCCAGGTCTTTACGCTCCCTGCTCTTGTTTGTCAGGTTCAGCGCCTCGAACGATCTCAAGTATGATGCCGAGAGGGACCTGAAGGATATCAACGCCCCTGACATTCCTGTGCATGCTTTAAACAAGGTACGAGAGCCATGTCTCTCTCTCTTTTTCTCTTTAAATAGTTTTTATTAGATTTTACAAATTCCTTGACACTCAGCATCACAAGTAATAAAAGTTGCACAAGGTTTGTTCCTCCTCCCCTCTGTGGGTTTTTTTAGGTAACTTTTCCAACTGTATATTATAAGTCCCATCTAATTTCCAACTGTATATTATAAGTCCATCTAATTTGCAATACGGGATGTGGGTGGCGCTGTGGGTTAAACCACAGAGCCTAGGACTTGTTGATCAGAAGGTCGACGGTTCGAATCCCCACGACGGGTTGAGCTCGCGTTGCTCAGTCCCTGCTCCTGCCAACCTAGCAGTTCGAAAGCACCTCAAGTGCAAGTAGATAAATAGGTACCACTCTGGCTACTCTAAGCAGCTTCCAACATATAGGTAAAGGTAAAGGGACCCCTGACCATTAGGTCCAGTCGTGGCCGACTCTGGGGTTGCGGCGCTCATCTCGCATTACTGGCCGAGGGAGCCGGCGTACAGCTTCTGGGTCATGTGGCCATCAGGACTAAGCCGCTTCTGGCGAACCAGAGCAGCGCACGGAAACGCCATTAACCTATTGATCTACTTGCACTTTGATGTGCTTTCGAACTGCTAGGTGGGCAGGAGCAGGGACCGAGCAACAGGCGCTCACCCTGTCGCGGACTAGATATTCAAACTATTTAGCTGATTATTATCAATAAAAAGTTTGTGAATGTTTATTCAAAACCTGCCAAGGAGTCCAGTTCGCTTTATTGCGTCTTCAGATACTTGGTAAAGGGTTCCCATTCATCCTTAAAGTCACAGTTATCATTGTCCTGTAGCTTATATGCTCTTTCCCCCCTACTGACTGTAGATTAAATACGGCGACACAGCTACCTCGGAAGGAGTCTTATTTGCCACTTACTCGGCCCTCATTGGTGAAAGCCAAGCCGGTGGCCAGCACAGGACCCGCTTGAAGCAGATTCTGGATTGGTGCAAGGAAGATTTTGATGGTGTTGTATCCTAAGAGAAATAAACCGAGCTCTGCGCATGTTCTTTGTGCACGCATGTCTTTCCGATGTTGCAACGCTCCATGCCTCTCTTTTTTTGCTCCGAAGAGCCTTCCTTTGCATATTTCCCTGGGGGGGGGGGGCTTAAAATATATGCCGCTGCGTACTGTATTTTTCGCTCTATAAGACGCACCTAGTTTTAGAGGAGGAGAACAGGGGGAATTCTCTCCCTCTCTGCTCAGCGCCTCTCCAGCAAAGCGGGAGGAGAAATGGAAGGGGCTCTGTTTCTCCTCCCGCTTCGCTGAAGGGACCTGCGCAGAGAGGGAAAGCTGCGCAGCGCCTCTCCAGCAAAGTGGAGCCAGGAGAGCAAGAGGGATTGATCCCTCTTCCTCTCCTTGTTTCAAAAACTAGGTGCGTCTTGTGGTCTGGTGCGTCTTATACAGCGAAAAATACAGTAATTTGACTCGCTACTCGCATTCTCCCTACTATCCTTAACGGGTGCCCACTTCCAGATTGTGTTTGATGAATGCCACAAAGCCAAAAATGCCAGCTCTACTAAGATGGGCAAAGCAGTATTGGACCTGCAGAACAAGCTGCCTCTCGCAAGGGTGGTTTATGCCAGTGCCACAGGTGAGTTCTGGTCGGCGGTGGGGGGTGGCTGCTTTGAGAACCTATAAGTGAGGGGGGAAAGGTATGCCCATCATGGGTTGGTATCATGAGAGCGTGCCGGTCAGTAATCAGGCAACTCAAAGTCGGAGTTGACTCCCTCTCTCATAGCAAAAACACAACCTGCACAGACTTGGCTGAATGCTACGCCTAATGAGCAGAGCGGCTCCTTCCTTTCGGCGGCTGCTGGATCTTCCCAGGGCAAACATGTCTGTCCTCCAAATAAGGGGGCAGCAAATAATAATATAATAATAACAACTGAAACTTCCCTAAACAGGGCTGCCTTCAGATGTCTTCTAAAAGTCATGTAGTTGTTTATTTCCTTGACATCTGGTGAGAGGGCATTCCACAGGGCAGGTGCCACTACTGAGAAGGCCCTCTGCCTGGTTCCCAGTAAATTCCCTTCTGCAAGTGAGGGAACAATGGGGGTGGAGACGCTCCTTCAGGGATACTGGGCCGTTTAAGGCTTTCAAGGTCAGCACCAACACTTTGAATTGTGCTCGGAAACGTACTGGGAGCCAATGTAGGTCTTTCAAGACCGGTGTTATATGGTCCTGGCAGCCACTCCCAGTCCCCAGTCTAGCTGCTACATTCTGGATTAGTTGTAGTTTCCAGGTCATCTTCAAAGGTAGCCCCACAGAGAGCGCATGGCAGTAGTCCAAGCGGGAGATAACCAGAGCATGGACCACTCTGGCAAGGCATTCTGTGGGCAGGGAGGGTCTCATCCTGTGTACCAGATGGAGCTGGTAGACAGCCGCCCTGGACACAGAATTGACCTGTGCCTCCATGGACTGCTGTGAGTCCAAAATGACTCCTGAATGGGGCACAGTTACCCCATTCAGGACCAGGGAGTCCTCCACACCTGCCCACCCCCCGTCCCCCCAAAACAGTACTTTTGTCAGGATTCAACCTCAAAGTAAACAAGAGTCACAAGATTGCCTGGGAAGAGTCAGCAGCGATGCCAAACATGCAAGCAGGAGAAAATGGGTGATTTGCAGAGGAAAGAACGGAATTCGGTGGAGGGGTATTAGTGGTAGTGATTGGTCAGGTCGCACCAAACTTTTCCTGACCTTTAAGCATCTTTTGCTCTTGACAGGTGCCTCCGAGCCAAAGAACATGATTTACATGAGCCGTCTGGGTATTTGGGGAGAAGGGACCCCTTTCCGATCATTTGACGACTTCCTATCGGCCATCGAGAAGCGGTATGTTTGGGGAAGCGGTGGTGATTTTCCATCTCCTTCGTTTCTTCCCGCCACTGTGAGAATTTCGAATTATACAAGTGAACAGACTCACAATTTTTAAACCCAACCTGAACTGCAGACCTGACATATTCCCCACCTCTCTTACCAACAAAGTTATTTTGGTTTGTGGTTAGTTTGGCCGAGGACATACTGTGTTTGGTTCAAGTGAAAATTTACGGAAGGAAGTTTAGATCAACCTGTGTGATTTCTCAACCTAGGTAGTTGTCTCTATAAACCGTGGTTTACGTAACCACGGTTTTTGGCTTGCATGTAGCAACAAGTTGCGGTTAGTGGAAACCAGGAAGCACGTACGAAACTGCCTTCAAATCTTATTTTGCTTCAGGCTGTTTGGGGCTGCGGAGCGTTGTTCTCAAGGAGTAGTATTTCCTAGCCTCTTCCTTTTCCGCTGCACAATTTTTTCAGTGAATTTTGCGAGCGTTTGCACACCCTCACTTGGAAAAAGTGGGTTACAAGCTTACACTTATTCTTTAAATGTCCCTTTTACGAAGAGGCATGCAGTAAGTTCATTGATCCCCTACTGGTGAGGCTCGCCGACCTCCCGCAAAAGCAAAAAATTGACCTTTTGCTGTTAGGCAAAGACCAGAAGAAGACCTGGATGGTTGCCAGATTCTGTGTGCAAATCTGTAGACGCAGACCATCGCCCAACTCAAAATAGTCCGGCATGAAAATCCCCAAACCCTGTTCCATGGGTGACTCTGAGTCAACTCCCCGGGATAGTTTATTGTTGCACAGTGTGTCTAAATTCACTGTTGTACATTGTTTTAATTGTCTGTTTTACTGAATGCTTTTATTTGTTTTTAGTTTTTATCTGTTTAAATTATCTGTTTTGTTTTTTATCCACTTAATATTCTATTCTCTGACTGCTGGTCTATGACTGTAATAAACTGATTGAATTGTGAAATTGAATTGTGGGTTACAAGCGATCGGAAGCAAACAAACATCACCTTTTGAGCCATGATGGTTTGATGGGCATGGACAGAGGCAGGCGGGGAGTCCTGTTCCGAAGTTCAGCCGTCTTCCCTCTTCCTCAACGACTGCTTTGGTCTCCCCTCCAGGGGCGTTGGTGCAATGGAGATTGTCGCCATGGACATGAAAGTGAGCGGGATGTACATCGCTCGGCAGCTCAGCTTTTCGGGGGTCACCTTCAGGATAGAGGAAATCCCACTGGACCCAGAGTATAAGCTTGTCTACAACAAGGCGGCTCAGCTGGTAAGCAGGGAGTTTACGCAAGGGTTAAAATTTCTGGAGCGTTAAGTGCTTCCTGCAGCCAATCGGAAGCTGCGCCTTGGTACCACTGTACTTTTATTTTCCCCCAATTTTTTTTATTAGTTTTCACAATATTATAAACAAACAAACAAGCACACAAGACAAACAAACATAAATCATAGCCTTATTAAAAATTACAGTTATTAATTTTGTTGAGTGACTTCCTTGCTTCCCCTTGGTTGAATTTCATTGCATATCTTTTTAACGGTTTTCCAAATCTCAATTTTTATGAAATTTAACTTAAACATTAACATCCTTAGATCTTCACCTTATGGAATTAAACATATTAATTCATCACTTAACATAAAATCCTAAGCCCATTAAGTATCTGCAAGCTATTTTCAGTTAGTTTAACTTAACAAATTTAACTAAATAATCATTAAATTTATTCCACTCTTCCTGATACTCCTCCTCCTTCTGGTCTTTTTAGCTAACAAAATACGGGCAGCAGTTGTGGCATACAAAAACAATTTAACATCTTTCTTGGGTAGTTCCAAACCTGTTATTCCAAGAAGAAAGGCCTCTGGTTTCTTTATAAATCTATATTTCAACATTTTTTTCAATTCATTATACATCTTTTCCCAGAAGTCTTTCACGCTGGGACGGGTCCACCACATATGATAAAAGGTTCCTTCCTTTTCTTTACATTTCCAACATATATTGTCACAATTATGATATATCTTTGCTAATTTTGCAGGCGTCAAATACCATCTATACATCATTTTCATTATATTTTCCTTTAACAAAGTACATGTGGTGAACTTGACCCCTTTCTTCCACAATCTTTCCCAATCCTCAAACATTATATTATGTGCCACTGTACTTTAAATGGTAAAACAGAAAAATTAATTTCCCTCTCTCTCTCTCATTCTCTCTCTAGTGGGCAGAAGCCCTGGGGGTTTTCCAGAAAGCTGCCGACCTGATAGGCTTAGAGTCCCGGAAATCTTTGTGGGGTCAGTTCTGGTCCGCCCACCAGCGCTTCTTCAAGTACCTCTGCATTGCTGCAAAGGTCCGGCGTCTCGTCGAGTTGGCGAAGGAGGAACTGAACAAGGGCAAGGTGAGACAGAGAGAGAATTTCCCGAAAGTCTTCGATGAGCTGGATGTTTGCTGAAGGGCTGAGAGACCACACCTCCTAAAGAAACTATCGTTTGTCACCCAACATTAACGCTGCCGGGTATTTTTGACGATAACCGGTTTTGTCAAAAGAGTAGGCTGGGTATACGATCCTGGAAGCTCAAATAGTAATTGCAACTTGGCCGAAAATTTGACCCTTGGTACCACTCATTCTGGAGGGTATCTGTAATGGAAGAAAATGCTCATCATTTGAGATTTTGACCAGGGCTAGAACCTCCAGACCCTTTTAATATGGTTTGGCATTTCTTTGTTGCATATAAAGCAGAGGCATCGTTTTCAAGTCAACCCAAGCTAGGTCAAGTTAAAACTAGACTTGACAATCAGATAATTTCGATATTCTATAATTGGGCTTTGTTATTTTGATCCACACACAACAGTATTATTATTACTTAATTGAATTTTTATACCTCCCGTCATCCAAGGATCACAGTATAAAACCACAAAAATACCTAGCATAGTAACAAACAAAAGCAATGCAGTTGTACCTCGGCTCATGAACGCCTTGGGACTCGTACATTTTGGCTCCCAAACGCCAAAAATCCAGAAGTGAGAACAGTTTAGGGAGTTGAACGTACTCCTGGAACGGATTAAGTTCAAGAACCAAGGAACCACTGTACCCCCAGTTTCGCTTGTCACCTTTTAGTTTTCATCTGCTGCTATAACTGTTTTCTCTGTTATATGTGAAATGAGATTCAGGCAACCCCCCATTTATGTGGGGGTTACATTCGGAGGCACCATGCATTTACAGGAAATATGCATATATCGGGGAGCGCCATTGACAAAGCCTGAAAACGCCTGCTAAACCTCTGGAAACCATTGAAAACCCCTTTAAAAAAAAAATCAAACTCCACCACAATAGCACCCTCCAAACCTTCCTGCTAAAACTCTCAACTCTCAAAATTTGGTGCAAAGGCTCGTGAAATCGCGCTCGCAAAGGATTCTGGGATTGCTCTAGCCACTCTTATGGGGGGGGCTGGTTTTGTGTGTGTGCGCCTTTTAAAGTGCCGCTTTCGGGTTTGTGAATGCCTGTAAACGGGGACCTGAGCCATACATAATCTTTACCAGACAAACCCTCTCTCGGTTCCTCCCCCCTTTCGCAGTGCGTCGTGATCGGCCTGCAGTCGACAGGCGAGGCCCGAACCCGGGAGGTCCTGGACGCGAGCGAGGGGCAGCTGACCTGCTTCGTATCTGCTGCCGAGTGAGTTTGTGCCCATCTGGGGAAGGAGGGCCTGTTTCTCGCTGCGGCCTCTCAGAACCCAGCATTTTGGAGGCTGGGGGCTGCCTCACCCCTGAGCTCTCTCAACTGGGCTGGGCTTTGCCCCTGTGCAATGAAGCGGGGCCTTCTCGGTGCTGGTGCCCTCCCATCCGATGTCAAGGAAATGAGTAACTATACAACCTTTAGAAGACATCTGAAGGCAGCCCTGCATAGGGGAAGCTTTTTAGGGTCAAATATTCTTTTATATATGTTGGAAGCATCGGGACGCGGGTGGCGCTGTGGGTTAAACCACAGAGCCTAGGACTTGCTGATCGGAAGGTCGGTGGTTCGAATCCCCGCGACGGGGTGAGCTCCCATTGCTCGGTCCCTGCTCTTGCCAACCTAGCAGTTCGAAAGCACGTCAAAGTGCAAGTAGATAAATAGGTACCGCTCCGGCGGGAAAGTAAACGGCATTTCTGTGCGCTGCTCTGGTTCGCCAGAAGCGGCTTAGTCCTGCTGGCCACATGACCCGGAAGCTGTACGCCGGCTCCCTCGGCCAATAAAGCGAGGTGAGCGCTGCAACCCCAGAGTCGGCCACGACTGGACCAAATGGTCAGGGGTCCCTTTAACTTTACTTTTATATGTTGGAAGCTTCCCAGAGTGGCTGGGAGTAACCCAGTCAGATGGGCGGGGTACAAATAATGAAATTATTATTATTATTATTATTATTATTATTATTATTATTATTATTATTAAACAGTGGCAGCGCTTAATATGAATATCTGCTGGGGCCGCATGCGATATGACTGCCCCGAGGTTTTCACTGTCGGTTCTAACCCTTTCCTCTTTCCTAACCCCCATCTCCCCTTTATAAAAGAATGCTGGCTGGGTTCTGCTTCTACATTATCATTTGGGGGGGGGGAGTGTTTGTTCCCATCCAAGCTCATACGCTCACTACCAGTCTCGCTGACCAGCGTTCATGTCCCGGGAGCGGGGCGGGGTAGCGTTGGGTGAGATTGGGGCGAGGTGTGTACCCATAGAAGCCGCTCTTTTGCCCCTATTTGCATCAAGTGACCCCCCCTCATTTGTCCATGCATCCTTCCTTACTTTTCCCATCTCCCCCTCCCTGATTTTATTTTTTTACCCTATCCACGTGTCAAGTCTCTCGCCCTTTTGGGTATACTTGGTCACACAAACGCAGACTTGTTTTTCTCAGAACGTGTGGCGCTTTGGGTTAAACCACAGAGCCTAGGATTTGCCGATCAGAAGGTCGGCGGTTCGAATCCCCGTGATGGGGTGAGCTCCCGTTGCTTGGTCCCTGCTCCTGCCAACCTAGCAGTTCGAAAGCACGTCAAAGTGCAAGTAGATAAATAGGTACCGTTCCGGCGGGAAGGTAAACGGTGTTTCCGTGCGCTGCTCTGGTTCGCCAGAAGTGGCTTAGTCCTGCTGGCCACATGACCCAGAAGCTGGACACCGGCTCCCTCAGCCAGTAAAGCGAGATGAGCGCCGCAACCCAGAGTCGGCCACGACTGGACCTAATGTTCAGGGGTCCCTTTACCTTTACTTTTTTATTTACAATGGAGAGCCCCAAGGCTCATGTCTGGCTTAGTCCCTAGCAGAATCCGGGAGTAGTATTTTTTTGTACCTCCCCCAACATAAAAATTTTGTCACCCCTAACCGTTTCTGCCCCTCTCTGCGCTTCAGATTGCTGCACAGGATCGGCGATGGCAAGGGCGTGCTTTCCCCCTCTCTGGAGCGGCGTTAAACCTCTTACTAGCATTCTCTGGTCCTTGCACCTCTTCTCCACTGGAGGTGGAATGTTCCCCCTCTCCGGAGGAGGAACTGCTTTGCAAGATTTTTGAAGGCTCCCTGTAACACAACTGCCCTTCTATTTCTCGCCTCTAAGCCGATGGCATTTCCCTGACTGTAAGCAAAGGGCGGGTTCAGAAAAAATATACAAATCAGATTTTTATTTGCAATCTGGTGTGTGGAAATTTCATGGCCCAGGCTGCTTTCCGTCAGCCACACTCACTGCCTGCCCCCCAACCCCAATATCTCTCCTCCCTCTCTGCTCCCCAAACCCAGTATGACTCCTAAGCTCATTCCAAATACTGGGCACCCCCCCCCCCCGCCAAAGACAGCTTTCTGATTTGCTCAGCAAACCTGCTACAATCCCCGGCCCGGCCTTCGTATTAGAACTCTCGAACATTCTGTGACATCACACCAGCTCAGCCAATGGGCTGTCAGAAAGAAGCCAAGCGGCCGGATGCTTGTAGCCGCACTTCCAATCCCGAACAGGTTGTTTTTTTGGGGTTGTTTGGGTGTTTCTGTTTTGCTTTCGCGTTTTGTTCAGTCTCTGTGTCCTTCCCCTTTGGTTTACCCTCTTTTCATTTTTAAAATAAATAAATACAGTCAGCGACGGTTCGGCTCCTCCTGGCCGTTAAGAGTAAAATCTCTGCATCTCCCGACTTTTTTCAGAGGCGTCTTCCTCTCACTAATTAAGAAGCACTTTCCTTCAACCAAACGAAAAAGAGAGAGAGGAACTGGCATTAAGAGAAAACGTAAGACCCCCGACGCTCTCCCCTCCCCTCCCGAAACCTCATCCCTTCTTCCCCCACGCCCTCCTTGCGGTGCAGTCGCAATCTGCGGCGCCCCCCCATTTCTTCCCTTGCTTCCCTTCCCCCTCACCCCATCGCCAGCCTCCACTCGTGGTCTTTCGCCACCCCATCTCCCTTTTCTTTCTATTGCTTTCTGTTTCCTTATTTATTTCTACAGTAGTACCTTGGTTCTCAAACTTAGTCCGTTCCAAAACCAAAGCGTTTCAAAACCAAGGCGCGCTTTCCCATAGATTGATCCGCAAAATGGATTGATCCGTTCCAGACTTTTGAAAACAACCCCTAAAACAGCAATGTAACGTGAATTTTGCTTTCTAACGAGATCATTGATCCATAAAATGAAAGCAGTAATCAATGTCCTGCTCTATAAAATAAATAAGACAGTATTATAGATGATGAAGTTAAAAAAAAAATCCTTTTACCTGCACTGATGATAGTCATTGTTTGGATTATCCATTTCTGCAGTCACACAATCAAACAATCAATCAGTAGCTGAACTGGGTTCCATGCAGTCACAGAAACAAATGAACCGAAAAAGCCTCAAAAACAAAAACGCAAAATAAACAGCAAATAGAAAAGCACCAAACTTAATCCGTTCCAGAAGTCCGTTTGACTTCCGAAATGTTCAAAAACGGCTTCTGATTGGTGCAGGCGTCCCAGAAACAATAGCCAACAGCCGAATCAGACGCTCTGCTTCCAAAGAAAAGTTTGAAAACCAGAACACTTATTTCCGGGTTTTCAGCGTTTGGAAGCCAAGGCGTTTGAGAACCAAGGCACCACTGTATTTATCTTTCCTACTCCTTTGCAACAGGGACTCGCAGGCATGTGGTTAATTGCCCTGGTGGTCGTGGACTTAGAATATAGCCTCCTCCCTCCCTCCTCCTCTTCCTCCACCACCTCCTAAATGGATTTATTTTATTCATTTTTTGGAATCAAGTTGGCTTCCATCCAGCACACACACACACACACACACACACACACAGGTCTTTGCCCTAGGTGTCTCTAAACGTGTGCAGAGGAGGGCAAACCAAAATGATCAAGGGTCTGGAAGCCAAGCCTGATGAGGAGCGGTCGAAGGAGCTGGGCACGATTAGCCTGGGAAAGAGGAGACTGAGAGGAGATAGGATAGCCACCTTCAGATATCCAAAGTGGAAGTGGGGAGCAAGCTTGCTTTCTGCAGCTCCAGAGGGCTGACGGACCCAAATGACGAGAGATTCCGACTCAGCTTCAGGAAGAACTTTCTAGCAGTAAAAGCCCGTTCAGCGGTAGATGGGACTCCCTCAGAAGGTGTCAGTCTCTGCTTCGCTGGAGGTTTTGGAAGAGAGTTCGAATGGTCTCCTGCCATAGATTCTTTCAACTTTGATTCCTGCATTGCAGGGAGTTGGACTGCATTGCAGGGAGTTGGGGTACCTGCTTTGAAACGTAGAATTTTAGAGCTGGAAGATACCACAAGGGTCATCTTCCAGGAGCCTGCAATGCCGAAATCTCAACTACATAGCTGTCAAACGTCCCTTATTTGGCGGGAAAGTCCCTTATCCCAGCGCTGTGTCCCGCTGCTGTCCCTTATTGATGATGTCCCTTAAATTTCCCGGGTTTCAAAGGAAGCAGCTCCTCTCCCTCCCTCCCTCCCTGCCGGCCAGGGAGGAGGGAGGCTCCAGCTGTGTTGCTTGGCTGCGTTGCTCACCCAATAAGGATCTAAGAACGACTGGGGGGTGGTGCTTGCACGCCTTGTGCCGATCAAATCGGCCGCGTTGCCTGGGGACTCGCCTTTGCTCAGCGCTTCCCAGCGGTGGTTTCCCTTGCTGCGTCCCCTTTGCCGGGTTGCTGCGCTGTGGGAACCACCGCTTGAGGCTTTGTTTGGCTGCTGGCTGGGCTTTCTGCCTTTGGCTCGGAGGGGCTCAGAAGCTGAACCTACCTGTGCCTGGAAAATCCCTTATTTTGGCTGCCGATCCCTTATTTTCGAGGCTGCTGGTCCCTTATTTTCAAATCTGTAAGTTGACAGCTATGCTCAACTAAAGCATCCCTGACCGATGGCCTTCCAACCTCTGCTTAAAAACCTCCAGGGATGGAGAGTCCACAACCTCCCGAGGGAGACCATTCCACTGCATTGCATGGGGTTGGACTTTTTGGCGATCCCTTCCAACTCTTACAATTCTAAACCTGTCCTCAGCTTCTCATTTTCAAAACGCCCCTTTTAGCTTTTAAATTCTAGATTAACAAAGCACCACCTAGGCTGAGTTATTATTGGGGCGCTTGTAAACATTTTCAAGGTGCGTGACAGTCCGACAGCATTCACTTCCCCAAAAGAAAAGGGGGGGGGGAGAAATGATTCAAGGCCCAGGCGTGCTGGAGGTGCAGAACGAAAGCAGTTGACGTCCAGATTTTTCTCCTTGTGATTTCTGGGGTGCTGGCTCTCTTCCTTTCTCTCCTCTCCTGTTCTCTGCCTGTCCTTAAGGCCTCATTTTCACCCAGGCGGTCGGCCTGTCGCTCGTGTTTTTGAATGGTCTTTCATACTGGGAGGGTGGGACCGCAGAATTCCCTGCATGTAGAAAAGCAGGGTGAAAAGGCAACAGTCCTGACATGCTAGATGTTTCCATGCGGGGATTCTTTTGCATGGAGCTGTAGTGGGAACTGGGCTTTCCTTCCTCCTTTCCGGTAGCCCCTTCCCTCCCTTCCGTCCGCCCCGAGGTTCCCCTCTCTCTCTAAGCGGCCTCCCCCACTCACTTTCCCGCTCTGCCCCACCTTTTATTCCAGGGAAGCAGAAGGGCCGCGGGGCCAAGTTCCCCAAAAGTTGCGACCTCACCAGCAGCAGCGTCATCAAGATCAGCTCCGACAGCAGCTCCGATTCCGAAGGAGGGATGGAGAGCGATTTCAACTCGTCCCCGGAGTCCCTCTTCGAAAACGATGACGTGATCTTCAACGGCTACGCTTGCGACGATCGGGGTGAGGGGTTGTTTGGGCTTTCTTATCGCCATTGTTAATCACAGGAGGAGAAGGAACATCACCTCATCACAGGAGGAGAAGGAACAGAAAAAAGAAAGAGAGGGAGGGAATCAAATTGGCTCCAAGCCAAAGACCAGGCGGAACAACTCTGTCTTACAGGCCCTGCGGAAAGAAATCAGATCCTGCAGGGCCCTGGTCTCATGAGGCAGAGCGTTCCACCAGGCCGGAGCCAGTGTTGAAAAGGCCCTGGCTCTGGTTGAAGCTAATCTAACTTCCTTAGGGCCCGGGACCACTAGGGCGTCGCTATTTATGGACCTTGAGGCTCTCCGTGGGGCATACCAGGAGAGGCGGTCCCGTAGGTACGAGGGTCCTAGGCCGTGAAGGGCTTTAAAGGTCAAAACCAGCACCTTAAATCTGACCCTGTACTCCACCGGCAGCCAGTGCAGCTGGGAAAGCACTGGGTGAATGTGCTCCCATGGCAGAGACCCCGTGAGGAGCCTCGCTGCAGCATTCTGTACCCGCTGGAGTTTCTGGGACAGCTTCAAGGGCAGCCCCGCGTAGAGCGAATTACAGTAGTCAAGCCTGGAGGTGACCGTTGCATGGATCATTGTGGGGTTAAGGCCACAACCCACAACCCCCACGTGAGCCATGGGGTCAAGCTCCTCATTGGGCGAAAGATCCTTGCATTGCAGGGGTTTGGATTGGATGGCCCTTGCGACCCCATCCAACTCTATGATTCATCAGGAAGTGGGGAAAAGATAAAAAGAATTCCAGTTCTCTGTCTGCCAGCTAAATGTAGTATTCACTCATTAAACATCCAGCTTTCTGGACATCAATCATACAAGAAAGATGCAAAATAACCAAGCAAGTAATAACAATGATGATGATGATGATGATGATGATGATGTGGTCCAAAAACCCGTAACATACATCCAGAATAAAATGCAGATTCATACAGGCAACCCCCAGGAAAGGGAGACCGGGACGATACTTGTTTAGTCTTAAGAACGATGATCTTTGATATGTATGACTGCTGAAAGAAACTTTGCCACGGCCACTGTGATATCATTAGACTTGTCATCCAGAAGATATTTAGTATAGTAGGCTTCAGATTTACCCGGCCATTAGAAGTCAACCCAGAACTGGCCCTACTAAACATCTTCCAAGACAATAATGCCCACTTACATCACAAAGCTACTTTTCTCCTTCATGCAGGAAGTTTCCATAAGAAGTTTCTGATCCTTAGCAAATGTCAGCAGTGGTTTTTTCCTCCAATCCCTGCCCCCTTGCATAGCTGTCAACCGTCCCTTATTTGGTGGGACAGTCCCTTATCCCAGCGCTGTGTCCCGCTGCTGTCCCTTATTGATGATGTCCCTTCAATTTCCCGGGTTTCAAAGGAAGCAGCTCCTCTCCCTCCCTCCCTCCCTCCCTGCCGGCCAGGGAGGAGGGAGGCTCCAGCTGTGTTGCTTAGCTGCGTTGCTCACCCAATAAGGAGTCTGAGAACGACTGGGGGGTGGAGCTTGCATGCCTTGTGCCCATCAAATCGGTGCGGTGCCTGGGGACTCGCCTTCGCTCAGCGCTTCCCAGCGGAGAGGTGACGGTGGTTTCCCTTGCTGCATCCCCTTTGCCGGGTTGCTGCGCTGTGGGAACCACCGCTTGAGGCTTCGTTTGGCTGCTGGCTGGGCTTTCTGCCTTTGACTCGGAGGGGCTCAGAAGTTGAACATACCTGTGCCCGGAAAATCCCTTATTTTGGCTGCTGATCCCTTATTTTCGAGGCTGCTGGTCCCTTATTTTCAAATCTGTAAGTTGACAGCTATGCCCCCTTGTAAAAGGAAGCCCACGGTTTAACTCTGAGCTGCGTGCAGAAATCCTTCCTTCCCCGGCCATCCTAAATACTCCTAATGGTTTCTCATCCTGGGGCATCCCCACGAGTTCTAGCATTAGGAGAGAGGCAGAAACAAACTTCTTCTCTGTCTGCACAGGCAACGCCTCTTTGCAGAACTCCCAGAAAGAGCTGTACGGCACCGTCATGCTGGAGAACGTCGAGAAGATGAAACAGGACCTCCTGGCCAAGGCGGAGGCGCTGGGCAAAGAACTACCTCTCAACACCTTGGACGAGCTGATCGATCACTTTGGGGGCCCGGAGCACGTGGCAGAGGTGGGTAGCAGCAGGCCCAGGATGGCACTAATGATGATACAGTGGTGCCCCGCAAGACGAACGCCTCGCAAGACGGAAAACCCGCTAGACGAAAGGGTTTTCCGTTTTGGAGGCGCTTCGCAAAATGAATTTCCCTATGGGCTTGCTTCGCAAGGCGAAAATGTCTTGCGAGTTCCTGTGGGTTTTTTCCCCTCCCCCCCCTTTCCTAAGCCGCTAAGCCGCTTATCAGCTGATCCGCTAAGCTGTCAATGGGCTTGCTTCGCAAGACGAAAAAACCGCTATACAAAGAGCCTCATGGAACGGATTAATTTCGTCTTGCGAGGCACCACTGTAATGATGTCGGTAGTGGGCTGGATGAGAGTCAACAGACTGAAGCTCAATCCGGATTAGACTGAGGCTCTGTTAGTGGGGGGTTCCTTAGACCAGATGGCTGGCTCTTGGTGGGGTCACACTTCCCCTGAAGGAGCAGGTTCGTAGCTGGATCCTTTGCTGTCCCTCGAGGCTCAGGTGGCCTCAGTGGCCCAGAGCCCCTTCCATCAGCTTCAGCTGGTGGCCCAGCTACGCCCCTATCTGGACAGGGATGTCCTGTTGTCCATGCTCTGGTAACCTCAAGGTTAGATTACTGCAGTGTGTTCTACATGGGGCTGCCTCTGGAGACGGTTCGGAAACTTCAGCCGGTGCAGAATTCACCGCTCAGAATACAGGCAAGACGGTTTAAGCATATTGCGCTGATCCTGGTCCAACTGCACTGGCTGCCAATGAGTTTCCGGCCCAATTCAAAGTGCTGATTTTGGCCTGTAAAGCTTTAAATGGCTCAGGACCGCAATACCTCAACGAACGCCTCTTCCCATATGAACCCACCCGGACCCTGAGATCATCTTCTGAGGCTCTCCTTTGCGTGCCTCCTCCTCGAGAGGACCAGAGGGTGGCAACGCAAGAACGGGGCCTTCCCTGCAGTGGATCCCCGTCTGTGGAACACTCTCCCTAGGGAGGTTCGCCTGGCGCCTTCCTTATACACTTTTAGGCGCCAGGCAAAAACGTTCCTTTTTAACCAGGCCTTTGGTTGATCTGATCCGATTTATATCCTGTGCCCTTTTAAAATGTTTTTTTTGGGGGGGGGGGCTATTGGGTTGTTGTTTTTGTCTTGATTGTGTATTTTGTGGTTTTATACAGTGGTGCCTCGCAAGACGAAAAGAATCCGTTCTGCGAGTCTCTTCGTCTAGCGGTTTCTTCGTCTTGCGAAGCAAGCCCATTGACGGCTTAGTGGATTAGCGCTATTAGCGGTTTAGCGGCTTTTAGCGGCTTAGCGGATAAGCGGATAAGCGGCTTAGAAAAAGGGGGGGGAGGGGAAAAAACCCCGCAGGAACTCGCAAGACATTTTCGTCTTGCAAAGCAAGCCCATAGGAAATTCGTTTTGCGAAGCGCCTCCAAAACGGAAAACTTTTTCGTCTAGCGAGTTTTCCGTCTTGCGAGGCGTTCGTCTTGCAGGACACCACTGTATCTTGATTTTGTGCACTGCCCTGAGACCCCCAGGTATAGGGGGATATATAAATTCAATAATAATAATAATTATTAATAATAATAATGGCCTCCCAGGTATAACAGCCTTTTCTTTTCTGTCCCCTCGCTCACACAGATGACCGGCCGCAAAGGGCGCCTGGTGCGGCGGCCGGACGGCTCCGTCGTCTTCGAGTCGCGAGCCGAGCAATGCCTTTCCATTGACCACGTGAACCTCAAGGAGAAGGAGCGCTTCATGAATGGAGACAAAGTGAGCGCCAGGCAGGGCTTGGAGGGGAAAGCAGGGTGCCGGGACGGGGCGGGGGGGCGAGGGCAGTGGAGAAATGAGCCCAGAGGGCTGAGGCTGCAGTGGTCCCCCTCTGGGAGGGAACCCAATGAAGACAACTTGCCCTTGCTGTGAGCAACCACCCCCAAAAATACACCAGAGGCATCACACATTTTGGGGGGGGGGGGGTTGGACTCTTGTCCAAAAAGCAAGATGAGTGCCGCAACCCCACAGTCGCTTTTGACTGGACTTAACCATCCAGGGGGTCCTTTACCTTTTTACCTTTTGACCCGTTGAAATCAAAGGTTGTGACATATTCCGGGATCATATTCAGAAACCAGGATGGCTTCTGTTAATCTGGGACCGTCCCTGTACATACATTTAAAGTGTTTTCACGTTTTAACTTCAGAGTGAAGTGCAGGTCAATTAACTGAGAGCTAGAAGAATCATGGAATCTGTAGTTTAAACCTCACAGAACTATTATTATCACCCATAAGAGACTACAGTTGCCAGGATTCTTAGGAGAAGTTATGTGCTTTAAAAGTATGGTGCACAGAGAGTACACACAGGTGGCTCAGTGGTTTAGACCACAGCTTGTCAATCTTGGACTTGTCAATCACAAGCTTGGCGGTTCGAATCCACTTGGCAGGGTGAGCTCCCGTTGCTCTGTCCCAGCTCCTGCCAACCTAGCAGTTCAAAAGCGCGCTGGCGCAAGTAGATAGTCGCCTTTGACTGGACTTAACCATTCAGGGGTCCTTTGCCTTTGCCTTGCCTACAGTTCTGTGATTTAGGGTGGGCGGAGGAAGCCAAGAACAAACTCAGCTAGGTAGAAAATTATTCCTGAGCTTGCTGGAATTGCTGTTTTGCGTGGCCGTTTCCTAGCCTGTCGAGGGACGCGGGTGGCGCTGTGGGCTAAACCACAGAGCCTAGGACTTGCCAATCAGAAGGTCGGTGGTTCGAATCCCTGCGATGGGGTGAGCTCCCATTGCTCGGTCCCTGCTCCTGCCAACCTAGCAGTTTGAAAGCACGTCAAAATGCAAGTAGATAAATAGGTACTGCTCCGGCGGGAAGGTAAACGGCGTTTCCGTGCGCTGTTCTGGTTCGTCAGAAGCGGCTTAGTCCTGCTGGCCACATGACCCGGAAGCTGTAACCCTGCTCCCTCGGCCAGTAAAGCGAGATGAGCGCTGCAACCCCAGAGGCGGCCACGACTGGACCTAATGGTCAGGGGTCCCTTTATCTTTCCCCCCCCTAGCTTGTACAGTGGTACCTCGGGTTACATACGCTTCAGGTCACATGCGCTTCAGGTTACATATGCTTCTGGTTACAGATTCCGCTAACCCAGAAATAGTACCTCGGGTTAAGAACTTTGCTTCAGGATGAGAACAGAAATTGTGCTCCGGCGGCGCGGCGGCAGCAGGTGGCCCCATTAGCTAAAGTGGTGCTTCAGGTTAAGAACGGACCTCCGGAACGAATTAAATACTTAACCCGAGGTACCACTGTACTTATACTCACATCTCACCGGTCTCTCCCTCTCTCTGTCCCCCAGCTCGTAGCAATAATATCCGAGGCCTCCAGCTCAGGGATTTCTCTCCAAGCAGACAGACGGGTAAAGAATCAGAAGAGGCGTGTCCATATGACGTTAGAGCTGCCTTGGAGCGCCGATCGAGCCATCCAGCAGTTTGGTGAGCACGAAGCATGGCACAGATGCCTGAGAAAGCTCGTCTCTCGTTTCAATGCTTCTCCAATCTGAAACAACCGCTGGCGGTGGTTTTGTGCAGTGCCAAAATGAGCTCCCTAGGGGGCAAGCCTGGGCAGCATGTCTGGAGGTCCTGGGCTGCCCGGACGAGAAGACCCCGCTCTCAACCTCGCTGATGGGGTCCAAAGGAAAGCAGAGCAAGATGTTTGGCACCAGCTTGGAAGCAGGTGGCGCTGTGGGTCAAACCACAAAGCCTAGGACTTGCCGATCAGAAGGTCGGTGGTTCGAACCCCCACAATGGGGTGAGCTCCCGTTGCTCAGTCCCTGCTCCTGCCCACCTAGCAGTTCGAAAGCACGTCAAAGTGCAAGTAGATAAATAGGTACCACTCCGGCGGGAAGGTAAACGGCGTTTCCGTGCGCTGCTCTGGTTCGCTAGAAGCGGCTTAGTCCTGCTGGCCACATGACCCAGAAGCTGTACGCCGGCTCCCTTGGCCAATAAAGCGAGATGAGCTCCGCGACCCCAGAGTCGGCCATGACTGGACCTCATGGTCAGGGGTCCCTTTACCTTTATCTGGCAGCTGGAGTTGCCGGAAGGAGTTGGACAAGGTCCCATCCACCTGCCTTAGGAACTCTGCTCCAGATTTGTGAAGGGTTTACTCCTGAGCCTTCTCGTGTAGATATCCCACAATGCAGCGGAGGTTTAGGATCAGAGCTTTCCTTCTCCTAGTTGGGCTCCCTTCCTAGGTGGGCGAGCCCCACCTGCCCCTCACTCCTGCTGCTAAAACATGGGCAGATAGGATCTTGGTGAAAAGCTCATCTCTTAATTCTCTAACAGTGGAACAAAGGTGCCCTGTGTTCAGAAGAAAAAGAAATTCTTCCTTCAAAAATCACTTGATTACATGGGATATACAGTGGTACCTTGGTTCTCGAACGGCTTGGCTCCCAAACAAATCGGCTCCCGAACACCTCAAAGCGTTCCGGTTTGCAGACGTTTTTTGGAAGCCGAACGTCTCCTGCGGCTTCTGATTGAGGGCAGCCAATCAGAAGCCACGCCTTCGTTTCTGAATGGTTTCGGGGGTCGAACGGGCTCTCGGAATGGATTTTGAGAACCAAGGTACCACTCTAGTGGATAGAGCTCAGATTCCCCGCTTGGCCAGAAAGCTCACTGTATGTTTTGCACCACAGGCTCTGCCTTCTCCGGCTGCGTCCAATTGGGTCGGTCCAGGTGTTACATGGCTGGCTGCCCCATCCCTCTCTGTAGGAGATTTGAGAGCTAACCTTCCCTGTTTGGGGTTCCCTTCCAGGTCGGACGCACCGCTCCAACCAGGTTTCTGCTCCGGAATACATCTTCCTCATCTCCGAACTGGCCGGCGAGAGACGGTTCGCTTCCATTGTGGCCAAACGCCTGGAGAGCCTTGTAAGTCTTGGTTTGCCCCTTCCGCGGAAGGGTTCCTGGGTCTGTCCACCCCCTCTGGCCCCATGTCTTTGAACCAGGAAAGACCTACCATATTTTTTGCTCTGTAAGACTTACTTTTTCCCTCCTGCAAAGTAAGGGGAAATGTGTGTGCGTCTTATGGAGCGAATGCAGGCTGTGCAGCTATCCCAGAAGCCAGAACAGCAAGAGGGATTGCTGCTTTCGCCGCGCACCTTCTGAGATTCAGAATATTTTTTTTCTTGTTTTCCTCCTCCAAAAACTAGGTGCGTCTTGTGGTCTGGTGCGTCTTATAGAGTGAAAAATATGGTACATAGTGGGGGGGGGGGCAGGCCCCTCTCCTGCCCTTGGAAATCTCTCCAGGGCACAGCTCTTTCCAGCTGTAAGCGTTTGTGCCGAGCTGGAATGTGAGCCTCTTCCTTCCTTGGATGGGAAAGGCAATGGTGAAATTTACATTTGCTGCCCCACCCTCTTTTGTCTCTGGCTGTAATGTGGCCCTCGGAAGGGAACACGGCCCTTGTGGCTAAGAGAATGACCCACTTTTGGAGGTTCCCCAGTTCAGGTCCTGTCTCAGTGACAAATTCACTGAAGCAACCTCACAGCCATGTTGCCCTGGTCTCTTCCCTTTTCTGCACTGCTGTGTGTGTGTGTGTGTGTGTATGTGTGTTGGGAGATAAGACATTCGTGAAAGTTAACAGAGAAAACGTAAAGGGCTGGATCCAGGGTTTGAGGGGACCCTGGTGGGCATACCTGGCAGCGGTTGGCAGCAGCAGCACTCCAGGTACGTGCGAGAAAGTGGGACCGCCAGGCTAGGCTACTGCAACATATTCAACGTATTTCCTTTCCTTTTCTCTCTCTCTTCCCTTCTCAATAGGGTGCCTTAACTCACGGAGACAGGAGAGCGACCGAATCGAGAGACCTCAGCAAGTACAACTTTGAGAATAAGGTGAGGGGCAAGTTGAGAAAGAAGTAAAAAATTGGGGGCAGGGGCACTGCTCCAAGAGAATCTCTCGTGCCACCATAAAGCAGCCTTCACCAACCCGGAAGCTCTCCCAGATGTTTTTGCCAATGGCTGCCGTCAGCTGCACTGCAGAGGGTTGGGCTAGATGACCGCAGGAGGTCCCGTCCAGCTTTACGATTCTGTGCTTTTTGGGAAGTCACCATGTTGGCAGAGGCTCCCTTTAAAGACTAAAGGAGGAATTTTACATGACACCATTACAGGGGGAACATGCGTTTAACCTAACCCAGATGCCCCGAAAGTTGAGCCGACTTTAATCTGTTTTAGCATTTTAGCTCATGTGTGTTTTAAAGCACGGCTGTGCAGTTTTTCTACATTTCATTGTTTTATCTTTTCCTAAACCGCTTTGCGGTTTGTTTGTTTTTCAAATTTAAAAAAACAAATGAAATAGTAGATAACCCACCTCCTAGAAGTTATCAGCAGGCGACAGCAGCCACGCCCCAGGAAGCAGCTTTTACCGGCTGATTAAAATGAATACAGTGGTACCTTGGTTCTCAAACTTAATCCGTTCCAGAAGTCCGTTCCAAAACCAAAGCATTCCAAAACCAAGGCGCGCTTTCCCATAGAAAGTGATGCAAAACGGATTAATCCGTTTCAGACTTTTAAAAACAACCCCTAAAACAGCAATTTGACATGAATTTTACTATCAAACGAGACCGTTGATCCATAACATGAAAGCAATAAACAATGGACTGCAGTCACGCAATCAATCGATCAGTGGCTGAACTGGGTTCCACGCAGTCACAAAAACAAAACAAAAAGGAGCTGCAAAAGCAAAAACCGCAAAATAAATAGCAAAAACAGACAGACCTCAGCGTAACACTCAAATCGGAAGCATAACACTCAAAACGGAGCATGTTCGGCTTCTGAAAAAAGTTTGCAAACCGGAACACTTCCGGCTTTGCCATGTTTGGGTTCCAAGTGGTTTGAGTTCCAAGGTGTTCGAGAACCAAGGCTGTACTAAATAGAGCAGTACTACATATGAACGATCAAATAGCACACAATGGAATTACAGTTTTCCTTGCGGCAGAATCTTGATTTGCTGGGATGCAAAGCGTTTCATTTATTTATTTTGATGGGGCAAAGGGGGGTGGGTTTGTACCCCAACGCCTGTGCAGGACCTGATCCTTTTCGCCCTCCTTCCCCTCCCCAGTACGGGTCCCGAGCCCTCGTCAAGGTCCTTCACACCATCAACAACCAGATGGAGAACAAAGTCCCCGTGCCCAAGGGGTACCCGAGGGAAGACGCGGCTTTCTTCCACGGTAAGGAAGCTGGAGGCAAGAATGCAGGTTGGGCATAAAGGGAAACAGTTCAGCTGGTGCGGTTAAGGGAGCGAGCCGCAAGTAGGGATGTTCTGCCGCTGCCTCTTCGAAACCCCTTCCTCCTGGGACAGAGGAGCTGTTGTGGACTGGCTAGACACAAAGGAATGCTGGGAGGAATCAGCTGGGGGACCCCACTAGGGAAGAAGGCTCAGAGCCCGGGGATTGGCGGTGGGACGATCATGAGTGATCAGAGGGAGAAGATCAAGAGGAGGAATGTGGGAATGTTCAGGGTGGCAGGAGAGGGTTGTTTAGTCGTTTCTGCCTCTTCGTGACCCCATGAACCAAAGCACGCCAGGCACTCCTGTCTTCCACTGCCTCCCGCAGTTTGGTCAAACTCATGCTGGTAGCTTCGAGAACACTGTCCCACCATCTTGTCCTCTGTCATCCCCTTCTCCTTGCGCCCTCCATCTTTCCCAACATCAGGGTCTTTTCCAGGGAGTCTTCTCTTCTCATGAGGTGGCCAAAGTCTTGGAGCCTCAGCTTCAGGATCTGTCCTTCCAGTGAGCTCTCAGGGCTGATTTCCTTCTGAATGGATACATTTGATCTTCTTGCAGTCCATGGGACTCTCAAGAGTCTCCTCCAGCACCAGAATTCAAAAGCATCCATTCTTCGGCGATCAGCCTTCTTGATGGTCCAGCTCTCACTTCCATACATCACTACTGGGAAAAGCTTTAACTATACAGACCTTTGTTGGCAAGGTGACGTCTCTGCTTTTTAAGATGCTGTTTAGGTTTGTCATTGCTTTTCTCCCAAGAAGCAGACGTTTCTTAATTTCGTGGCTGCTGTCACCATCTGCAGTGATCATTGAGCCCAAGAAAGTAAAATCTCTCACTGCCTCCATTCCCCCCCCTTCTATTTGCCAGAAGGTAATATATTGTTTATTAATATCCTTCCTAACTTGCGCTAGCAAGTTCCTTTGCTTAGGAGAGTTTACATTCCCTTTTTTACACACACAGCAGGCAGCTGGCTGCAGGCTCGTGTGAGCCTCTCACTATAATACACAATTCAGTCTGTCTCAGATTGAATTGTAAGTTCCTGGTAAGTTCCTTGAATCCCTCTTGAAAGAATAAAGATGCCACAATCTTAGGTAAAGGGACCCCTGACCATTAGGTCCAGTCGCAAACAACTCTGGGGTTGCGGTGCTCATCTTGCTTTACTGGCCGAGGGAGCTGACGTCCAGCTTCCGGGTCATGTGGCCAGCAGGACTAAGCCGAACCAGACTTCTGGCGAACCAGAGCAGCGCACGGAAACGCTGTTTACTTTCCCACTGGAGCGGTACCTATTTATCTACTTGCACTCTGACGTGCTTTCGAACTGACAGTGCCGAAGCGAGCATGCCACAATCTTTCTCAAAGTCAATAAAAGAAGTTGACTCACGATCAGGCAGAGCACAGTGTGATCCCTGAAGGCAGGCAGTTTCAAACATATACCAACAGGTTTACCCCATAAGGGAGATTTACCTTGTGACTGCCGGCTACCAGTCACTGCAGTTCACGGGACGAAAGGAAGATGGGAAAGAGGAACAAGAGAGGTGTGCTGTGTGACTCATCCTTTTGTTACCTGGACAGGTGAGGCCACACCCACCTTCTATCACATGCAAAAGGAAGGATGCTCCAGCCAGGAGGAACAAGGATGTCGCAACTGGCTGGACCAAACATTCCTTCGCATGTCTTCTCTAGCATTGCAAGGAATGCTGTACTTGACTGCTCCCTGTGGATTACGTCCCACAAGGAGGTGTCAGAAGCGGAAGAGGTGACAGTGCTTAGTGAGCGGGGAGAGTTGGTGGCAGAGAGCAGTCCGGAATCGGAGGCAGAAGCAAAGGCAGGAGAGGGGGGAGACCCAAGAGGCAGAGAGGAGTCAGGCTGGCGAAGAGTCCTGGGTGTCTCAAGCTCCTCTCTGGTCTCCCAGAACACGCAGAGGAGTGAAGAGGACAGAGCAGAGAGAGACAAGATGACGGAGCCTCAGGTTGCTGGGGGAGGACCCAGCAGGAGGAGTTTTTGAGAGCGGTGGGAAGGCGGGGACTTGCCTCACTGGGGCAAGACCTACTGGGAAGGGTCGCCGCAACTGCCTGCACTGGGCTTTTTCTTTTTTTTTCTTTTATTGCTTTTCTTGTTAAAATAATTTAGCATTAATACACATATATACAAGCATACAAACATACATTTCATACAATCCTTAAGAGTGTTCAAACATACCTACACTCAATCCCACAGATACAGTGGTGCCTCGCAAGACGAAAATAATCCGTTCCGCGAGTCTCTTCGTCTAGCGGTTTTTTCGTCTTGCGAAGCATCCCTATTAGCACTATTAGCGGCTTAGAAAAAGGGGGGGGAGGAAAAAAACTCGCAAGACTCGCAAGACGTTTTCGTCTTGCAAAGCAAGCCCATAGGGAAATTCATCTTGCGAAGCGCCTCGAAAAACGGAAAACCCTTTCGTCTAGCGGGTTTTCCGTCTTGCGAGGCATTCGTCTTGCAGGGCACCACTGTAATTCCTTTTCCCATCACCATCCACCCCCCCTCACCCCACCTTTGTGTTAGACTTCCAATCTACTCAATTGCAATTTCTTTCCACTTCTATTACTTTCTTTAACACACCTTTAACCTAATTTCATACTTCTTTTTCTATTACACATTGTTATCCATCTTATTTAGTATTTCAGTATTTGAAATGGATCTTGTTTATTATAATAGGAGTTCTGATTTTTCGATATGGTTTTGCAAGGTGTTTAAAAGATACTGGGCTTTTTCTTTTTTGTGACTTGGAACCAGTGGGTTTTTTGAAGGTGCAATCGAGGAAGTGTTCTGCTTTTGGGGCATTTGGGACTTCAGATTTATTTCCTTCTGCTTGCAAGCCAATAAGAGGGTTAACGCTGCTCTCTACTCCCCACCAGAAATGAAGCTCAGTCTCCTCTCGGTTGGGATCGGCTGCAAAGAGATGCGGTACGGCTACGTGGCGGTGGAAAAAGGTAGGCTTCTGGCTGCGAGGGATTTCTCAGCTGTGGTTCCTGCGTTTGCGGGGGGTTAGACTAGATGACCCTTGAGGTCCCTTCCGACTCTTAGGGACTCAGCTACGATAGGAAAAAAAAATAACAGCATTTTAGATGCATTATGAAATTGCAACACCAGGTGGCGCTGTGGTCAAGCAGAGGTTACTCTGAAAGACAGAGCACATGCGCGAAGCCCCCTACATTCACAAACTAGGTTTCCTTTTGAGGCGTCGCAGCGCACTGTCTCAGATCCGCTTCTTCTCCAGAAAAACAACCTTTCCCCTGCGGTTTATTGTCGCCACACACGAAGCCTTTTGTCCCGGCGTCTTCCCTTTGTGCTTGCATCTGAAAGTATATTGAACCCCAGTACGGAAGTGTGTTTTCCGTGGCCTCAGCCCCCAGACCTCCCTGCTTCATGCCTGCTTTTTGCAAAGCGGGAGGCAGGTCCGCCAAGCCAGTTCTCCGAAGGGTTGTGTGTATGTGTGTGAGAGAGAAAGACGGCTTTTCGTTTCCCTTACCTTTCCCGCCCCGCCCTGGCCACAGTGATCCATGCGATGGTCACCTCCAGGCTGGACTACTGTAATTCGCTCTACGCGGGGCTGCCCTTGAAGCTGTCCTAGAAACTCCAGCGGGTGCAGAATGCTGCAGCGAGGCTCCTCACGGGGTCTCTGCCATGGGAGCATATTCACCCAGTGCTTTCCCAGCTGCATTGCCTCCCGGTGGAGTACAGGGTCAGATTTAAGGTGCTGGTTTTGACTTTTAAAGCCCTTCATGGCCTAGGACCCTCGTACCTATGGGACCACCTTTCCCGGTATGCCCCACGGAGGACCTTAAGGTCCATATATAGCAACACCCTAGAGGTCCCGGGCCCTAAGGAAGTTAGATTAGCCTCAACCAGAGCCAGGGCCTTCTCAGTGATGGCTCCAGCCCGGTGGAACACTCTGTCTCATTAGACCAGGGCCCTGCAGGATCTGATTTCTTTCCACAGGGCCTGTAAGACAGAGTTGTTCCACCTGGCCTTTGGCTTAGAATCAGTTTGATTCCCTCCCCCTCTTTCTTTTTCCTTTCTCCTCCTATGAAGAGATTGCTCCCTAATTGTTTTAATGATGTATCTTAATCTTTTAAATTGTATTTTAATCAACTTGTTTTTATTATTGGTTGTTAGCCGTCCTGAGCCCTGTCTTGGCTGGGGAGGGCGGGGTATAAATAAAAAATTATTATTATTATTATTATTATTATTATTATTATTATTATTATTATTTCCACAGATTGCTCCATTAGCAAGTTCCTGAACCGCATCCTGGGTTTGGAAGTCCACAAGCAGAACCTCCTTTTCCAGTACTTCAGCGACACTTTCGACTACCTGATCGAGAGGGACAAGAAGGACGGCAAATATGACATGGGAATTCTGGGTAAGCACCCTCCAATTGAGGTCACCCCCCCCCCCATAAAACCCTATGCTCCATAACAGGATTTCTGAGGTCCCAGATCTCTGCTCTCAGTTTAGCCTTTACCTCCGTCAATTAAGCTCTACTGGACTGGGTGAATGTCCTGTACAGTGGTACCTTGGGTTACAGACACTTCAGGTTACAGACGCTTCAGGTTACAGACTCCTCTAACCCAGAAATAGTACCTCAGGTTCTGTTTGATAATGTGTGGTTTGCTATGCCTAATAAAGGATATTATTTTTTTTATTAGTAGCTCAGGTTAAGAACTTTACTTCAGGATGAGAACAGAAATCGCACAGCGGCAGCAGAAGGCCCCATTAGCTAAAGTGGTACCTCAGGTTAAGAACAGTTTCAGGTTAAGAACGGACCTCCGGAACGAATTAAGTTCTAAACCCAAGGTATCACTGTATCTAGGTAAAAGGGACGCAGTTGGCGCTGTGGTCTAAACCACTGAGCCTCTTGGGCTTGCTGATCAGAAGGTCGGCGGTTCGAATCCCCGCGACGTAGTGAGCTCCCGTTGCTCTGTCCCAGCTCCTGCCAACCTAGCAGTTCGAAAGCACGCTGTCGCAAGTAGATCAATAGGTACCACTGCGGCGGGAAGGTAAATGGCGTTTCCGTGCGCTCTGGTTTCCATCACAGTGTCCTGTTGCGCCAGAAGCGGTTTAGTCCTGCTGGCCACATGACCTGGGAAGCTGTCTGTGGACAAAGGCCGGCTCCCTCGGCCTGAAAGCGAGACGAGCGCCACAACCCCGTAGTCGCCTTTGACTGGACTTAACTGTCCAGGGGTCCTTTACAAACAACACCGGAGGCCCAATTGCAGTCCTGTCTCTTTCCCGAAAGCTTGTAAGAATTAGCAGTACGCAGCAAACTCTTGCTGCTGTGGATTAAATTTCCACAGCCTTCTCCCACCCAGCCTGAGCCCTGAGGTCAGGTACAGCCATCTACCCATGTCTTTTGTTGACTGAATAATAATAATAATAATAATAATAATAATAATAATAATAATGTGTTTCCCCAGCTACTCCGGGCGGCTTGCAACATATATAACGACACATAATAGTATGGAGAAACGTTGAGTGTTATAAGGAAACCGGTCGAGTGAGGAGGAGGAATTGTGGATATACAGCTGCAAATAGAACATTTTAAGTGCATTATACAAACCTGACACTAGATGGCGCTGCAAACCCAATATATTTTTCAAAACCATTTTTAAGAAAAAGCATTTTTACAGCGTTTCTTTAAAAATATGTGTAGATTGTGCCTGCAATGATGAGAGGGGCAGTGTGCTTTGTGCAAGGGTTGAGGGAGCGACGTCTTTCTCAGTTTCTACACAGCCATTTCCAGTTGCTGGCAGGGGCAGCAGGCAGCGTTAGACGGTAAACTCTCCCCCTGGCGTGACATGGCAGGGGAGCGGATTCTGTCCATCGCAGGGCTTTCTAAACCTTCCCCTCTTTCTCTCCCCGCCAGACCTGGCCCCCGGCATCGACGAGATCTACGAAGAGAGTAAGGAGGTTTTCCTGACCCCAGGGCACCCCCAAGACGGGCAGGTGGTCTTCTACAAGGTAAGAATGCGGGAGAGAAAATTTCCATCTTTGTAAATCCTCTGGAAAAACAATCTCTCAAAGGACCTGTTGATGGCATTTTACCATTGCACTGTGGAGAGCGTATTAACTTATGGTCTGTGTGTGTGGTTTGGGAGCTGCACGGCCAGGGGGGAAATGCTATCCAGGGTTGTAAAGACTGCGGAGAGAATAATTGGGCGCACTCTTCCCACCTTGGATCAAATCTACGCTTCCAGGTGCCAGAAGAAAGCTGCAGAGATAGCGCAGGATAGTGCGCACCCTGGAAATAATCTCTTTTCAGCTTCTGCCTTCTGGAAGAAGGTATAGGGTTATAAAGGCCAGGACTAGCCACCTGAGAAACAGTTTCTACGCAAATGCAATTCTGGTTCTAAACGCAGCATAAGGGGTCTCTGTAGTATAGCGTATTTTAAAATGGGGTTTTAGAGTTTTGAGGAGGTTTTGAATGTTTTATGTAGTTTTATGTAGTTTGTGGTAGTTTTATGTAGTTTTTATGTAGTTTTATGTAGTTTTTTGTAGTTTTTATGTAGTTTGATGTAGTTTTTCAATTTCATTGTTCTGCATGGGACAATGACAATAAAGATATCGTATATCGTATATCTTCCAAATTGTCTCTTCTCCCCGCCACCCGCCTCTCCCATTTTATCGTCACAACCACCCAGCAAGGCGGGATCACGCCCGGTCCTCTCTGTACAGGGAAGGGGTTCTGTAAAAAGTCTCGCCTGGCTCAGTGGCAGCAGGAAAGCACACCGAGTGAGTCGGGGTTAACTCTGCATTTGCCAAAGCAGGATCTGCACAGGAGAGTACGGCCCAGTGAACACAGCGACTCATCCCTGGCCATGGGAAGCCCTTTTTTTATTTATTTCCCGGAGGCTTCACATCCTGCCTACTCACAGAACAGATACGGCTGCATCGGCAGAGCAGGAGACTCTTTGATCTCAGGGTTGCGGGTTCGAGCCCCACATCGGGCAAAAGAAACCTGCGTTGCAGGGGGTTGAGCTAGATGACCCCCCACGGTCCCTTTCCAGCGCTGCAATTCTAATACAGTGGTGCCCCGCAAGACGAATGCCTCGCAAGACGGAAAACCCGCTAGACGAAAGGGTTTTCCGTTTTGGAGGTGCTTCGCAAAACGAATTTCTCTATGGGCTTGCTCCGCAAGACGAAAATGTCTTGCGAGTTCCTGCAGGTTTTTTTTCCTCCCCCCCCCCTTTTCTAAGCCGCTAAGACGCTTATCTGCTTATCCGATAAAGCCGATAAGCCGTTAAAAGCCGCTAATAGCGCTAATCTGCTAAGCCGTCAATGGGCTTGCTTCGCAAGACGAAAAAACCGCTAGACGAAGAGACTCGCGGAACGGATTAATTTCGTCTTGCGAGGCACCACTGTAAATCAGGACCGGAGCTACCTTTGAGCCACTTAACTGAGCCTGGCGCTCCAGCGACGGAGTCTTGCCTCCTACACCAGCTGCAAGACCCCTCCCTCCTTGTGCCCTTGTAATTCTTAATTTCCTCCCCTCGTTAGATCAGCGTCGACAGAGGCCTGAAGTGGGAAGAGGCCTACGAGAAATCCCTCCAACTCACGGGTCCTCAGGATGGCTTCTACCTGTCTTATAAGGTGAGGTTGCTTAAGGGCGAGGAGGGTTCCTTTATCTTTTTAGTTCCTTTATCACTCAAATGCTAGCACGGAGTCAAAACTATTACTGTATTTTTGAACATATCTTCTATAACTGTAATGGATGTATGGGAGTTGCTCGTGCATAAGTTGCCACCACTCCTGGCTAGGTAGCCTGGTTAAACCTTTCCTGCCTGGACAGCCCTTCACTTCGTGGCTGTTCAGTCGCTAGCAGAATCCGTCAGTGGGCATTTCTTAAACTTCTTCCAGCACAGAAGCTCCTTGACGCCAAGTCTACGCCTACTTTCCCTGCGCGGAAGTCTTCTGCACAGGGTGGGTGTGGGCGGAGGAGGACCAGTGCTCTCCCCGCTGGTCTCCAGCGAAGAGTCCTGGAGACCCCTCTCCGATTCCCCCAACCGCCCCCCTTTATCCCTGGTGTTACGCTGATTTCCTTCCCCAGCCGGTGAGTTCCCTCTCTCCCTGCTTGGCCCTTCTCCGGCATCGCTTGGGAGCCCTGCCTCCACTGCTGGCTCCGATGTCAGTTCCCTGACAATAACCATCCCATTTTAGGGACTAAAAGGAGGTGGATAACAATTAAGGATTTATTATGTTTTCAGAATGTATTAGAGAAATTATATAGAAAGGTTTGTTGTTTTGTGTACATTCAAATGCAAGGTAAAATATATGCAAAGGGACCTGGCAGGAAGTCAAAGTTGAAGAAAAGTTTTTGGAAGATAAAAGGGGGAAAAATATTTACTTTCATTATTATCATTTGGTGTGCGGGTGTGTGGGTGTGTCTGCACATATGAGTGTTGTTGGATGCAATGTTTGGGAGGAAATAAGACGGTAAAGAACAAATAAACTAAATATCGATGTATGTAATTTTTATTTCTTAATTATATTTAGTGGTAGTATGGCTGTATTGTTTTTTGTAACATAAAATCATTCAATAAAAATTATTATTTTAAAAAAAGGGTGAGGAGGGTGGAGATGTAACAGGAGCGGTTCCAGTCTCCCCTCCGCACAGCAAGCTAGCTTCTCGGCACCCTCTCACTTACACCTCCGTTCAGGCGAGAGAGAGGCTTTTCCAGAGTCTGCCGAAACATTTCCAGTCAGGAGATCCCTTTCCGGATGCCAAGCAAGGCGAATAAGGGATGCGGTATAATAATAATAATAATAATAATAATAATAATAATAATAATAATACAGTGGTGCCCCGCAAGACGAACACCTCGCAAGACGGAAAACCCGCTAGATGAAAGGGTTTTCCGTTTTGGAGGCGCTTCGCAAAACAAATTTCCCTATGGGCTTGCTTCGCAAGACGAAAATGTCCTGCAAGTTCCTGCGGGTTTTTCCCCCTCCCCCCCCCTTTTCCTAAGCCGCTAAGCCGCTTATCAGCTGATCCGCTAAAAGCCGCTAAACCGCTAATAGCGCTAATCCGCTAAGACGGAAAAACCGCTATACGAAGAGCCTCGCGGAACGGATGAATTTCGTCTTGCAAGGCACCACTGTAATAATAATTTATTATTTGTACCCCGCCCATCTGGCTGGGTTTCCCCAGCCACTCTGGGTGGCTTCCAACAAAGATGAAAGATACAATAAAATGTCAAATATTAAAAACTTCCCTGAACAGGGCTGCCTTCAGATGTCTCCTGAATGTCAGGTAGATGTTTATCGCTTTGACATCCGATGGGAGGGCGTTCCACAGGGCAGGCGCCACCACCGAGAAGGCCCTCTGCCTGGTTCCCTGTAACTTCACTTCTTGCAGGGAGGGAACCACCAGAAGACCCTCGGAGCTGGACCTCAGTGTCCGGGCAGAACGATGGGGGAGGAGATGCTCCTTCAGTATGAGGAGAGGAGGGCCAGGAGCTAGGCAGAGAGGCTAGAGGAGGGTCACATTAGGTCCTCCACTCCCTGGTCCTGAATGGGGTCACTGTGCCCCTGAAGGACCAGGTGTACAGTCTGGTGGTCATTTTGGACTCACAGCTGTCCATGGAGGCGCAGGTCAGTTCTGTGTCCAGGGCAGCTCCATCTGGGACGCAGGATGAGACCCTCCCTACCCGCGGACTGTCTGGCCAGAGTGGTGCATGCTCTGGTTATCTTCCACTTGGACTACTGCAATGTGCTCTCCGAGGGGCTGCCTTTGAAGGTGACCCGGAAACTACAACTAATCCAGAATGCGGCAGCCAGACTGGGGACTGGAAGCAGCTGCCGAGACCACATAACACCGGTCCTGAAAGACCTCCATTGGCTCCCAGAATGTTTCCGAGCACAATTCAAAGTGTCAGTGCTGGCCTTGAAAGCCCTACAGGGAACCAGGCAGAGGGCCTTTTCAGTAGTGGCACCTGCCCTGTGGAACTCCCTCCCACCAGATGTCAAAGAGAACAACAACTAGCAGACTTTCAGAAGACATCTGAAGGCAGCCCTGGTTAGGGAAGCTTTTAATGTATGCCACTACTGCAGCCCTTGTTTTGTTAGTCCCGAAAGGGAAAATGAGCGGGGTCCCAACCAAAGAAGAATGGCAACTTAAAACTGATGGAATATGCACAGCTTGTGGACCTAACATATAGAATTAGAGAACAAGAAGAACATACGTTTAGATAAGATTGGAAAACGTTTATTGAATTTATGGGGGGTGAATTGTGTACACTTGAAAACGCTGGCAGCATTAAGATAAATCCAACAGGGTAAATAAGTTTTGATGGATGTAATAATAGAATTCTGAATGATTTATTTTATGTAAAATATGCAGGGATTTATGGCATTCAAAATGAACCGTGGAAAGAGAAGGGAAGTCGTTGATGTTTTAAGGTTGTTTCAATGAGTATTCTAAAATGTCAAACAGAAAATTTATTTAAACACACACACACAGAGTGTAAGCCCACAGACCTCCGACCTGATAGCCACGATACGAAAGGAAATAGGGACTGAGGAGGGAGGAGGAAAGCGGAGCGAGTCGGGCGCTTGCTCCCAGCAGTGATTTCTTCATTATGGGCGTATGTGTGTCCTAGAGAGGGACTCCAGATCGGGCCGAAATACGGGGTGTGTCTGTATAAGAAGCTGTGCTTCCTGTCCAAACGTTGACCCCCCCCCCAACTTTCCCGGCTGCCTTTTGCAGATCAGAGGCCAGCAGTACACCTGCGTCCTGGCTGAGCAGAGCAAAGGAAGATACTTCACCCTCTACAAGCCGAATATCCGCAAGAACAGCCAGCCGGAGACCTTGGAGAGTCTCCTCAAGAAGTACCGACGGGTGAGTCTGGCCGGAAGTCACTGCCGGGTGCTCCTCTGGGTGGGGAAAACATCTGGCTCGATAGCAGGATGTGGGGGAAAAGGACCCAGTGGTCTTAGCACACCGCAAGCTGAATTTGAGTCAGCAAAAAAATAGCCAATTCTATTCTAGGCTGCAAGGGACGCGGGTGGCGCTGTGGGTTAAACCACAGAGCCTAGGACTTGCCGATCAGAAGGTCGGTGGTTCGAATCCCCGTGACAGGGTGAGCTCCCGTTGCTCAGTCCCTGCTCCTGTCAACCTAGCAGTTCGAAAGCACATCAGTGCAAGTAGATAAATAGGTACCGCTCCAGCGGGAAGGTAAACGCGTTTCCATGTGCTGCTCTGGTTCGCCAGAAGCGGCTTAGCTATGCTGGCCACATAACCCGGAAGCTGTACGCCAGCTCCCTTGGCCAATAAAGCGAGATGAGCACCACAACCCCAGAGTCGGCCATGACTGGACCTAATGGTCAGGGGTCCCTTTACCTTTACCTTATTCTAGGCTGCATCAACAGACGTTTAGTGTCCCAGGGAAGGGATTGTCCCACTCTATTCTGCCTTGGTCAGACCGCACCTGGAATACTGTGTCCAGTTCTGGGCACCACAATTTTAGAAGGATATCGAGAAGCTGGAGGGTGTGATCTGGAAGCCAAGCCTGATGAGGAACGGTTGAAGGAGCTGGGTGTGTTTATCCTGGAAAAGAGGAGACCGAGAGGAGATAGAATAGCCATTTTCAAATACAGCGGTATCTTGGTTCTCAAACGCCTTGGTACTCAAACAACCCAAACACTGCAAACTTGGAAGTAAGTGTTCTGGTTTGCGAACTTTTTTTGGAAGCCGAACGCGCTCCGTTTTGAGTGTTACGCTTCTGATTTGAGTGCCACACTTCCGTTTTGAGTGTTACACTGAGGTCTATCTGTTTTCGCTATTCATTTTGCATTTTTGTGTCTTTTTTGTTTTGTTCTTGTGACTGTGTGTTCAGCTACTGATTGATTGTGTGACTGCAGTACACTGTTTATTGCTTTCATTTTATGGATTGATGGTCTCGTTAGATCAAGCTTCCTCAACCTCAGCGCTCCAGATGTTTTGAGCTTACATTTCCAATCATCCTTGACCACTGGTCCTGCTAGCTAGGGATCATGGGAGTTGTAGGCCAAAAACATCTGGAGGGCCGAGGTTGAGGAAGCCTGTTGCCCCAGGGGGCAGGGCCTGAACCAGTGGATTCAAATGACAAGAAAGGAGTTCCCGCCTTTATATTATTAATTATTATTATTATTATTATTATTATTATTATTATTAAGATTTGTTAGTTGCTTTATCTTACCTGACACAGGTGGCGCTGTGTGTTAAACCACAGAGCCTATGACTTGCTGATCATAAGGTTGGCGGTTCGAATCCCCGCAATGACGGGGTGAGCTCCCGTTGCTCGGTCCAGCTCCTGCCAACCTAGCAGTTCAAAAGCACGTCAAAGTGCAAGTAGATAAATAGGTACCACTCCGGCGGGAAGGTAAACGGCGTTTCCGTGCGCTGCTCTGGTTCGCCAGAAGCGGCTTAGTCCTGCTGGCCACATGACCCGGAATAATTGTCTGCGGACAAATGCCGGCTCCCTCGGCCAGTAAAGCGAGATGAATGCTGCAACCCCAGAGTCAGCCGCGACTGGACCTAATGGTCAGGAGTCCCTTTACCTTTACCTTGTCTTACCCAGGGCAGCCCAAAGCAACTTAGAACCAGCTGAAACATTAGGAAGAACTTTCTGAGGGCGAAAGCTGTTCAACAGTGGAACAGCTCACCTTGGAAAGGTGGCGGCCTCTTTTTTCATAGCAGCTTTTTTGAACAGAATTTGGACTTCCCCTTGCCAGGGCTTCTCTAGCTGCAGTCGGGGCTGGACTAGATGAACTTTGAGGTGCCTCCCATGCCCATGGCTCTGTGATTCACGGTCTCCCTCGCTTTGCTTTTCCCTCAGGTGTTGCCGGAAGAAGCCAAAGAGCACTGGGAGAGCAGCTATGCTTTTTCATTGGAGCACTGCAACCACGCCGTGTGGTAAGTCCCTTGCGAGGGAGGCCTGCCCTTCGGATAAAATGGGGAACGGCCTCACAAACCTCAGCCAAGCCTCCACCTGCCTGCCCCACTTGCTTAGCTGTGAATTCTGCATCGTAGGGGGTTAGAGCCGGCGTCCCTCCCAAGTCTATGATTCTAGCGAGTCCGGAGCGTGGTTTTGCTGCCAGCTCCTTCTTGGCCTGGTTCGCACCTAATCATGCTAAACAAACCATGGTTATAGCTGAGGCACCTTGCGAACAATCCAATAATAATAATAATAATAATAATAATAATAATAATAATATCATCTAGACATCAGGTGCAGAGTCCTATTGATCATGAGACAAGAACTTTTGTCTCTTTCATCTTTACTCATCCCATAAATCGTTGTTTCGTAAATAAAGTCTCTGATCTCCAGAAACTGTAAGTGATCAAATAAAAATAATGATAATTTTATTATTGATATCCTGCCCATCAGGCTGAGTTTCCGCAGCCAATATATGCTTACAGCATACAGTGGTACCTCAGGTTACATGCGCTTCGGGTTACATACGCTTCAGGTTACAGACTCTGCTAACCCAGAAATAGTGCTTCAGGTTAAGAACTTTGCTTCACGATAAGAACAGAAATCGTGCTCCGGTGGCGCGGCAGCAGCAGGAGGCCCCATTAGCTAAAGTGGTGCTTCAGGTTAGGAACAGTTTCAGGTTAAGAACGGACCTCTGGAATGAATTAAGTACTTAACCCGAGGTACCACTCTATATAAAATCAAACATTAAACATTGAAAACTTCCCTGTACAGGGCTGCCTTCAGATGTCTTCTAAAAGTTGTGCAGTTCTTTATCTCCTTGACATCTGTTGGGAGGGCGCCACCACCGAGAAGGCCCTCTGCCTGGTTCCTGTAACCTCACTTCTCACAGGGAGGGAACCACCAGAAGACTCTCAGAGCTGGACCTCGGTGTCCAGGATGGACGAAGGGGGTGGAGACACTCCTTCAGGGACACAGGGCTTTTAGGGCTTTAAAGGTCCGCACCAGCACTTTGAATCGTGCTCGGAAACGCTGCTTTATTACGATTGCAGGCAAATTCCGCTGCGTGTTCTCTCCCAGGCCGTAGTCCGACACTCTTTGCCGCTCCCCAATTTCCCATGTGGATGACTGACCCTCTTCTCTTCTTCCTCCCCGTCCTAAAAAAAACAACCCTTCAGGAACCGGAACTGCAAGGTGGTTCAGGAAGGGAAAGAATGCCATCAGGGGACGCGTCTGCGTCATTACCATATGCTGTGCGGGGCGCTCCTGAGAGTCTGGAGCAGGATCGCCAGCGTCATGGCCGACATCACAAACACCAGCTACCTGCAGATCGTCCGCCTCAAGACCAAGGAAAAGAAGAAGCAAGTCGGTGAGGAGACGGTGGGGGTTTGGGCATTTAGATCAGCGGTTTCCCCAACCTTTGCCGGGGTGGGGGGAATGCAGCGCCCTCGGCCCCATCAACTCGAACCCTGTCGCCCAGCAAGCCTGCCATATATATATAAACACTTATTCAAAGTTGCATTTTGCACTACCCGGCAAGGAAAGCGATAACGCAGCGAGGCGCAATTGAACGTTCATTCGGAGCCCAGGGAGAACAATTTGTTTAATTGGGCGAAACCAATGGACTTGATCCAGGGATATTGGCTCTGCAAAGACCGATAGTCATTTATACAATGGTACCTCGGAAGTCCGTTCGACTTCCAAAATATTCAGAAACCCAAACGCGGCCTCCCACAGTTTGGTCAAACTCATGCTGGCAGCTTCGAGAACACTGTCCCACCATCTCGTCCTCTGTCATCCCCTTCTCCTTGCGCCCTCCATCTTTCCCAACATCAGGGTCTTTTCCAGGGAGTCTTCTCTTCTCCTGAGGTGGCCAAAGTCTTGGAGCCTCAGCTTCAGGATCTGTCCTTCCAGTGAGCACTCAGGGCTGATTTCCTTCAGAACGGATCGGTTTGATCTTCTTGCAGTCCATGGGACTCTCAAGAGTCTCCTCCAGCACCAGAATTCAAAAGCATCCATTCTTCGGCGATCAGCCTTCTTTATGGTCCAGCTCTCACTTCCATACATCACTACTGGGAAAACCATAGTTTGGTTTTTTTTGTGTGTGAGAGAGTGTAGTTCTTTATCTCCTTGGCAGCTGACAGGAGGGCGTTTGATAAAAACACGAAGCTATTTTTATTGATGCTTATCCAAGGCTCACGCCCAGTGCAAAGCATCTTTTGTGCAATCCACTGGGATGAAAGAAAAACTTAATCTAGAGAAGGAACAAAAGGGGTGGGGAAGAGAGAGGGAGCATGAAACAAGATCTTAAGTCTTGAGCGAAAGGGACTAGACCAGGTGAGTGGGGAAGGGGGGTCCCGGATGCCCAGCCTCCTGACCACTAACCCCCCCTCTCCCCCCCCGCAGGTATCAAAATCCCAGAAAACTGCGTCCAGCAGGTGTTGAAGGAACTCAAGCAAATGGACACCAGCGTTAAGCAGAAGCAGAGCCAAGCTTTGCTGGCAGCGGCCTCCGCAGCGCCCGGCCTGCCCTACGCGCTGCTCCCCCTCGACCGCCCGCCCACGCCGGGCACCAGCTTCCTGCCCCAGGACGAAGTCTTGGACCTGACCTACAGTCCCGCCAGTGATGGGATCCCGGACTTCTGGACCGAGGTTGCTGCGGCGCCACCACCACCGCCGCAGCCCCCTGGCCCTCCTTATCATTTCAACTTCCCCCTGCCCTTTGACGGGGCATCCCTGGCGGCGGGAGGCCTGCCCCTGGGCGGCTCCCCTGCCCAGCACGAACCCTCGCCGGCCCCCCAGGCCCACGCCGCCCCGCCACTGCCACCAGACAGCTTCTCCCTGCCCGATCCGGACATCAACTACAAGGAGCTCCTGGAAGAGATGTTGAGCTCGCTCAATGTGGGGCCCGAGGACAGCGCCCAAGGGAGGCAGAGCGTCATTCAGTACCACCCGGGGCAACCCTTCCCCACGTTCTACGAGGACGACGGCAGCTGAGCGGCCATCAAGGAGCGTCGGGCGTGGCGTGGCAGGGACACCCCTATTCCCCCCAGCCAGCCCAAGGGGGTGCGGAAAGGGGTGGCAAGGGTTTAAGGTTTGGAACGGACCACTCCTCTGTCTTATTTTCAAAACAGGGATGACAGGGCAGAGAGTTCGGAGCGGGAGCGAAAACAGGAAAAGTTTTATTTATATATAATTATACAGTCACCTCTGTACTGAATTTTTTTATATATATCTCTATAGATCCGTAAAAGTGGAGGTTTTTTGGGGGGGGGTCAGTGGGAGGTGTAGCGGCGCCTAAACCAGGAGTGAGAGGGGGCAAGGTTGTAGGTCTCTTCGAACTGCCCCCTTCCTGGCTGCACTCCCCCCCCCCCTTTGCCCCTCTGCAAACTACTGAGTTTGGAAAAGTTGGGATCTTTATATTCTTCGCTCCCCTCCCCACGTTCTACCCAGTTTCTTGAGAGCAGAGAGGCGCGCCATTCGAACCCACCACGATGAAAGCTTTCCGGGTGGCCCCAACTTGGTTTTTTCACCCCTCCGGCGGGTTGTTTTGCACAGGTGCAGGGTTCGAGTGACGCTGCACAGCCCTGCACGCTTCTGGTTCTGAGCAAAAAGGGGGCGGGGGATTGCCTTGCAAGTTTCTAGACCACGTGGAGGTAGGGAAACGCTTGAACGTGGGTGGCAGAATTTCTGTGGTCCTCCCTGTTTTCCCGTGCCTGAAGCTCAGCACCTACTCCCAGCCTGCATCCATTGGACTACAGATCCCATCAGTGCCTGGCATCTCACGGCCAGGCGCCAATGGGAATTGTAGTGCAAAAAACAGAGGGGTTAGCGGTTTTTTGCAGTGGCGGGTTTGCCAGGACAGCATTAAACTCTCGGCTCATGGAGGAAGAGGGGGCTCGATCCGCTCAGGCCAAAGAAAGTTCCCGTCAGGCCCAAGCGAGGGCGGAGGTCACCTGTCAGGATTTTATATTTCGGGAAGTGGGGTTCCAGGTCAGGGGCTGCCAAACGTGAGGGTAATATAGGTTAGCTCGGAATTTATTTGCAAACCGCGATTTTTCTGGTTACCCCCCCCCCCCCCGAGAACATTTCTCTCCTTTTTCGTAAACTACCACCGTTTCCGTATGGAGGTAGGGAAAAACGTGGGAAGTTGGTTTCTCCAAACTCCCCCCCGCCCCCCAAAAAAGTCTGCAGGGAATCTTGAAGGTGTTATATCCCATAATAATCCAGCTCAATGCTCCAGATGATCTGTGCAGGGATGGAGCCTTGTCGCTGGAGAAGAGTTCTTTCCCTTCCTGGTTTATTCGCATTTATGCAAGTGGTTTGGAACAGCCCACTCCTTGTTTTTTCCCCCGTCAGAAACAACCCTACCTCCACTTATTAAATTAAAAACCCCTCACCTTCTCCCAAGGAGGCATATATAAGTCACCCCCTACCTCGTCCCGGTAACAATCCATGCTATCAGGGTGAAGTTGTTTTCTGCCACATGCGGCACCCGCTTAAAGTTTTTGAAAATGCCTAGGCAAGGCTCTGGTCCTCGTGGAGGTTCCTTGAGCGCTGGCATGGGCCGTGGGCTTCCTCCTTTGTGGTTGGAGGCATATAGTTCGTTAAGTTTTCTTTCTCCTCCTCCCTCCGCAACAATTTTCCTATACTGCTGCTGCAATTACTCCCCTCTCTTGGCGAGACGGAATCCCCCATGGGGTGGGGGTCTCTCGACATCCCCCACCCAGATCCACAGCGCTCAGAGGATCGCCACGGTTTCGCAACGCCTGCTACTTCATGTATTCTGAGAATCGGTCCCCTCCCTCCCCGTCGTTTTTTTAAAAAGGAAATTTCTAATCCTCATGACTCTCACAAGCTTTGCAGGAAAGATGGGGATCTAGAAGGAAGGAAAGGGCGGGCGGGGAAGTAAAAGAAAGATAGGAAGATTTGCAAGGCAGCTCCAGTGTCCCCCGATTTCCCCCCACCCCCCGGCCAGAAAGCAGAGGAACGAAGCAATTATGCAAAAAGAGAAAAAAACTATGCAAAGACGCTGTTTTGCAGGCAGCAGGAGGGATTTGGTTTTCTCCGGAATTTCCATCCCGATTTGTATCGCCCTTGAGGGCGGAGACCACATTCTCGTTTCCCAATCACAATCGTGCGTTGCCGTTTAAAGATTTTAGTAGCCATAAGCGAATCCAGGCAGCCTGCTTTTAGGGTTCGTTTCCCGAAAGGAGTTGGGCGGGGGGGGGGGGGAGCTTAAAAACTCAGGAAAGAATTGGAGGTGTGCTCAAGTTGGGGCTACTTCCCCCCAAATAGGAATATCTCAGAATTGTTATGTGGTTATTTTATGCTGGTTTAATTATTTTTTTTCAAAAAGTAAATAAATCTGTATTTCCCAAGGCAGTGAGACTCCCTTTAAGGAGATACAACCCTCTGTACCTTCACCCTCCATTTTGTCAGGAAAACTTAATATGTAACAACTACTTTTTAAAAAAACTAAATTATTATGCTGTTTTTTTGTTCTATTGATTGTATTTTTGAAATGGAAAATCTCTTCCCCTTCCTGGTTGGCACTTTCTAACCAACTTCCTTTTTTGTCAGCGTATTTTTTTTTTCCTATGGATATTTATAATTAATTCAGAATTGTGTAAATATATATATGTAAAAAAAAGGGGGGTGCCTGCGAAGAGGAAGGGGGAGAAGTCCTTTACCCGTTTTTGTTTTGTTTCGTTTTTGTTGATGAGGAAATGTGCCTTTTAACTCGTGATTCTGGAATTTTCTACCGAAGGATTAAAACGTTGGCATTTCAGCTCAGCGGAGAGGTCGAGTCTCGAATTTTTTACACGCATGAGAAAATGAAAGGGGGTGTTTTGTATGCTTTTGATTTGCTAGAGTTTCAAAAACCCGTAAAACACCCTGAAATTGTGAAAGCATGAAATGCAACAGATGGGCTACCCAACCTCTCTTTAGAAACCTCCAGTGAAGAAGGGAGTCCACATTCTCAGATCATGAATCCCGCTGCCAAACAGGCTCCAATTAGTTATTTAGCACATTATTCATTACTGAACTGTAAAAGGTAAAGGGACCCCTGACCATTAGGTCCAGTCGTGGCCGACTCTGGGGTTGCGACGCTCATCTCGCTTTATTGGCCGAGGGAGCTGGCGTACAGCTTCCGGGTCATGTGGCCAGCAGGACTAAGCCGCTTCCGGCAAACCAGAGCAGCGCATGGAAACGCCGTTTACCTTCCCGCCGGAGCGGTACCTATTTATCTACTTGCACTTTGACGTGCTTTCGAACTGCTAGGTTGGCAGGAGCAGGGACCGAGCAACGGGAGCTCACCCCATCACGGGGATTTGAACCACTGACCTTCTGATCAGCAAGTCCTAGGCTCTGTGGCGGGCTGCACCAAAACGAAAGCCGCAAGGCAAGGACGCTCAGGTCCTGCTCTGCAGCTGATGGAACAAGCCCGTCTCTCCCGCCTCTTCTCATCTTCAAAGTCCGAAGGCAGCGAGACAGAATTCCACAGACACAAGTCACGTCAGGAGGAGAGACGAAAACACTTTTATTGCTACGGCATTGGCAGGCAACTCAGGCCCCAGAGTCTACCGCCTCCCCGTCCCTGCAAGAGTTTGCAAATATATATATATATCTTTTTCTCAGGCCTGCCCCACCAAACGGGTTTGGCTTCAAGGCAAGCCATCATCCAGACAAACTTTGCAGGAATGCAGAGGAGAGAGTCAGGGCTGAGGAAAAGCAGGGTGATCCGGTGTCGTGTTCAGCTAAGTCCTACAGGTAAGCGGGCAGGTCCTTCTCAATCACCTGCAGGCGGAGGAGAAAAGGTGATCAGTGGCTGCAAAGTACCGTATTTTTCGCTCTATAAGACACACCAGACCACAAGGCGCACCTAGTTTTTGGAAGAGGACAACAAGAAAAAAAAAATTCTGAATCTCAGAATCCAGAACAATAATAGGGATTGCTGTGCAGTGAAAGCAGCAATCTCTCTTGCTGTTCTGCCTTCTGGGATAGCTGCGCAGCCTGCATTCGCTCCATAAGCCGCACACACATTTCCCCTTACTTTTTAGGAGGGAAAAAGTGAGTCTTATAAAGCAAAAAATACGGTAGCTTCCAGCAACACCTAATGTGGCATCTTCGCCTTCGACCCAGTCCCTCCTCCAAGCGTCCCGATGTTTCAGGGACAGCCCTGGAATTACAGAAGTCATCCCAGTTTCTGATTTGAGCTCTAATTGTCCCTTTTTGGACCCACAGCTGTCCATGGAGGCGCAGGGCAGTTCTGTCTCCAGGGCAGCTGTCTCCCAGCTCCATCTGGTACACAGGATGAGACCCTTCCTGCCCACAGACTGTCTGGCCAGAGTGGTGCATGCTCTGATTATCTCCAGCTTAGACTACTGCTCTTATGAAACAAGGTTATTACGATAATCCTGCCAATGTTCTTGAAGAAGGTACCCCTGACCATTAGGTCCAGTCGTGGCAGACTCTGGGGTTGTGGCATTCATATCGCTTTACTGGCCAAGGGAGCCGGCGTACAGCTTCCGGGTCATGTGGCCAGCAGGACTAAGCCGCTTCTGGCGAACCAGAGCAGCGCACGGAAACGCCGTTTACCTTCCCGCCGGAGCGGTATTTATTTATCTACTTGCACTTTGACGTGCTTTCGAACTGCTAGGTGGGCAGGAGCAGGGACCGAGCAACGGGAGCTCACCCCGTCATTGCGGGGATTCGAACCGCCGACCTTCTGATCAGCAAGCCCAAGAGGCTGAGGGGTTTAGACCACAGTGCCACTGTATGCAGGGCAGACTAAGGGCACTCTTGATGCCATCTTCTGGTGCAAAGCCAAAACTGAAAATTGAGTGTGGTACTTACAAATGGGTCGTCCATTGGGCTGTACCTCTTCACCACCTGGCCCTCTTTGTTGATGAGAAACTGGAGGAAGAGAGAGAGAGAGAGAGAGAGAGAGAGAGAGAGAATGAGAGAGAATATGAATGGAGGACAGCTAGTGAACAAAGAGTGCCTTGAACCAGGGAAGGAAATCCAGGGTGCTTCGATATGGGATGAAACCAGGGTATCTTTCAGCACAGCAGAAACCCTGGCTCTCCCAGGGACCAAGATGGAGGCACTGCAGCGATGGGCACGGTGCTGAGGGCCAGGCAGACGGGCCTGGGGACCACCATTGCCTTACCCCACTCATGACCAGTAATGGTTGTAAGGGGGTTACTTGTGCGTAAATTGCCTTCGGTTTAGTTAGATTGCTATCCCAACCATGCTTAGGCTCAGAGCTCACCCTCCGTGACCTGTTAGTCACTTGCAGAATCCGTCAGTGGGTGTTTCTTGAACCTCTTCCAGCATAAAAGCTGTTGGACGCCAAGTCTCCTCCTATGTTCCCTGCGCGGAACTCGTCTGCGCAAGTAAGGGGAAGGGAGGGGCGTGCCAGCGCTCTCTCCACTAGTCTCTGGTGAAGGGTCTTGGAGCCCTGTCCCCAATTCCTCCATCTCCCTCTCTCCTCCACTGGTGCTACGCTGAATTCCTTCCCCCCTGCTGGTCCCCTCTCCGGCATCGCTCTGGAGCCCTGCCTCCGCCTCTCGCTCTGATGTCAGTTCCCTGACATGACCTCTATACAGTGGTACCTTGGTTCTCAAACTTAATCCGTTCCGGAAGTCCGTTCCAAAACCAAGGCGTGCATTCCCATAGAAAGTAACGCAAAACGGATTAGTCCGTTCCAGACTTTTAAAACCAACCCCTAAAACAGCAATTGGACATGAATTTTACTATCTAACGAGACCATCCATAAAATGAAAGCAAGAAACCAGGTACTGTAGTCGCCCAATCAGTAGCTGAACTGGGTTGCACACAGTCACAAAAAGTGAAGCAAAAACTGAGAATAAATAGCAAAAACATACAGACCTCAGCGCAACACTCGTCTAAACGGATGTGTGGCACTCAAAACGGAAGCATAAGACTCAAAACAGAGCACATTTGGCTTTCAGAAAAAGTTTGCAAACCAGAAAACTTAACTTCTGGGTTTGCAGTGTTTGGGTTCTAAGTTGTTTGAGTACCAAGGCGTTTGAGAACCAAGGTACCACTGTACCTGAAGGCCTGGCCTCTCCCCATTCAAACTGACCCGGACCCCGCGCTTGTTGTCAGAGGCCCTTCTCAGTGTCCCTCCTCCCTGAGAGGTTCAGAGGCCTTTAGCCATTAAATAACCTCCATAAAATGTGTTCTTAATGAACCCTGGGATTTTTGAGATTATATACATTGATTAAGTAATTGTAATTTAGTGCCCCCCGCCACAGGCCTGAGGTTCCTCCCACCCCTGGGCTTAATGGCTCCAAAGCAGATTAAACAACTCCACGGAGGACAGTTCCTATCAGCAGCTGGCGATCGAACCTCCATCTGCCAGGGCAGTCTACCAGCTGCCAGGGAGCGCTTTGGGGCTTGGAAACAGGAGGCCGGACTTGATAGGCCCAGCGATGCCCCCAAAGGGAGTTAAGATACACTTCAGAATTGCCTCCCTGCCAAAGCTGGGATGGGGGAGATCTGTTGCTGGATTTGCCCCCTTCCCCGGCCAGGGATGCTGGGAGCTGGAGGGGCACAGATGTTGCCCAGGCCGATCCAATCGAGGGAGGGCACCCAAAAGGGGAAAGGGCTGCAGTCCAGCTGGGATTCAAGAGCCAGGAGTCGAATGCTGAAAGCTCACCTTGCTGAAGTTCCACTTGATGGCACTAGGTGACGGGGGAGACAAAAAACAACAAGACGACTTTAGTTTCGGAACAGGAAATCCAGAAGAGGTCCGTCTATCAAACTGAAAGGCCCCTGAGGTTGCGCTGTTCAGATTACCCCCCCCCCCCCAAAAAAAAACTACCATCAGCTCTGGCAAACCAGAATGGCTGGTTGTCAGGGATGACGGAAGCTGCGGCAATAACTGGATAAAACCACACCGGCTGCCTGTAATCTAGAACACAGGGCAAGGGTCAAGATATTGTTCGGGAATCACAACAGTTGCAACTTGGTTCTTTATCGAACTGGGAGATCAGGGAACCAGGCAGAGGGCCTTCTCGGTGGTGGCACCCGCCCTCCCACCAGATGTCAAAGAGAAGAACAACTACCAGACTTTTAGAAGACATCTGAAGGCAGCCCTGTTTAGGGAAGCTTTTAATGTTAAACAGACCACTGTATTTTATTATTTTGTTGGGAGCCACCCAGAGTGGCTGGGAAAACCCAGCCAGATGGGCGGGGTATAAATAGTAAATTATTATTTATTATTATTAATTATTATTATTATTATTATTATCATCATCATCATCATCATTATCAGCGGCATGCCTTGCCTTGGTCCTAACTGGAGTTTTGCAAAGGTAGGCTAGATCGCAGCGGGGAGCTCTGGAATAAATACCCACCCAGGCCCCAATCTTCACACAAACAGCACAGGGAGGAACTGTTAACCACCTCTCCACCCCAAAAAGGTTCACAGCCTCTTCTCCCCGCCCCCAAGGGTACCAGTTTTTTTGTTAAGGTTTCGAGAGAGCGCTCAATATATATTTGCAGACCCTTCAAAACAAAACACAAAGACACCCTCCCGTGGGGCTTTGCCCTGCCATCATGAGGTCTAGGAACCTGGGTCTCCCAAAGCAGAGCTCAGATTCTCTGCAGGGGTTGTGGTTTTTGCAAAACTGACAGAACCTCGTCCTTAAAGGGGATTCAGAATTGGGGACCGGGGGCCAGGATCATACCCCATTAAGAAGCAGGGAGGAGAGGCCCTGAGACACCCCCAATGTTTTGGCGCTCCTCTGTTAACAGTTGTGATGTTTAAGGCGGCTTTCCTTGGTCAGGATGGATGCCACTGCATAAAGGGAAGTCCCCACGCCTGCAAATTACACAAGCTTAGAGCCATTCCCCCACCTTAGAGTTTTGCGCACATGTACAAATTAAGCCACGTTCTCCAGAGTAAAGCACATCTGCATTCTCAAACAGGGCCGGATTTAGGTTTAATGAGGTTCTAAGCTCCTGAAGGTAATGGGGCGCTTTCTATGTCCAGCTGTCCTTTGTCAATAACAAATTGTCGCTGTTTTTTGTGTTGAATATATGCTATATGGCAATTTATGGACCGAATAGGTATCTCAAGCCATTTGCACATGCAGAATGTAGGCACCGCATACAGTGGTATACCTCTGGTTACATATGCTTCAGGTTACATACACTTCAGGTTACAGACTCCGCTAACCCAGATATAGTACCTCGGGTTAAGAACTTTGCTTCAGGATGAGAACAGAAATCGGGCTCCGGCGGCGCGGAGGCAGCAGGAGGCCCCATTAGCTAAAGTGGTGCTTCAGGTTAAGAACAGTTTCAGGTTAAGAACGGACCTCCAGAACGAATTAAGTACTTAACCTGAGGTACCACTGTATATAGAAAGGAGCAAACCAGGGATATTTTAGAGAGCAGGCTAGCATGCGGGGGCCATGACTTACATCATAGGAGCCTACACAACACAAAACACTGTTATGTAGGTTTTATTTGTTTTTTTCATCTTATATTTTGGAAATGTAGATCCAGTGGTTTTTTTCCTTTAAGTTTTTTTGGGGGCCCCAAGAGAGTGGGGCCCGAAGCTATAGCTTGTTTGGCTTATACGTAAATCCGGCACTGTTATCGGAGCTGGGTGCGAGAAGAAGTGGGCATCGTCTCTGCATATAGGCCATTTACCAAAGCGTATACTATAATTCCAGCTCCCGCGGTTCAGAAACTCACTTGCCCAGCGTCCCCCGGCCTTTGGGCTGGCTCTTCATCCACTTCCAGAGGGGGTGGGCGCCATCCCCGTTCACATCGATCTTGCTGAACATGTCGAACTTCACACCGTAACCTGCAGCGAAGGCTTTGATTTCCTCGTTGGTGCCCGGCTCCTGCAGTTTGGGGAAGGGAGATGAGAAATGGTTGTTGCTGGTGCCTGTCTGCCCACCCCTCCTCAAAAAAAAAAGGAGCAAAAAAAGTACTTCACACCATGCGGTTGCCAGACCTCCCGGCACCCTACCTGCTTGCCGAACTGGTTACAGGGGAACCCCAAGATGCGTAAACCTTTCTCAGCGTATCTGCTGTACAGGTCGACAAACTGAGTGTAGTTCACGCCCGTCTTGCCTCATTTCGAGGCCACGTTGGTGACGATGCAGACATGGCCCCTGCAGAGACGGAAGGGAAACGTTTGTGAAGGAAGGCCCTGATCCAACCGTCATGCGAGTACAGTGGTGCCCCGCAAGATGGAAAACCCGCTAGACGAAAGGGTTTTCCGTTTTGGAGGCGCTTCGCAAAATGAATTTCCCTATGGGCTTGCTTCGCAAGACGAAATGTCTTGCGAGTTTTTTCGACTTCCCCCCTTTCCCCCCCTTTTTCTAAGCCGCTAAGCCGCTTATCTACTAAGCTGATAAGCCGCTAAAAGCCACTAAGCCGTTAATAGCACTAATCCGCTAAGCCGTCAATGGGCTTGCTTCGCAAGACGAAAAAACCGCTAGACGAAGAGAATCGCGGAATGGATTATTTTTGTCTTGCGAGGCACCACTGTATATATATTTACAGTAGGTACCGTATTTTTCGCTCTATAGGACGCACCCGACCATAGGACACACTTTGTTTTAGAGGGGTAGAACAAGGAAAAAAAATCTCCCCCTCTCTGCTCAGCACCCCTTCCGCGAAGCGGCAGGAGAAACGGAGCCCCTTCCATTTCTTCTCCCGCTTGCCTGAAGGGGCACTGCCCTTCTCTGCTGTCTCCTTCTCTGCTGAAGCCAGGAGAGTCTTGCTCTCCCGGCTTCAGCAAAATGAACCCGAAGCCTCCAGAGAGCAGCGGCTATCCCTGAAGCCTTCGCAGCGCAGCGCAAGTTCCCGCTGCGCTCCGGAGGCTTCAGGTTCCTTTCGCTGAAGCCAGGAGAGTCTTGCTCTCCCGGCGGCTATCCCTGAAGCCTGGAGAGCGAGAGGGGTCGGTGCGCACCGACCCCTCTCGCTCTCCAGGCTCCAGCAAAAGCAACTCGAAGCCTCCGAAGCATGGAGGGAGCGCTTCCTCTGCGCTTCGGAAGCTTTGCATTGCTATCGCTGAAGCCAAGGAGCCTGAATTCACTCCATAGGACGCACATACATTTCCCCTTAATTTTTGGAGGGGGAAAAGTGCGTCCTACAGAGCGAAAAATACGGTAAGTCAATGAGCAAGTCAGATGAGCTTGAATATGCAGAAGGCACCAAAAATAAATTCAAGGAACCGCAGAAAGAGGGAGAAGTGGTGTCAAAATCTGGAAATGTTAAATTGACTGTAAAACCAATGAAATGTATAAATTTGAAAAATATTAATAAGAAACTGACCTGACAATTCTGCCAAGTCAGTGGTGGCCAAACACGGCCCTCCAGATGTTTTGGGACTACAACTCCCATCGTCCCTGACCCCTGGTCCTGTTATAGTTAGGGATGATGGGAGTTGTAGTCCCAAAAAATATCTGGAGGGCCGAGTTTGCCTATGCCTGCCTTGATTCAAGGCAGGAAGAGTGGGCCCAAACAAATATGCAGAGGGAAGAAAATACCCCGCGCAATTACCTGTACCGCTCGAGCGAGATGTCGGCGCCATCGATGTCCGTGGCGTGGAAATCGTAGATGGATTTGGCAGACTGCCAGTCGGTTTCTTGAGCACACTGGAAGCGGGGAGAAACAGGAAGCGGGGGGTCAGGCAGAAACACACCTCAAATCAAAAGTACAGGGGCACCTCGGTTTTCAAACAGCTCGGTTCACGAACAACTTGGAACCCAGACGCTGCAAAACCGGAAGTAGTTTTCAAACGTTTTTTCAGAAGCCGAACGTGCTCCATTTCGCGTCCCCTGCGTTTCCTGTTGCGCTGCTGATTTGCGCCCCCCCACCCCGTTGTAATTCAAGCCTTCCTTTTCGATTGCAGTGTTCTGAATACAGTGGTACCTCAGGTTAAGTACTTAATTCATTCCGGAGGTCCGTTCTTAACCTGAAACTGTTCTTAACCTGAAGCACCACTTTAGCTAATGGGGCCTCCCGCTGCTGCGGCACTGCCAGAGCACGATTTCTGTTCTCATCCTGAAGCAAAGTTCTTAACCTGAAGCACTATTTCTGGGTTAGCGGAGTCTGTAACCTGAGGTACCACTGTACTGGTTGTAAATATTAAGATGATACCAGCAAGAATGAGTCTTTCTGTAAATAAGTCATTTAAATCAAGTCTTACTGACTAGTGATTTAAATCGGCTTGATTTAAATCAAATCCACCCTGATTCAGAAAGAGCTCTTGTGGCATTCTCGCGTGTGTGTGTGTGTGTGTTTCGAGGGCTGCAAATCTCCCATTTCCCTCTCCTTCCAGCGCCAGGGCTCAGCGTTGGAAATTAGCCAGGCGCATTTCGCGACTGGTGCAAAATCTAACACCATCCCATGGGAGATCTCTGGATCTCAAATTGCCAATGTACATCTCCGTCCGCCTGGCCTCTCCAGCTTTCTGAAGAGGGTCAACTCAGAAGAGCTTGTTCCTTGCCAACTGGAGTCGGCCAAGCGTGCTGTCCTCGCGGGGCAACTGATGCCCAGAACCCCTAATAAAACTACAGTTCCCAGAATTCTCCTTGACCTGGGTCAAGAGGCATAACTTGGACTTTAACCGTTACAACACACAGGGACGGATCCAGGAGGCTAAACTGCAATTAAGGGGGCTTTCACCAGTCAGGGATTTCAATGGAATTAACGTGCGATTAAATTAATCTGGATCCAAAGCCCCTATCCTTTCCCTCCCCTACCCAGGTTATCTCAAGGAGGGGGCGGGAATCTGTCACCCAAGCAGCATGGGGGGGGGGGAAGGTTGTAGTCTGGCAATCTCTGCAGGCCACAGATCTCCCCGTTGCTGTTTAAAAAAACAGTTGACAGACAAGAGGAACCTCTATGGATAATATGCCAGATCAGTGGTCTACCTACTGCGATTATCACATAGCCTGGGATGACCACCACTAGCCCCAAGAAGCTAGACTCTATATCATTGTGCATCATTGGACGCACAGAGGAAAATAATAACAGGCCAAAGGGGGGTCACCTAGTCCTGTTCTCACAGCAGCCAAGCATTTATTATTATTCTAATTATTAATTCAATGTATTATTATTATTTATTCAACTTATACACCGCCCTTTACCCGGACGTCTCAGGTTTCCCCAGCCACTCTCGGCGGCTTCCAACAAAATATGTAAATACAATAGTCTGTCACACATTAAAAGCTTCCCTAAACAGGGCTACCTTCAGATGTCTTCTAAAAGTCTGGTAGTTGTTTTTTCTTTGACATCTGGTGGGAGGGCGTTCCACAGGGCGGGCGCCACCACCGAGAAGGCCCTCTGCCTGGTTCCCTGTAACCTGGCTTCTCGCAGCGAGGGAAGGCCCTCGGTGCTGGACCTCAGTGCCAGGAAGAACCATGGAGGTAGAGACGCTCCATGGTGTTTCCGTGCGCTCTGGTTTCCGTCACGGTGTCCCTTTACACCAGATGCGGTTTAGTCCTGCTGGCCACATGACCCGGAAAGCTGTCTGGGGACAAACACCGGCTCCCTTGGCCTGAAAGCAAGAAGAGCGCCGCAACCCCACAGTCTCCTTCGACTGGACTTGACCGTCCAGCGGTCCTTTACCTTTTTTAAAACCTTATTATTAGTATTATTGGGGCACAGGTGGCGCTGAGGTCTAAACCACTGAGCCTAGGGCTTGCCGATCAGAAGGTCAGCGGTTTGAATCCCCGTGACGGGGTGAGCTCCCGTTGTTCAGTCCCTGCTCCTGCCAACCTAGCAGTTCAAAAGCACGCAAAAGTGCAAGTAGATAAATAGGTACCACTCCGACGGGAAGGTAAACGGTGTTTCCATGCGCTGCTCTGGTTTGCCAGAAGCGGCTTAGTCCTGCTGGCCACATGACCCGGAAGCTGTACGCCGGCCCCCTCGGCCAGTAAAGCGAGATGAGCACCGCAACCCCAGAGTCGGCCACGACTGGACCTAACAGTCAGGGGTTCCTTTACCTTTACCATTAGTATTTCTGCGCAAGCGCAATCCCTGGCATCCCCCAGTTAAAAGGATAACAGGTAACAGAGGGTGTGGGTAGACCCTTCTGAGACTACAGTGGTGCCCCGCAAGACGAATGCCTCGCAAGACGAAAAACTCGCTAGACGAAAGAGTTTTCCGTTTTTCGAGGTGCTTTGCAAGACGAATTTCCCTATGGGCTTGCTTCGCAAGACAAAAACGTCTTGTGGGTTTGCTTCGTTTTTCGTAAAACCGTTAATACCCGGGGAATCCGCGCTCCGCAAGACAAAAAAAATCGCAAGACGAAGCAACTCGTGGAACGAATGATTTTCGTCTTGCGAGGCACCACTGTACTCTGGAGTGCCACTGCCAAGTCAGTGCAGTGCAGAAATTATTGGGTGGAAAAATAATCTGAGCGTGTTCTGATGTGCCCTGCATTTCAAACAGCTCTGGTTTACAACCAGGAGTCCCAAACAAACCAACGCTCTCCCTGTCCCTTTGTTGATGCTGACCTCTAAAAATTCTTGTCTTTCAATCCTCCCCTGATGCTCATGTGATCGAGGACAATGCATGTGGGTGGTTCAAGGCCTTTGCCTTCTCTCTCTCTCTCTCTCCTCCCATCCCCAATCCCTGTTACACAAAAGGCTCCATTAGGCAATAAGATTACACACAGAGGAAAGATCAGGAAGGAATTTAGAGCGGCCACTTTGGTTGCCTTTTATAACCAGGCTTAATCAGGATCCCAAAGGATCTTGCAAATGAACAGCAGTAAATAAATTAAAAAAAACAGCCCTCTGACTCATAACAAAGATAGCAGAACCGGTCTCAAAGGTGGAAGTTTCCACCGACTTCTCAGTTCTTAAGACTGCATTGCAGATGAAAGCAGCTGCCGCCACGAACTTTGGCTTCCAAGAGCACTTCAAGGCCCTGGACTTTTGTTTCTTGAGAATAGTCACGTGAAGCAGAAACCAGGGAAGTCGGCTGAGTGCCAACGCTGCCCTGCTCCCAGATTAAGGAATGTTTCGCAACGCAAACTGGGTTAATCACCAGCCAAAACAGCGCTGTGATTAAAACGTGCTTGCTAGGAACCAGCGTCTTGGAAAGTGGAGAGACAGGAACGGCATTTGCCCATGATTAAAAATGGCATCCCTTCGCTTGGGGGAAAAAAGGCATTTCTTCCAGGCAGGTAAAGTAAGTTGGCAGCGACTTTCGGACAGGAAAACACTTTGTCCTATGTGCGGTGAACTTGTAGTACTCACGGCTACAAAATAGGATCGCTTTCTAATGGCGATGGCTTTTAAGACTGGAAAGAATACACGGACAATAGGTAATCTGAGCAGCTATCATGGTAAAACAAGGTTTTCAAGGGGACTTTCAGATGCCCGAGCCTCTAAATCCCAAGTGTGGAACAGGAGGTGAATACTGACTTGGCGATACTGTACTGGGTGGGTATTTTACTCCCTCCTCCCCAAAGCAGAAGGGAGCCGATAAGCACACCTGAATTAGGGGGAAAAGCTTACTTATAAATAAAATTATAAGCTTGGCCAGAGATGTTCCCACTGCATTAATAAAAAACATCTTTATACGTTGCCCCAGGTCTTACAGAGAACACGCATTCAAGATGGAAAAGCCTCGGGTGAAAGTTGCTTTGCTTTTGATTACTTTTGAGGCAGCAACTAATTGCAGTTAATTGCCTACACTGGGACAGGTGTAGGCAATTGCTCAGGGAATGACTGGTGCAGAGAATTAGGCGCTACACAGGTGCAAGAGGCAGGAGGGAGTTTCTAGCACAAAATTATGAAACCAGGTTGTGTGCTTTTAGGCTCCAAAGCCCACCACAGCGACGGACCCCAGAGAGAAACAGGAGGAACCGGTTGCCCCACAGAATCAGGTAGGGGAGGAAAGAAGCAAACTCCAAGCAGACCCACCCGATATTAAATGACACGGCTAATTTAGGTCTACTCATTTTCATGGGTCCACTTTTGAGTAGAACGTCCCTGAATTCCACCCACCGTGTTCTGGAAGTAGCCAGAGAACAGCAAGACATCGGGTCACATCGCAAAAGGTAGCAGAGTGACCCAAAGCGAGCCAGCCAACCCCACAAAACCAGTGATTAGCATTGGGCCAGGACCTGGAAGGGCTTGAGTTCGAATCCTTCCACTCAGGAAGCTCACTGGCCGGCCAATACCCCTTTAACTTGCCTCGCAGGCCTGTTGCGAGGATGAAACAGGGAGCGGAGGCAGTATCACATACAGCAGCACCCTTAACTCTTTGCAATAAACGTGTGGCGAATATATTGCAAGCATGTTAGGGAACATAATGATCCAAGACCCAGAGAATAACGGAAAGTGTTGGCTGTTTCACAACAGGGCGAAAAGAGTTTCGTTACTGCGGCAGCAGGCCTCCCCACTTGCTTATCTTTAAATGCATTTATAGGACACCGTAGCATTTCTGGGAACTGGCAGCCACCCTCCACAGCTGCTAACACACCAAGACCCCTTTTCCAATACACCCTGGGAGACAAAAGGCTATATATGTGTATGTGTATATGCATACACACACTACACACACACACACATTATATAGACACACACACATGTATACACACACACACAGACACACACACACACATATATATATAGACCCACACACACACACACACATATATATATATATATAGACACACACACACACATATATATATAGACACACACACACACACATATATATATATATATATAGACACACACACATATATATATAGACACACACATATATATATATATATAGACACACACACATATATATAGACACACACACACATATATAGACACACACACACACACACACACACATATATAGACACACAAACACACATACATATATACACACACACACACACACACACATATATATAGACACACACATACATATATATATAGACATACACACACATATATATAGACACACACATACATATATATATATAGACACACACACACATATATATAGACACACACATACATATATATATATAGACACACACACACATATATAGACACACACATACATATATATATATATAGACACACACACACATATATATATAGACACACACACACACACACATATATATATACACACACAAATGCATATATATAATAATAATAATAATTTATTATTTGTACCCCGCCCATCTGGCTGGGTTTCCCAGCCACTCTGGGCGGCTTCCATAGAAACCAAAAACACACTAAAATATCACAGATTAAAAACTTCCCTGAACAGGGCTGCCTTCAGATGTCTTCTGACAACACACACACACACACACACGCATATATACATATATATATATACATACACACACACACACACGAAAGAAACTGCCCCAAGGATTATGGGAATTATTGCAACACTAGAAAAAGAATTTAGGAAGGAAATCAGCTTAACACTCCATTTCATGGGAGAGGCAGACCATGGACCCAAAGGGATTATGGGGGGAAGAAAAAGAAGAGCCAAGAAAACAATGGTCCAAGGATTTGTTAGGTCCTCCAAGAGGGCGACGCTCTAGCCCCCCACGTCTATGGTATGACCACCGAGAACCCAGGGGCGGCTAGAGCGGGCCGGGCTGAGAGGCCTAGCCGGGCCTAGCGCGACCAAGCCTTTCTCCGAAACTCACCATTGTCCTGGTCAGGCCCCGCGTCGCCAGCAGCCCGCACAGAAGCGTCCTCTTCACTAAGCGCTCCAAGCTCATCCCCTTCGGCCGCTTTCCGCGGACTCCGCCTTTATCCTTCCCCTCAGAAACGGCTCAAACTCACGGCAGCCAATCAGCGGGCGGCTTCTGCGGACGCCCCGCGTCGAAAGCCCCGCCCCGCTCTCTCTCGACCAATGGGGCAGCGGGAAGGGCGGGACGAGGTTTAGCAAGCGGCGGGTAAGACGCGAGGCCCCGCCCTTTCGTACGAGCGCTGATAGGGCCGTGGACGTTACGGGCAGGTGGCGCAGCCAATCGGGAAGATCTGCATCCCAGATGCGGTTGTCTTGGAAATTAACATCTGGAGCATCCTTGGAGTGGAGCCAGGAGCCAGGATACTCTGGTTGAAGGAGAAGAAGAGGAGTAGTTTGGATTTGATATCCCACTTTATCAGTACCCTAAGGACACGGGTGGCGCTGTGGGTTAAACCACAGAGCCTAGGACTTGCTGATCAGAAGGTCGGCGGTTCGAATCCCCGCAATGACGGAGTGAGCTCCCGTTGCTCGGTCCCTGCTCCTGCCAACCTAGCAGTTCGAAAGCACGTCAAAGTGCAAGTAGATAAATAGGTACCACTCCGGCGGGAAGTAAAGTGAGATGAGCGCCGCAACCCCAGAGTCATCCACGACTGGACCTAATGGTCAGGGGTCCCTTATCCTTTAATTCAAGCAAGTAAGTTTTGTAATGAGTTTGTGTTACACTTAAATTGGGAGTTGCAGGACGTTTCCATCAAACCAAAATTTACAGCAATGTGAGATGTGTTGTTGAAGGGGCTGTTAACGAGAGAGCTCCATAATTTAATGTTAGAGAGCCAGTGTGGTGTAGTGGTTAAAAGCGGTGGACTCGCAATCTGGGGAACCAGGTGCGCATCTCTGCTCCTCCACATGCAGCTCCTGGGTGACCTTGGGCTAGTCACACTTCTCTGAAGTCTCTCAGCCCCACTCACCTTACAGAGTGTTTGTTGTGGGGCAGGAAGGGAAAGGGGAATGTTAGCCGCTTTGAGACTCCTTAGAAGGTAAAGGGACCCCTGACCATTAGGTCCAGTCGTGACCGACTCTGGGGTTGCGGCGCTCATCTCGCTTTAGTGGCCGAGGGAGCCAGTGTACAGCTTCCGGGTCATGTGGCCAGCAGGACTAAGGCGCTTCTGGCGCACGGAAACACCGTTTACCTTCCCGCTGGAGCGGTACCTATTTATCTACTTGCACTTTGACGTGCTTTCGAACTGCTAGGTTGGCAGGAGCAGGGACCGAGCAACGGGAGCTCACCCCGTCATTGCGGGGATTCGAACCGCCGACCTTCTGATCGGCAAGTACTAGGAACATGAAGGCTGGAATCCATGCCGCCAGCCAAGGTCAATTGTATTCATCATTAAAACATAATTCCACAGATGTATTCAAGTATACACCAATGCTGCAGCTAAATTGGCGTCAAAGTCAATAAGGCAAAGTTCTCTTGCCTGTTATTGATTTTATGCTTGTCTCATTTGTTTGGACCTCTCAAGGGAGCCAAGTGTTCTGATTAGAGCCAGAGAAATTGCCGCCAGCTTTCTCAGTTTGCAGCCCTGTTTTCTTCCAGTGCCAGGCAAACAATCTTTCTACTCCCCTGGGCTTACAAACTTTTTAATTACGTGTGATGGTTGACGCCGGTTGCTTTTCTCCCAAGAAGCAGGCGTCTTTTAATTTCGTGACTACTGTCACCATCTGCAGTGATCATGGAGCCCAAGAAAGTCAAATCTCTCACTGCCTCCATTTCTTCCCCTTCTATTTGCCAGGAGGTGATGGGCCCAGTGGCCATGATCTTCATTTATTTGATGTTGAGCTTCAGACCACATTTTGCGCTCTCCTCTTTCACCCTCATTAAAAGGTTCTTCAATTCCTCCTCACTTTCTGCCACCAAGGTTGTGTCATCTGCAGATCTGTTTATTGATGTTTTCATGTTTTATTGATGTTTTCATGCTTTATTGATGTTTTCATGTTCTTTAAACCGCTTTGAGGCTTTTCTTAAAAAATATAAAACGAGATAGAACTGAAATAAATAATAATAACCCAAAGGACATGAAAAGGAGAGCCCAAAAAACAAAATACATCTCTATCTCTCAATATCTCTACGTATCCCGGAAATCACCGACACACGCATAGCGCTAGACCCCTCTTCCTTTTTTGTCTAGCTCTAGCGACCACGCTGCTCCCTGGGGCCGCCTTCCTGCGCATGCGCCTCCTCTCGCAATGCCTCGTGGGAGTCGTAGTTTCTGCCACACGCGCTGCGGCTTACCCGGCTGCGCGAAGCGGGATGCCTATTGGCTGGCGTGATAGAGGAGGAGGAGGAGCAACGCCGCGCCTGCGCAGTGGGGACCAGCCAATGTGGTCTGGGTGGGAGCTGAGATGAGGGGGGTTTGAGAGAGGGGCATGTCCATGCTGAAGCTGCAGGGGGCGCTGCTGCTGCTGCGGGGCACAGGTAGGCAGTTCAACAGGTGGGGAGGGGAGGGGGGAGTCAGGCAGCCACCTCCCCCCATACAATTCCACCCCCCAAAAAATTGGGGAGGGGGCTGGAGCCCTATGCCCTCCTCTAATATGGGGAGAGTGTGGGGTGGTCCTCAGTGGGAAGGCTGCATCTAATTCACCCCTGACACTCTTCCTTTCAGGGGCTCCCCCCAATGGGGAGAGAAGCCCCCCTACCCATAATTGCAAATTGGGGAGGGGGGCTGGGGCCCTCTCCCCTCCTATAATATGGGGAGAGTGGGGGGTGGGGTGGAGTGGGGGGTCCTTAGTGGGAGGCCTCGATCAAATCCCCCCCCCGCCACTCTCCCCCACTTGAGAGTAAAGCCCCCTACCCATAACTGCAAATTGGAGAGGGGACTGGGGTCCTATCCCCTCCTCTAATATGGGGAGAGTGTGGGGTGGAGTGGGGTGGGGGGTCCTCAGTGGGAGGGCTGCATCTTATTCACTCCTGACACTCTTCCTTTCAGGGGCTCCCCCCAATGGGGGGAGAAGCCCCCCTACCCATAATTGCAAATTGGGGAGGGGGCTGGGGCCCTATCCCCTCCTATAATATGGGGAGAGTGGAGGGGGGTGGGGAGGGGGAAGGGAGGGGGGAGTCAGGCAGCCACCTCACCCCCCACAACTCCCCCCCCAAAATTGGGGAGGGGGCTGGAGCCCTATGCCCTCCTCTAATATGGGGTAAGTGGGGGGTGGGGGTCCTCAGGGGGAGGGCTGCATCTTATTCACCCCTGACACTCCTCATTTCAGGGGCTCCCCCCAATGGGGAGAGAGAAGCCCCCCTACCCATAATTGCAAATTGGGGAGGGGGGCTGGGGCCCTCTCCCCTGCTATAATATGGGGAGAGGGTGGGGTGGGGTGGAGTGGGGCGTCCTTAGTGGGAGGCCTCAATCAAATCCCCACCACCACTCTCCCCCACTTGAGAGTGAAGCCCCCTACCCATAATTGCAAATTGGGGAGGGGGGCTGGGGCCCTCTCCCCTGCTATAATATGGGGAGAGTGTGGGGTGGGGTGGAGTGGGGGGGTCCTTAGTGGGAGGCCTCAATCAAATCCCCACCACCACTCTCCCCCACTTGAGAGTGAAGCCCCCTACCCATAATTGCAAATTGGGGAGGGGGGCTGGGGCCCTCTCCCCTGCTATAATATGGGGAGAGTGTGGGGTGGGGTGGAGTGGGGGGTCCTTAGTGGGAGGCCTCAATCAAATCCCCACCACCAATCTCCCCCACTTGAGAGTGAAGCCCCCTACCCATAATTGCAAATTGGGGAGGGGGCTGGGGCCCTATCCCCTCCTCTAATATGGGGAGATTGTGGGGTGGAAGGGGTGGGGGTTCCTCAGTGGGAGGGCTGCATCTAATTAACACCTGACACCCTTCCTTTCAGGGCCTCCTATCCATAATTGCAAATTGGAGGGGAGGGGGTTGGGCCCTTCTTCCCATATGGGGGGCCAATTAGGCAGCCACCTCCCCCTACACACACACACACCCCTTAAAAATTGGGGAGGGGGCTGGGGCCCTATCCCCACCTGTAATATGGGGAGAGTGTGGGGTGGAGTGGGGTGAGGGGTCCTCAGGGGGAGGGCTGCATCTAATTCACCCCTTCCATTCTTCCTTTCAGGGGCTCCGCCCAATGGGGAGCGAAGCCCCCTACCCATAATTGCAAATTGGGGAGGGGGCTGGGGCCCTATCCCCTCCTATAATATGGGGGGATTGTGGGGGGGAGGGGAGGGGGAGGGGAGGGGGAATCAGACAGCCACCTCCCCCCCACAACTCCCCACCAAAAAATTGGGGACGGGGGCTGGAGCCTTATCCCTATCCTATAATATGGGGAAAGTGTGGGGTGGGCGGTCCTCAGTGGGAGGGCTGGATCAACCCCCCCTGCCATTCTCCCTCAGTTGAGAGCGAAGCCCCACTACTCATAATTGCGAATTGGAGGGGAGGGAGTTGGACCCTTCTTCCCATATGGGGGGAATCAGGAAGCCACCCCCCTCCTACACACACACACACACACACAAACATACACCCTAAAAAATTGGGGTGGGGGCTGGGGCCCTATCCCCTCCTATAATTTGGGGAGCGTGTGGGGTGGAGTGGGGTGAGGGGTCTTCAGTGGGAGGGCTGCATCTAATTCACCCCTGACACTCTTCCTTTCAGGGGCTCCCCCCAATGAAGGGAGCGAAGCCCCCTACCCATAATTGCAAATTGGGAGGGAGGGGGTTGGACCCTTCCTACCATATAAAGGGCAATCTGGCAGCCACCTTCCACTACACACACACACACACACACACACACACACACACCAAAAAATTTGGGGAGGGGGCTGGGGCCCTAAAGATAAAGGAATCCCTGCTCCTGCCAACCTAGCAGTTCGAAAGCACCTCAAAGTGCAAGTAGATAAATAGGTACCACTCCGGCGGGAAAGTAAACGGCGTTTCCGTGCGCTGCTCTGGTTCGCCAGAAGCGGCTTAGTCCTGCTGGCCACATGACAAGGAAGCTGTACGCCGGCTCCCTCGGCCAGTAAAGCGAGATGAGCGCCGCAACCCCAGAGTCGGCCACGACTGGACCTAATGGTCAGGGGTCCCTTTACCTTTACTTTTAAATTCAATTAATAATAATAATAATAACAATAATAATACAGGACAAGACTGTATCAACACAGGACACATTGCATTTTATATTGAAATACAGGACATTTTTGTATTGTGACAGACATGTGTGCGTGAAGCCTTCCCTGTCCTGTAATTTGCAGAGAAGCATGAAACCCCCTTCCCATTCTCCCCTGTTAAATGCTCACCCTTTCCGTTGTGTTTCAGAGAGCCTTTGGATCAGAGTGAGGAATTATTCCTCAGCCAGGGCGAAGGAAGAAGCCAGAAAAAGATGGGTGTGTGAACAAGTAGAGTTGTTGGAAGGTAAGCATAATATAACACGGGTGGCGCTGTGGGTTAAACCACAGAGCCTAGGACTTGCCGATCAGAAGGTCGGCGGTTCGAATCCCCGCAATGACGGGGTGAGCTCCCGTTACTCGGTCCCTGCTCCTGCCAACCTAGCAGTTCAAAAGCACATCAAAGCGCAAGTAGATAAATAGGTACCGCTCTGGCGGGAAGGTAAACGGCGTTTCTGTGCGCTGCTCTGGTTCGCCAGAAGTGGCTCAGACATGCTGGCCACATGACCCAGAAGCTGTACGCCGGCTCCCTCGGCCAGTAAAGCGAGATGAGCGCCGCAACCCCAGAGTCGGCCACGACTGGACCTAGAGGTCAGGGGTCCCTTTACCTTATTTAACCAGTTTTATTAAGGAAAGTTAAATTATTATTATTATATATTCATACCCAACCTTTTTCCCCAGACAATGTCTAAAGCAGCTTACAGAGAACAACTAAAGAAAACACTTTGCGTTTGTGTGACTAAGCAAACACTCTTAGGCGATGCGCCTCTGATCTCTCTCTCTCTCTCTCTCTCTCTCTCTCTTTCGTGTGTGTGTGTGTGTGTGTGTGTGTGTGGTGAAAGCATTGGGTTCTTTTGCTTAGGAAATGAGCAACACCCTAAGCACTGAATTCTCTAAAACGAAAACTGGCTCTCAAGAGTTTCCCGATCCTGGAAACGTTGGAAACGGCAATATTATTTGAAAAAGGGCTGGCATTCTTTTATAATGACGTTGTCTTCATCAAAAAATATTTAACAGCATCGCTGTTTCAGGGGCCATCACTACTGGGAAAACCCTCTAAAAACTAGTTGCATCTTATTTACAGATGCCTTCTTTAATTCTACGTGCCGCATTACCTGACGATTCGACTCTTCCTTTCTTTTCCTCCCCTGCAGTGCTGGAGGCAAGAGTGCAACAGCTGAAGGCCGAAAATGTATCGGAGGTGGCCGTCGGCGAGGTCCAACGCTCTCGCCTGCGCAAGTTCAGCTCCCTCCCGCCCGCCCCGCGGAAAACGGCCGCTGCCAGCCCGGCTCGGAACGAGAGCGCCCCGAAACGCGAGGAAAAGACCCAGCCTAGCCGCTGGATCGAGAAGCTGAAGAAGGAGAAGTCGATGAAGCACAAACGCCTTCTGAAATTGGAGGCCAAGCTCTCGGCCGCCGTCCCGGGCGACGCGGCCGAGCCCATCCTGGAGTGGATCGGGCCCGGCGCGAAGGACGACGATTTCTCCCTGAGGTCTCCCGCTAAAGAGATCCGGCCGAAGCTCAAGGGGCGAGCGTCTAAGTCACAGAAGTCCAGCAAAGCTGACGACGGCCAGCCAAACAAGACGGCCAAAGTCTCGATCGGGACGCAGTCTCGGGATCCTTCTGGGAGCTGCGAGGAACCGGGGGAGCCTTTTCGGGTCTGGGATGCCGCCGAGGGGACGCTCCCCCTGGACGAGGAAGACGGGAACCGCCACATGAATGTCAAGCTGAACATTTTGTCCTATCTGGACGCCTGCCTTTTTCTCGGTCAGCCCGAGAGGGCCCAGCAGTGCTTGATGTTTTATCACCGCTCTCACGCCCGCAGGAAACGCCTTGACGTCCGAATGTACAATCTCGTTATGCAAGGGTATGCTAAGAAGGTAAGGAGATTTTCATCCCTGCTTGCAGCGGTAGAGCCAGGGTGGATAAAAATCGATTAAAAAAACAAAACTGATCTTCTTGATTTAAATCGGATTTTTTAAAAATTGAAATCAGATTTTAAAATTGAAATCAGATTTTTAAAATAAAAATAATCTTTCTAAAGATTTTCTGTTTAAGTTACGTTATAGTCCAATCCCACTTCTGACACCAAGGGACGCGGGTGGTGCTGTGGGTTAAAAACCACAGAGCCTAGGACTTGCCGATCAGAAGGTCGGCGGTTCGAATCCACCATATAGCTTAGCGCTATGCAAATGGCCTCAGACGAGTCCCAGGCTCACGCTCCTCTCGCAAGGAGTTGGTTGGAAGAATTCACTTCAAGGCGAAGGGCTTTGTAGCTCAGCGGCAAAGCATCTGCCTCGAATGCAGATAAGCAAGAAGTCCTGGTTTGAGTCTCCTGTCCTTTCTTTCTCCCCTTAGGGCCTCCTGACACAGGTTGGCAGACTCTTCCACCTCCTCGAGGAAGCTGGCTTGAGGCCCAATCCAGACTCTTATGCCGCTGCACTCGCTTGCATGGGGCAGTGTGGGGCGTCTCGGAACATCATCTTCAGGTGTTACTCTTGACATTGGTCCCTTCTTCCTCAGCGACAGCGGTGGTGCAGTGGTTAGAGCATTGGGGCTGTGACCAGGGTTGAAATCCCCACTCTGCCATGAAGCTCACTGGGTGACCTTGGGCCAGTCAACACTCTAAGCCTACCTGCCAGATTAAATGAGGACTAGGACTCGGGAGACCAGGGTTTGATTCCCCCACTATGGCCATGAAGCTTTCAGGGATGGGGGGCGTTGGGGCCAGTCACCGCCTCTCCACCTAACCTACCTGACAGGTGTGTGGTTGACTGAGAAGGGCCATGTACACCATCTTGAGCTCCTTGGGAGAAAACATGATCTACAGATATCTTTCTATATAAATAGAAATGAAGAGTGTCGTCGCGCTGTGCATTCCAATGGGAATAGCAAGCTTCTCTGTCCTCCCTTCTCCTGTAGAAGGGGGGGGGGGAGGTTAGTGCTTGTGCCAGGAGATATGTGGGGAACTTGAATAATAACATTCACTTCTCCATTTCCCATAAACCAACTCCCCCTCCCTCCCAGTCTTCAAATCCCGATACCGCAAGTTCATTTTCCATACTGTGCATAAAGTCCAGAAGGGTTTTCCAATCATTCATAAATTGCCAGCGGTGATTATAAGCATGTTGACTTTGCCGTCTCAGCCAAAGCCATTCATTTCGATAGCCGTTTTTTGATAGGCGGTAATGACAAGTCTCCGCGAGAGGAATGAGAGGGGGCCGCTTTCTACGGACACTACTGACCCAAGCCTCTTTCTTTGCCGTTCCTTCTTCTACCCCCCCCCCCCAAACACCCTCCACAGATGCCTTCAGCAGCTCAAAGAAGATGGCTTTCAAGTGAAGGACCTCTTCCGGGACTCTGGGTTCGAGGAAGACTGGAGGAAGATGGTGCTGAAAGCCATCCGGAGGGTTGTGGAAGACTTCCAGCCCCCACCTCCTCGCCCTGCCGAAATCTGCACGGTTCCCCTACTCCGGGACTTCTACGCAAAGGTTATTATTATTATTATTCATTTATACCCCACCCATCTGGCTGGGTTTCCCCAGACACTCAGGGTGGCTTCCAACAGGATATTAAAAACACGATAAAACATTAAAAACTTCCCTAAGCAGGGCTGCCTTCAGATGTCTTCTAAAAGTCAGATAGTTGTTTATTTCCTTGACATCTGATGGGAGGGCGTTCCACAGTGCGGGTGCCACCACCGAGAAGGCCATCTACCTGGTTCACTGTATCTTCGCTGCTCGCAATGAGGGAGCCAGAAGGCCCTTGGAGTTGGACCTCAGTGTCCGGGCTGAATGATGGGGGTGGAGACGCCCCTTCAGGTATATTGGGCTGAGGCTGATTAGGACTTTCAAGGTCAGCCGGGGATAAGGAACACAGGAGAGGTCTCTGCTGCCTTAATGCCCTTTGCCTGCTGAGCGTCACCAGGTAAAGGTAAAGGGACCCCTGACCATTAGGTCCAGTCATGGCCGACTCTGGGGTTGCGGCACTCATCTCGCTTTATTGGCCGAGGGAGCCGGTGTACAGCTTCCGGGTCATGTGGCCAGCAGGACTAAGCCGCTTCTGGCGAACCAGAGCAGCACGGAAACACCGTTTACCTTCCCGCTGGAGTGGTACCTATTTATCTACTTGCACTGATGTGCTTTTGAACTAGGTTGGCAGGAGCAGGGACCGAGCAACGGGAGCTCACCCCGTCATTGCGGGGATTTGAACCGCCGACCTTCTGATCGGCAAGTCCTAGGCTCTGTGGTTTAACCCCATTGTGCCCTGCCTACCCCCCTCCCACTTTTCTTTCTCGCCCCAGGGGAAGCCCGTCTCCTATCCCAAGCTCGATTTCACGGCGCAAGAACTGCGGGACCAGTTCCGGAAGCAGCTGGCGATGGAGGCGTCGGACACGGTCACCATCGACTCCGTGGAGGCAGCCAAGCCCTTGACGGAGGAAGCCAGCAGAGCGGTAAAAGAATGAGAGAGGGGGAAAGAATCTGAACCGTTAAAACGGAAAGGGGTCAAACAGTGTTGAAATTTTGGGAGGCTGGATAGTTGCCATAGAATCCGGGTGGATTTGATTTAAATCAAATCAATTTAAATCACGATTTAGATCACTAGTCAGTAAGACTTGATTTAAAATCACTAGTCAGTAAGACTTGATTTAAATCACTTTTTGTTTCAGAAAGACTCATTCTTGCTGGTATAATCTTAATACTTACAACCATATGAAGGTTTCCATTTTGGAATAATAACTTTCCAGAGTAGTTTTTACAGTTTATATCAAAAATTACCGATTTGGTTTTACTATTAGAAACACATTGACAGATAATTATAAAATTATTGCGAGGTTTAATAATTTAACTCTTTATATTTGGGCAACTTTTCTGCTGTCCTTTATTAGAAGGAGAAAAGTAAGCATTTCCTTAATAACCATTTAAACAATTTATTTAACTGAAACAATGACATTATAGCATATGCATCCATATTTGTTAACTGATGTGGTTAAACTTTTTTTTTTAAACAAAAACTTAGAGTGAGTTTTAGCACACATGAAAAACTTAAATCGTATTTAAATTGATTTGAATCCAGCTACTGGCGGAGATTAGCCGGGAGGGGCAAAACCATGAGATCTAGCACCTTGTGCCAAAGCCCCATTCCTTCCTGCTCTCTGTCTTTAAACATTTGTCTCGGGCAGAGGCTGATGTGAGTTGTAGATTGCGCATAGCTGTCAACTTACAGATTTGAAAATAAGGGACCAGCAACCTCGAAAATAAGGGATCAGCAGCCAAAATCAGGGATTTTAGTCAACCAGCTGAAATACGAGGTTAAAAGGGACCTGATAATTTGGGAGAGCAGCGCCGGTTTTCAGCCCTTCGTTTCCAGAGTGTCAGGGAACTGCCATCAGAGAGACAGGTGGTGGACAGGCTCCAGGAGAATAGGAGAGAATCTGCAGCAGAAGAGGGAACCAGCAGGGGGAGTGCAGGAGTCACAGCGGAGGGGAGGCTCTGGGATGCTTCCAGTGAGAGTAGTGGAGAGGTAACGGGACCCCCGTTGGGAACTCCCACCCTTCGCCGGAAACTGTCACGCAGAGAGTCACGAAGGCGCATGTCCGTCAAACAGCTTTTATGTTGGCGTAAATTCCGTAGACGCCCACTGTCAGATTCTACCAGCGACTGACGGAGTCATGCTTTGGGGGCTCCGTTAGTGCATCGGTTTGGATGACCAGCCAAACCCCAGAGGGATCAAGCTTTTACGCACAAGCAGCTCATTATCCCATCACACAGAGGTTGCTGCTCCAGACACCAGGTGATGAAACACTGCAATTAAATAATTACAAGCAGCAACCACTTTTCGCGCAAAACGAAGTCCGAGCTATGAAGATGCTGCTGCAGTTCTGTATCTTTTCTCTCGTGCTCCATCCGCAGCTCTCAGTTCCATCAGGTGGGGCAGGAGGAAGGGGGGGGCGAATAGCGCCCAAAGTAAACCCGCAGATCAGACCATCTATGCTAGTCTACCACTACAAATCTATGGGTTCTTCCCTTGTAGCCCTTGGAACACCTGCCCACGCCTCTGCCTCCTCCTCCTCTCTCTGAACTGCTTTCTCTATGGTTGCCCTCGCTCTCCTCTCAAGGCTCCTCAGTCCCGGCGGGGAGGGGTTCCCGGGGGCCGAGGCTGGTGAGAGGAGGCCGGAGGGGGGCAGGCCGGGCAGCCAAGCAACACAGTTGGAGCCTCCCTCCACCCTGGCCGGCAGGGAGGGAGAGGAGCTGCTTCCTTTGAAACCCAGTAAATTTAAGGGACATCATCAATAAGGGACAGCAGTGGGACACGGCGCTGCAATAAGGGACTTTCCCACCAAATAAGGGACGGTTGACAGCTATGAGTTTGCGGCCGGCTCGCTGCTACGGTGCCCCAAAGCGGCAGTCCGCCTATCCTCCTCTCTCTGCAGCCCTGGGAATACGCTGCGGCCACTTACCGTATTTTTCGCTCCATGAGACGCACTTTTTTCCTCCTAAAAAGTAAGGGGAAATGTCTGTGCATCTTATGGAGCAAATGCGCGGTCCCTGGAGCCAAATTGCTCAGGGGTGAAAAGCAGATCGTGCTTTTTTTTTTTTTTTTAACAAAGAGGAAAGGGGATGTTGAAACAAAGCCGCTAAGCAGCTGATCGGCAAGTGATCGGGAGGGAGATAAGGGACGCTAGCGATAAAGGAGGCTGCCTGGGAGGGGGTAGGTAAAAGCACATGGATCCTCAGGATTTTTGCATTGGGTCACCCCAAATTCACCATCAGATCACATAGCATGCCCATGGCTATAGCCTGCACCAAAAAAAATCACACATCCACTGTTTTGTGGTTACAAAGCACGGTTCCACATGGATTCTCAGGATTTTTGCATTGGGCTACCCCAAACTTACCGTCAAATCACATATCATGTCTGTGGCCACAGCATGAACCACAACAATCATACATTCACTGTTTCGTTCAGAATCTCTCCCCCCCCCCCCCCCAGTTTTCCTCCTCTAAAAACTAGGTGCGTCTTATGGAGCGAAAAATTCGGTAATGCCCCATTGTTGTAATGATGATGATGTAACTTTCTTTACGGTTTTGCTCATGCGCAGCGGAGCCTCCTGTCCGCCCTCCGTAGCCGCTGGCGCGCATCTCTCTTGCAAAGCCTGCAAGAATCCAAGCTTCACATAGCGCAACGGAATTCGGGACAGCTAAACCTCTACCCCTTCCTCTGCGTTCTGAAAGACGAAGAATACGTTGACGTCCTCATGCGGGTAAGAGGGTTTCTCCCCCCCCCCATTTTTTTTTAAAATTTTTCTGCCTTACATGTTAGAATATTCATTTAAACAACCTTAAAATATCAATTCATCATGCGAAAGGCTGGGCTGGATGAATCCCTAGCTGGAATTAAGATTGCCGGAAGAAATATCAACAACCTCAGATCTGCAGATGACACAACCTTGATGGCAGAAAGTGAGGAGGAATTAAAGAACCTTTTGATGAGGGTGAAAGAGGAGAGCGCAAAATATGGTCTGAAGCTCAACATTAAAAAAATGGAGATCATGGCCACTGGGCCCATCACCTCCTGGCAAATAGAAAGGGAAGAAATAGAGGCAGTGAGAGATTTTACTTTCTTGGGCTCCATGATCACTGCAGATGGTGACAGCAGCCACGAAATTAAAAGACGCCTGCTTCTTGGGAGGAAAGCGATGACAAACCTAGACAGCATCTTAAAAAGCAGAGACATCACCTTGCCAACAAAGGTCCGTATAGTTCAAGCTCTGGTTTCCCCAGTAGTGATGTATGGAAGTGAGAGCTGGACCATAAAGAAGGCTGATCGCTGAAGAATGGATGCTTTTGAATTCTGGTGCTGGAGGAGACTCTTGAGAGTCCCATGGACTGCAAGAAGATCAAACCGATCCATTCTGAAGGAAATCATCCCTGAGTGCTCACTGGAAGGATAGATCCTGAAGTTGAGGCTCCAAGACTTTGGCCACCTCAGGAGAAGAGAAGACTCCCTGGAGAAGACCCTGATGTTGGGAAAGATGGAGGGCACAAGGAGAAGGGGACGACGGAGGACGAGATGGTGGGACAGTGTTCTCGAAGCTACCAGCATGAGTTTGACCAAACTGGGGGAGGCAGTGGAAGACAGGAGTGCCTGGCGTGCTCTGGTCCAGGGGGTCACGAAGAGGCGGACACGACTAAACAACAACAACAAAATATCAACGACTTCCCTTCTTCTGTTTCCACGGTTCATTTTGCACAACAGAAATCCCTGCATATTTTCCATAAACTACTCAGCCATTCGGTATTCCGTTGTATCATCCATCAAAACATAATTTACACTTAATTTACTCTTGCATCCTTTGCCGTCACTCGAGGCTCAGGTGGCCTCAGTGGCCCAGAGCGCCTTCCATCAGCTTCGGCTGGTGGCCCAGCTATGCCCCTAACTGGACAGGGATAGCCTAACTACTGTCGTCTGTGCTCTGGTAACCTCAAGGTTAGATTACTGCAATGCGTTATACGTAGGGCTGCCTCTGGAGACTGTCGGAAACTTCAGCTGGGGCAGAATTCAGCGGCCAGGTCACGCAAGACGGTCTGAGCATATTACACCGATCCTGGTCCAACTGCACTGGCTTTTGATTAGTTTCCGGTCCCAATTCAAAGTGCTGGTTTTGACCTATAAAGCCTTAAACAGCTCAGGACCGCAGTACCTCAAGGACCGCCTCTTCCCATATGAACCCACCCGGACCCTGAAATCATCCTTTGAGGCCCTTCTTCGTGTGCCTCCTCCTCAAGAGGTCCAGAGGGTAGCAATACAAGAACGGGGCCTTCTCTGCAGTGGCTCCCCGTCTGTGGAATGCTCTGCCCAGGGAAGTTTGCCTGGTGCCTTCATTATACAGGCAAAAATGTTCCTTTTTAACCAGGCCTTTGGTTGATCTGATTTACATCCTATGCCCTTTTAAAATGTGTTTTTGTTGGAAGAAATTTCAAGATTATTTAGCTAAATACAGTGGTGCCTCGCAAGACGAAAAGAATCAGTTCCGCGAGTCTCTTTGTCTAGCGGTTTTTTCATCTTGCGAAGCAACCCTATTAGCGGATTAGCGCTATTAGCGGCTTAGCGGCTTAGAAAAAGGGGGGGGAGCGAAAAAAAAATGCAAGACTCGCAATACGTTTTCGTCTTGCAAAGCAAGCCCATAGGGAAATTCGTCTTGCGAAGCGCCTCGAAAACGGAAAACCCTTTTGTCTAGCGGGTTTTTTGTCTTGCGAGGCATTCGTCTTGCGGGGCACCACTGTATTGTAATATAAGATAATTAGAAAATACTTGAAAGTACCAAACAGGCCTAGGTTTAGCATAAGAATGTTATTTTATTAATATGGATCTAAGTCAATAAGAAAAGAGACGAAGATAGTAGATTGAAGGAGTTAATGTAGTAGAAAGATGATCTTGGAGAATTGTTATAAGGTGATACAATGAAATTCAGTTAGAGGGGATTCAGTTAACAATGAAATTTAAAATGAACCTTAGAAAGAATATGTGTTTTTAGTTTTGTTCTTTCTTTATTTATTTCTTGTAGTATTGCAGTGTGTTTTCTTTTGTATGTTTTATGTTTTATCTGTTAAAAACAATATTCTTTTTTGGAAAAAAACACCGTATTTTTCACTCTATAGGACGCACCTATGGAGCGAATGCAGACCTTCGCTGAAGCCTGTAGAGCAAGAGGGGTCAGTGTGCAGCTATCCACAAGCCTTTTAAGCCTGGTGGGAGTTCCCGCCGGGCTCAGAAAGCTTGCGGATAGCAGCCTGTTCTGGGGTCGGGGGAAGCTCGGGCTCCCCCCGCCCCAGCCCCGCGGCTAAAAACACGCTCAGCTTCTCCCGGCTGGAGAGGTTACGCGTGGCTAAAGAGGAAGCCAAGACAGCTATCTTGGCTTCTTTGCTCTTTGGGGCTGGTGGGGGGGGGCCGGAAATAATTTTTTTTTTCTTTATTCCCCCCCCCTAAAAACTAGGTGCGCCCTATGGAGCGAAAAATACGGTAAATGTGTTTTTGGATTGTCATTTTTATTTTTATTATGCATTTTGTGGTTTTATATCTTGGACTTTATTCTGTGAACTGCCCTGAGGACCCCCCCCCCCCCGGGTATAGGGCGGTATGTAAGTTCAATAAATAAAGTAATAACCTCCTTTCTCCCCCAGAGCCTCAACAGCCTGTCACCGCAAGGGGAATCCCTCCTGGTCCTGGCGAGGGAACTGGGTTCCAAAGTCTACAGCAAGTTCATGTTGCAGAAGAAATCCAGGAGCCGCTTGGTGGAGAAGATCCAGAGGCTGTATGACAAATACGTGCAGCTCCTTGCGAAGGACACTCAGGTAAGCGCCGTCGCCTTGACGCCACCGGTCTTGCTCAACCGAGTCTCCCGAATTTCTTCCTTCTTTCCATGACATTTGTATCTTGCCTTCCCTCCCGAGAGACATGGTTCTCCCCTTCCGCTTTTTGCCCTTGCGACAACCCTGGAAGGTAGGTTGGGCTGAGAGTGAGCGACTGGCCAAAGGTCGCCTGGCGAAAGCTTCATGGCTGAGTGGGGATTCGAACCCGAGTCTCTCCAGTCATAATCGAGCCCTCTAACATTTCCAATACAGTGGTACCTTGGGTTACATACGCTTCAGGCTACATACGCTTCAGGTTACAGACTCCACTAACCCAGAAATAGTACCTCGGGTTAAGAACTTTGCTTCAGGATGAGAACAGAAATCGTGCTGCTGCAGCAGCAGCAGGAGGCCTCATTAGCTAAAGTGGTGCTTCAGGTTAAGAACAATTTCAGGTTAAGAACGGACCTCCGGAACGAATTAAGGACTTAACCCGAGGTACCACTATAATAATAATAATAATAATAATTTATTATTTATACCCCGCCCATTTGGCCAGGCCTCCCCAACCACTCTGGGTAGCTCCCAACAGAAAATTAAAAACACAATAAAACATCAAACATGCCTTCAGATGTCTTCTAAAAGTCAGATAGTTCTTTATTTCCTTGACATCCGATGGGAGGGCATTCGACAGGGCAGGTGCCACCACCGAGAAGGCCCTCTGTCTGGTTCCCTGTGACCTCACTTCTCAGTGTGGGAACTGCCAGAAGGCCCTCGGAGCTGGACCTCAGTGTCCGGGCTGGACGATGGGGGTGGAGATGCTCCTTCAGGGATACTGGGCCAAGGCTGTTTAGGGCTTTAAAGGACAGCACCAACACTTTGAATTGTGCTTGGAAACGTCCTGGGAGCCAACGTAGGTCTTTCAGGACCGGTGTTATGTGGTCTCGGCGGCCGCTCCCAGTCACCAGTCTAGCTGCCGCGTTCTGGATTAATTGCAGTTTCCGGGTCACCTACAAAGGTAGCCCCACGTAGAGCACATTGCAGTAGTCCAAGCGGGAGATAACCAGAGCATGCACCACTCTGGCAAGGCAGTCCGCAGGCAGATAGGGTCTCAGCCTACGTACCAGATGGAGCTGGTAGACAGCTGCCCTGGACACAGATTTGACCTGTGCCTCCATAGACAGCTGTGAGTCCAAAATGACCCCCAGGCTGCTCACCTGGTCCTTCGGGGGCACAGTTACCCCAATCAGAACCAGGGAGTCCCCCACACCTGCCCGCCTCCTGTCCCCCCAAAACAGTTCTTCTGTCTTGCCAGGATTCAGCCTCAACCCGTTAGCCGCCATCCCTCCTCCAACTGCCTCCAGACACTCACACAGGACCTTCACCGCCTTCACTGGTTCTGATTTGAAAGAGAGGTAGAGCTGGGTATCATCCGCATACTGATGAACACCCAGTCCAAACCCCCTGATGATTTCTCCCAGCGGCTTTGTGTAGATGTTGAAAAGCATGGGGGAGAGGACAGAACCCTGAGGCACCCCACAAGAACCGGGGACAGCAGTCGCCTCTAACTTTGAACCCTTCCTTTCCCGCAGCCGGATGGCTACCTTCCTCGCGAGTACTGGGAGAAGGTGGCGGCCGAGGACGGCTGCGGCCCCTCGCTGGTCTGCAAGGAGCACCCCTGGCCCCATGCCCTTCTGGTGCAGCTGGGCTTGCACCTGGTGGAGCTGCTGGTGCAGGTGCTCAAGATGGAGAGCAACCTCTTGAACCCAGGACTGGAGCAGAAGCTCATCCCCGTCCTCTACCATGTCTACTCCTTCCGCAGCGGTCGCCAGGTAGGGGGACGGGGCAAGGACCCGCCGGTTGCAAATTAGCAGGGGCTAGGAGGAAAGCTTTGCTTCCAACAGACTGGAAACTGGGGTGGGGTGTGGGACCTCCTGGGGCCCCCGTGGTCGTGGTGGGCGGAGCCAGGGACCAAAGTGGGCGGGGCCACGGAGGTGGATTGTGGGCAGGAGGCTGCATTGCGACCTAGGACCCTCGTACCTACGGGACCGCCTCTCCTGGTATGTCCCACAGAGGAACTTACGATCTTCAAACAAAAACATCTTGGAGGTCCCAGGCCATAGGGAGGTTAGGCTGGCCTCAACCAGAGCCAGGGCCTTTTCGGCTGTGGCTCCGATCTGGTGGAACGCTCTGCCACAAGAGACCAGGGCTCTGCGGGACTTGACATCTTTACACGGGGCCTGCAAGGCAGAGCTGTTCCACCAGGCCTTTGGTCAGGGCACAGCCTGACTCCCTCCTTTGGCAATCTTCACAGAACTCCAGCCCAATGGTTGCCATCAATTTGATTTGAATTAATTTTATCATGAAATGATTTTAGAATGTTGTATTCTTTTATTGTTGTTATCCGCCCTGAGCCCGGCTTCGGCTGGGGAGGGCGGGATATAAAATAATAAAAATTTATTATTATTACTATTACAGAGCTTGGGTACCACTCATTCACCCTTCGACCCCCTCCCTCTCTCGTCGCCCCCTCTTTCCCACTCCCCGTCTCTCTGTCAGTCCCCTTAACCCCTTCTCTCTCTGCCTACTACTATTGTTATTATCAAAATAATGTCTATTAGTTTTCAATTTAAAAAATCCAATACATGCCACATTGTATCAATACCAGATTAACCCACACATTTCTCGTTAACATTAACAAATAATCAAAAATAAGACATTTTTACCACCCCACCCCCCAAATCCCCGAACCGCCAACCTTCTGATCGGCAAGCCCTAGGCTCTGTGGTTTAACCCACAGCGCCACCTGCCTCCCATTTAGGAACAGTTAAAAGGTAAAGGGACCCCTGACCATTAGGTCCAGTCGTGGCCGACTCTGGGGTTGCGGCGCTCATCTCGCTCTATTGGCCAAGGGAGCCGGCGTACAGCTTCCGGGTCATGTGGCCAGCAGGACTAAGCCGCTTCCAGCGAACCAGAGCAGCGCACGGAAATGCCGTTTACCTTCCCGCTGGAGTGGTACCTATTTATCTACTTGCACAGGCCTGCTTTCGAACTGCTAGGTTGGCAGGAGCAGGGACCGAGCAACGGGAGCTCACCCCGTCGTTGCGGGGATTCGAACCGCCGACCTTCTGATCGGCAAGCCCTAGGCTCTGTGGTTTAACTCTAGGGGTCACCTTATACACAGGGAAAATAATGCAAGTGGTACGTTCTCCCTCCTTGTCCCCCCTGCAGGTGGGCTTCATCAGGCCGCACCCTCTGTTTGCCCGCCTTCTCATGGAGGCCGCCGAGACCACCCTGACGTTCGACTCCTTCGTCATCCCCATGCTCTGTCCGCCCATCCCCTGGGTCTCCACGCAGTTCGGCGCCTACGTCTTCGCCCCCACCAAGCTCATGCGCTACGTGGAAGGGGCCGTGCAGCACCAGCTGTTGCTGGACCGTGCCCCTCGCAGCAGCCTCTACCCCGTCATGGATGCCCTAAACCAGCTGGGCAACTGTCCCTGGAAGGTCAACCAAGCCATCTTGGATGTTGTCATCTCCGTCTTCAACGACAAGGGCAACGAGAAGCTGGACGTCCCCCCGCCGCCCTCGGAAGCCCCCCAGCCCGCCGCCCACTTCCCCGATGGGGCCGCCCCCAGCAAGGTGGCGCTCCGGCGGGAGGCGGCGCGGTGCCGCAAGAAAGCCACGGAAATGTACAGCCTACGGATGGACGCTCTCTACAAGTTGTCCATCGCCAAGCAAATGAGCGGAAGGGTCTTCTGGTTCCCGCACAATGTGGACTTCCGGGGGAGGACATATCCTTGCCCTCCGCACTTCAACCACCTGGGCAGCGACCTCACGAGAGCCATCTTGCTCTTCGCGGAGGGGAGGCCCCTGGGCCCCCATGGCCTCGACTGGCTGAAGGTCCACCTGGTGAACCTCACGGGGCTGAAGAAGAAGGAGAGCCTGCGGAGCAGGCTGGCCTACGCCAACGAAATCATGGAGGACGTCTTGGATTCGGCGGACCGCCCCCTGACGGTGGGTCAGTGGAGAGGGGGGCAGGTATTGGGTCCATCCCAGGCAGGAATTGGTCTGATCCAGGGGACACAGTGACCTTGGGGGACACCCATCTTACCTGGCGAAGAATACAAATGATTACCGTATTTTTTGCTCTATAAGACTCACTTTTTCCCTCCTAAAAAGTAAGGGGAAATGTGTGTGTGTCTTATGGAGCGAATGCAAGCTGCGCAGCTATCCCAGAAGCCAGAGGGATTGCTGCTTTCAGTGCACAGCGATCCCTCTTGCTGTTCTGGCTTCTGAGATTCAGAATATGTTTTTTCTTGTTTTCCTCCTCCAAAAACGAGGTGCGTATTGTGGTCCGGTGCGTCTTATAGAGCAAAAAATACGGGTATGCGGTGGTATCTTGGGTTACAGGCGCTTCAGGTTACAGGCGCTTCAGGTTACAGACTCCGCTAACCCAACAATAGTACCTCAGGTTACTTTGCTTCAGGATAAGAACAGAAATTGTACGGCAGCAGCGGGAGGCCCCATTAGCTAAAGTGGTGCTTCAGGCTAAGAACAGTTTCAAGTTAAGAACGGACCTCCGGAACGAATTAAGTACGTAACCAGAGGTACCTGTGTATGCTGTTTCGATATAGGTCACCTCGGATTATAGGCTGTAGCCCTAAAACGAGATCTTGAAAGGCAAGGGTAGGCAACCTAAGGCCCGGGGGCCAGATCCGGCCCAATCGCCTTCCAAATCCGGCCCGCGGACGGTCCGGGAATCAGCGTGTTTTTACATGAGTAGAATGTGTGCTTTTATTTAAAATGCATCTCTGGGTTATTTGTGGGGCATAGGAATTCATTCATTCTCTCCCCCCCCCCTTTCAAAATATAGTCCGGCCCCTCACATGGTCTGAGGGATGGTGGACCGGCCCCCGGCTGATAAAGGTTGCAGACCCCTGTTGAAAGGGATGTGTGTGTGTTTGCTGGGGGTGGGAAATACAGAATTCTCCCCAGACATTAGCAGGTTTGTAGTACAGTCGTACCTGAATGCCTTGGACGTATTGGCTGTTTTCCTAGCCTTCAGTGAGACTTTGCTTGAAGGCTTTAAAAAGTTAGGTCTATAATGGTGTCTTCCTGGTTTGCGCCATTCAGGCTCCCAGAGTTGTTTCCCATATGAAGTCTTGATCTCCCTTAATGAAATTTTCATTAAATCTTTATCATCAGTCTGATTGCTTGATAGCTTGGGTGTAATCGCAAGTACTCTTGAACCTCCTTTACTGATTTTTAAAATATATATATATACAAATTCGCTTGTGCTGTTCTGGGTGGTTTTGTTGTAAAATGCAGATTTATTTACTTCCTTTTGCAATAACACCCCCCAAAACACACACACACACACACACACACACGCCAACACTTACAGAAATTACGTGCACAAATAGACTTGATATGAACGTTTTTAAGGGTCTTTAGGGTAAAGGGCAGTTGGACGTGGGTGCGCACCGACTCCTCTCGCTCTCCAGGCTTCAGCGAAAGCCTGCATTTGCCCCATAGGACGCACACACATTTCCCCTTCATTTTTGGAGGGGAAAAAGTGCGTCCTATAGGGCGAAAAATACGGTACATCTTTTTGGGGCAATTCAGAACCTGTTATTCCAAGGAGAAAGGCCTCTGGTTTCTTCATAAACAGAATTTTCTTAAGTTTCTAGTCCTGGGTACTTCTCCCAGTCGGCTTAACCCTTTCTTCGCCTTACCCTTGCCAGGGCCGGAAGTGGTGGATGAACACGGACGAGCCGTGGCAGGCTTTGGCCTGTTGCATGGAGATTGCCAAAGCCTCCAGAGCCCCGAACCCTGCTGAGTACATCTCCCATTTCCCCATCCATCAGGTATGTATTGGGGGGGGCGCCTCTCCCCTCAAATGTGCCCTTTACCCCTTTCCGTTCACGAATCGGAAGTACAGTCGTACTTTGGGATCCCGAACGCCTTGCGAGTCAAACGTTTCGGCTCCCAAACGCCGCAAACCCGGAAGTGAGCGTTCCGGTTTGCGAATGTTCTTTGGAACCCGAACGTCCGGCGCGGCTTCCGATTGGAGCTTCCTGCAGCCAATCGGAAGCCGCGCCTTGGTTTCCAAACGTTTTGGATGACAAACGGACTTCCGGAACGGATTCTGTTCGACTTCCGAGATGCGACTGTAAAGGGGAGTCACAGCGGCGACACTTTCATTGCACAGCTTTTGGCAAATGCCGACTCCACCTCTTTCCCCTGCTGTCGGGCTCCGGATTAAGACCCTTAGTGGCCCTTAGCACTTAAAAGGATTTGATATATATCCAATTCAAAATATAAACAACAATTAAATTTTAAATGAAAGAAAACCTACAGTAAGATGGAAAATAACGTTTGGTTTTTTGTGTACTTCCACTTTATATTAGAAAGGTTCCCTCCTTTTATTTCTAATTGCAAAGTCTTTGATCAGATCTTCAAAGCTAACACATATGCATCTGTACTTATCAGATTTTTGAGAAAGGGGTGTCTCCGAAGCAAGTTCTTCAATTTGGTTTTGAATTGGATTTTGAATAAGTGCGCCATTGATTGTCACGCTTCCCGATTTCGTTGCATTGGTGGGTTGTGCAAACCGCTGTTCTGAATAACGCCTGTAGGGTAGGGATCAAACAACGGGGGAATACGGAGAGTAGAGCCTCACCCAAGCACAACTCTGTCTGCAAAATAAGAGCATATTGCGAACGTTCTTTGGAACCCGAACATTTGACACGGCTTATTCAGCTTCCGATTGGCTGCAGGAGCTTCCAGCAGCCAATCGGAAGCCGCGCCTTGGTTTCCGAACGTTTTGGAAGCCGAGCGGACTTCCGGAATGGATTCCGTCTGACTTACGAGGTACGACCGTATCTCAGTGTGACACCCAAAATAACACAAGCCCTAAGGATATTCATGCCGTCTCAAATCAGTCTTGGAGAGAGAGATATCTAGCAGGGCTGCTCTTGTTAACGTATGTTATATGATAGAAAAGTGGAACCTCCAGAGCCAGGGCAGTCTACCTGCAATTCCTAAACGCTGAGGACCAGGAGCATGCAAAGTGGGGGAGCTGTTGCCTGAAGTCTGGGCTTCCTACACATGAATCGGTTTGCTCCATCAGGGTTCCTATCCATCCATCCATTTTATTTTATTTTATTTTAATCACCACCACCGTCTGATTCCCTTTGCGCCTTTTCCCTCCTCCCCAGGATGGCTCCTGCAACGGGCTGCAGCACTACGCGGCCCTCGGGCGGGACACTGTGGGCGCCACCTCGGTGAACCTTTCCCCTTGCGACGTTCCTCAAGATGTCTACAGCGGAGTGGCTCAGCAGGTAAGAGCTTAGCTCCCGGGCACTCCCACTGCGGAAAAGCCTTTCGAGTTGTCCTTTCCTCCCTGAATGCATGTCCTGAAGTCGGAGCCTTGAGGAGCTCCTGTGTCCCTGCCTTCTGCAACAGTGAGTTCCACTAAGGTGGTGCCCCGCAAGACGAATGCCTCGCAAGACGGAAAATCCGCTAGACAAAAGGGTTTTCCGTTTTGGAGGCGCTTCGCAAAACAAATTTCCTATGGGCTTCCTTCGCAAGACGAAAATGTCTTGCGAGTTCCTGCGGGGTTTTTTCCTCTCCCCCCCCCCTTTTTCTAAGCCGCTAAGCCGCTAAACCGCTAATAGCGCTAATCCGCTAAGCTGTCAATGGGCTTGCTTCGCAAGACGAAAAAACCGCTAGACGAAGAGACTCGCGGAACAGATTCTTTTCGTCTTGCGAGGCACCACTGTATTTAACTATACGCTGTATGAAGGAGGCCTCTGCCTCTTCAGCAGGGTGACGCAGCAGCAAAAAAAAGCAAATGCTACTCTAGGCTGCATCCAACCCGCGGACTGTCTGGCCAGAGTGGTGCATGCTCTGGTTATCTCCCGCTTGGACTACTGCCATGCGCTCTCCGTGGGGCCACCTTTGAAGGTGACCCAGAAACTGCAATTAATCCAGAATGTGGCAGCTAGACTGGTGACTGGGAGCGGCTGCCGAGACCACATAACAAATAATTTATTATTATTATTATTAAACACAAAAAACAGCAACAATTTGTGGTTGACAAAGGGCAGTGGAACATATAAAGGGCCCCAGTATCTTAGGACCTCATCAAACCTAAATCCAGCCCTGCTCCTGCTCTTTTCTGCCTGGGTCAGACCACACCTGGAGTCCTGTGACCAATTCTGGGCACCACAATTTAAGGATGTTGACGAGCTGCAGCCATGTGCAGAGGAGAGAGACCAAGATGATCAAGGGTCTGGAAACCGAGCCTGATGAGGAATGGTTGAAGGAGCTGGGTACGTTTAGCCTGGAAAAGAGGAGATATGATAGCTGTCATTTCAATATCTGAAGGGCTGTCGCATGGAGTGGGCAGCATGCTTGTTTTCGCCCGCTCTGGAGGGTAGGACTCGAACCCATGGCTCTGAGTTACAAGAAAGGAGATTCCGACTCAACATCAGGAAAAACCTTCCGGCGGCAAGAGCTGTTTGACAGTGGAACGTTCTCCCTCGGAAGGTTGTGGACTCTCCTTCCTTGGAGGTTTTTAAGCAGAGGTTGGATGTCCATCTGTCATGGATGCTTTAGTTGGGATCCCTGCATTGCAGGGGGTTGGACTGGAGAACCCCATGGGGTCCCTTCTGCCTCTTAAGATTCTGTGATTCAGCAGAGCAGAAGTTAGGCTGTGGTTGCAAGTTGTTGCCGTGTCGTTATCAACACCGTGTGGCTGTGCCGCAGCTCGCCCCGGGAAGGTTTGAACAGTGATTTCTTGTTTAGTCGTTGAGACGTGTCTGCACCCTCGCTCACTCAGCGCACTTGTTTGGTGTTCCCTGGACTCTTGCTTGGCGCCCTCCAGAACTTGGCGCTCTGGCACCCCACGCCACTAGCCTCTATGGGTAAGACGGGTGTGCAGATGGATTACAACAACAAAAACAACTTCTGCCCCGGCGGGAGGTCAACTCTGGTGCTGCTAACACAGCAGTTTGACTTTGCCCTCAGCAGCAGGAAGATGCCAACGGCAACTTGTTGTTGTTGTTTAGTCGTTTAGTGGTGTCCGCCTCTTCGTGACCCCCTGGACCAGAGCACGCCAGGCCCTCCTGTCTTCCACTGCCTCCCGCAGTTTGGTCAAACTCACGCTGGTAGCTTCGAGAACACTGTCCAACCATCTCGTCCTCTGTTGTCCCCTTCTCCTTGTGCCCTCCATCTTTCCCAACATCAGGGTCTTTTCCAGGGAGTCTTCTCTTCTCATGAGGTGGCCAAAGTCTTGGAGCTTCAGCTTCAGGATCTGTCCTTCCAGTGAGCACTCAGGGCTGATTTCCTTCAGAATGGAGAGGTTTGATCTTCTTGCAGTCCATGGGACTCTCCAGAGTCTCCTCCAGCACCAGAATTCAAAAGCATCCATTCTTCGGCCATCAGCCTTCTTGATGGTCCAGCTCTCACAATGCCTTTGTCTTTTATCCCTTCCCCTCCTCGCTTGCAGGTGGAAGTGTACCGGAAGCGGGACGCCGAGCAAGGCGTCAAAATCGCCCAGGTCCTGGACGGGTTCATTGGCCGCAAGGTGGTGAAACAGACAGTGATGACGGTTGTGTACGGGGTCACCCGCTACGGAGGGCGTCTCCAAATCGAGAAGCGCCTCAAGGAGATTGACGAGTTCCCGCAGGTCTAATTTCTTTCTGTCTTCCTTCCTTCCTTCCTTCCTTCCTTCCTTCCTTCCTTCCTTCCTTCCTTCCTCCCTCCCTCCCTCCCTCCCTCCCTCCCTCCCTCCCTCCCTCCCCCCCTCCCTCCCTCCCCCCTCCCTTCCTCTCTCTCTCTCTCTCTCTCTCTCTCTCCTTCTTCTGTCTAGCCCAGTGGTTCCCAACAGCTGCGTCAGGAGAGGATAGCAAATGCATTGGGAAGACTCAAGGACAATCAATGTTATATTATATTATTATTCTACAAGGTGTGACTGGAAAGTTCGGTGAATGGTCACAGAAACCGGACAGCGAGAAATATTTGAACGTACATGCCTTAAAGGTAAGGTAAAGGGACCCCTGACCATTAGGTCCAGTCGCGACCGACTCTGGGGTTGTGGTGCTCATCTCGCTTTCCTGGCCGAGGGAGCCGGTGTACAGCTTCCGGGTCATGTGGCCAGCAGGACTAAGCCGCTTCTGGTGAACCAGAGCAGCGCACGGAAACACCATTTACCTTCCCGCCGGAGTGGTACCTATTTATCTACTTGCACTTTTGACGTGCTTTCGAACTGCTAGGTTGGCAGGAGCAGGGACCAAGCAACGGGAGCTCACCCCGTCATTGCGGGGAATCGAACCGCCGACCTTATGATCGGAAAGTCCTAGGCTCTGTGGTTTAACCCACAGCGCCACCCGCATCCCTGTGCATGCCTTACAGTCCTTCAAAGTAGGCCCCCTCTGATACAACGCACCGTTGACAACGTTCGCAGAACTGTTGGAAACTTCTGGAGAAGTCCTCTTTCCGTATTGCTTCCAGTTCCCTCGTCGCAGCGGCTTGGACATGTGAAATGTTGGGAAAATCTGTGCCCTTTCAGTGCATATTTCAGTTCTGGAAACAGAAAGAAATGTGGTGACACCAGATGAGGAGAATACGGAGGGTGGGACAACTCAGTAACCCCAGAAACGATTTTGTGCAGAATATGCAATTCTTCCACCAGCATTCGGATTGACAAACGCCAATCCCACATCAATAACTCATGGACTCTGTCGACATTTGCTGCTGTTCAGCTCGCCACCGGTCTGCCAGAGAGAGGGTCATCTTCGACAGTTTGCCGCCCTTCACAGTAACGCTTAAACCACTCATGTACATTGTCTTTCAAGTTACAATTGTGCACACTTGTAAGCATTTTGTGGGTTTCCGACGCCGATTGTATGTTCTGATATTTCTCGCTGTCCGATTTCTGTGACCACTCACCGAACGTCCCGGTCACATCTTGCATTTTATCAACATTTATATTTTGGGATTGATTAATGTTCTCATAAGGTGGCGCTGTGGGTTAAACCACAGAGACTAGGACTTGCCGATCAGAAGGTCGGCGGTTCGAATCCCCACAATGACGGGGTGAGCTCCCGTTGCTTGGTCCCTGCTCCTAACAACCTAGCAATTCAAAAGCACGTCAAAGTGCAAGTAGATAAATATCTGGCGGGAAGGTAAACGGCGTTTCCGTGCGCTGCTCTGGTTCGCCAGAAGCGGCTTAGTCCTGCTGGCCGCATGACCCGGAAGCTGTATGCCGGCTCCCTCGGCCAGTAAAGCAAGATGAGCGCCGCAACCCCAGAGTCATCCACGACTGGACCTAATGGTCAGGGGTCCCTTTACCTTTACCTTTAATGTTCTCAAACGGGTGCATCATTTCATGCTTTCTGCATGTTCCCACGGACTGTCAGCAGCGTTCTGCTGGGAGTTGATTCTTTCTGTTTTCCAATCGTTCTATTTACAAAAAAATCAAATGAATTTTTTTTCCATTCCGAAAGCGCGGCACAGAGAAGGAAGTTTGAGAGAACCAAGGGTCCGCGCTGTCCTAGCAAATACGGCGAGGGGAGAAAGGGTTGTGAGGTTCCCCCATTTCTGCCTCTTAACTATACCCATTTTGCATTCCCTCCGCCCAGGAATACGTTTGGGAAGCATCTCATTACCTCGTGCAGCAAGTCTTCAACAGCCTCAAGGAGATGTTCTCAGGAACTCGAGAAATCCAGGTAACCCACGTGCTTCATTTATTTGCAAACGCTTCAGGGAGTGTTTTTAATGTTCTGTTGGGAGTCGCCCAGAGTGGCTGGGGAAACCCAGCCAGATGGGCAGGGTAGAAATATTATTATTATTACAGTGGTGCCCCTCAAGACGAATGCCTCGCAAGACAGAAAACCCGCTAGACGAAAGGGTTTTCCGTTTTGGAGGCGCTTCGCAAAACGAATTTCCCTATGGGCTTGCTTCACAAGACGAAAATGTCTTGCGAGTTCCTGCGGTTTTCCCCCCCTTTTTTCCTAAGCTGCTAAGCCGCTTATCAGCTGATCCGCTGATAAGCCGCTTATCAGCTGATCGCTAAAAGCCGCTAAACCGCTAATAGCGCTAATCCGCTAAGCTGTCAGTGGGCTTGCTTCGCAAGACGAAAAAACCGCTATACGAAGAGCCTCACGGAACGGATTAATTTCGTCTTGCGAGGCACCACTGTATTATTATTATTAGTCCAGGGCAGCTGTTTATCAGCTCCATCTGGTTCGCAGGATGAGACCCTCCCTGTCCGCAGACTGTCTGGCCAGAGTGGTGCATGCTCTGGTTATCTCCCGCTTGGACTACTGCCATGCGCTCTATGTGGGGCTACCTTTGAAGGTGACCCGGAAACTGCAACTAATCCGGAATGCTGCAACTAGACTGGTGACTGGGAGCGGCCGCCGAGACCATATTAACACCGGTCCTGAAAGACCTACACTGGCTCCCAGTCCGTTTCCAAGCACAATTCAAAGTGTTAGTGCTGACCTTTAAAGCCCTAAACGGCCTCGGTCCAGTATACCTGAAGGAGCGTCTCCACCCGCATCGTCCAGCCTGGACACTGAGGTCCAGCTCCGAGGGCCTTCTGGCGGTTCTCTCACTGTGAGAAGCCAAGTTCCAGGGAACCAGGCAGAGGGCCTTCTCGGTGGTGGCACCCGCCCTGTGGAACGCCTTCCCGTCAGATGTCAAAGTGAAAAAGAACTACCAAACTTTTAGAAGATATCTAAAGGCAGCCCTTTTAGGGAAGCTTTTAATGTTTAATAGGTTATTGTATTTTAGTGTTTTGTTGGAAGCCGCCCAAAGTGGCTGGGGGAACCCAGCCAGATGGGCGGGGTATAAATAATAAATTATTATTATTATTATTTATATCTGTACACAATGTGCTGAGTCGATTGTGCATATGTGCGGGGAACCTATATGTCTTGGGGCAGGGGTCAGCAACCTAAGGCCCATGGGCCACAAGCAGCCCACGGGGGTCATTTAACCGGCCCACAAGCTACCCCCAAACTGAGCCACCTACTCAGTGAGTCCTCGCACGTTGCGCTAAACCAGTGTGGCACGGTGGAGGAACTCATTTCTGTGGTGCTGTAAATCGTTTCTGTGCATGCTCAGACCATAGCTGTCAACCGTCCCTTATTTGGCGGGAAACTCCCTTATCCCAGCGCCGTGTCCCGCTGCTGTCCCTTATTGATGATGTCCCTTAAATTTCCCGGGTTTATAAATCATTTGTCCACCCATAGTTCACATTTTTACTACAAGTTTTCTGTCAATCCTACCAATGTGTGTAACTCTTTAAAATAGCTTTTCAAATAAATTCTAAACTTTCCCCATTCTTTATTAAAGAGGTCCTCTTCCTGGTTTCTAATTCTGCCTGTAAGCTTTGCCATCTCGGCGTCGTTCATCAGTTTTGTCTGCCCCTCTTCTTTGGTCGGAGTTGGAGACCCTTAGGATCATCTAGTCCAACTCCCTGCAAAACACAGTCAGTGGCCGCCAAAGCAGCATGGCTCCATCAGTGGCGGATTTCTGTATAAGCTCAGCAGAATCCCTTATTTGGGCTGCTGATCCCTTATTTTCGAGGCTGCTGGTCCCTTATTTTCAGATCTGCAAGTTGACAGCTATGGCTCAGACGCTGAAAATCATGTCTGCGCAGACACCGACACCAGAAATCTCTGCTGTGCATGCTCATGTGCTTGCACGACCTGGCCCACAAAGGGATCTCCGCTGGAGTGAACTGGTCTAGGCGAGGTAGACCTTGCTGACACCTGTCTTTGTCAGCATCGCCCTTGAGCCAGTGCACCAACTGGACTCAATGCACTTCAACCCCGACTGGTCAGGCGAGCTGGGTAGCACTGCCAGAGACCACCTTTCTCACAGGGACAGGTCACCGTGCTGTGGACTCACAGCTTAGAGCTGAGAGCACCGGATTCACATGCACAATAATACAGTCGTTGCGCAGCAGAGTTTTGCAGAGTCTTGCAGAGTATAAACCACTCGGAGAGCAGCTCTGTAGAATATCTTCCTTTTATTCTATAGCTACAACTATGATACAAAACTATATACAGAGCTAAAAGATCTAAGCATAAATCAATGCTACACTGAGAGTCTGCAGCTGCTCTTAGCAGCAACCTTGTCTCTAGACCAGTGTTTCCCAACCAGTGTTCCGCGGCACACTAGTGTGCCGCGAGACGTTGCCTGGTGTGCCGTGGGAGGGCACACTCATTGAAATTAGAATTAGACTTTTGCCCCCCGCCCGCCTTCAGAAGAGGTCCAGGGCCTCTTCTGAAGGCGGGCGGGGGGCAAAGGTCTTTGCTCCCCCGTGCCTGCCTTCCCGGGAGAGCGGAAAGTCTTTGCTCCCCCCCTTCAAAAGCCGTCCGGGACAGAGGAGAAACGTGCTGCGTTTCTACGCTCTCCCGGGAAGGCAGGCAGGGGGGAGCAAAGACTTTTGCCCCCCGCCAGCCTTCAGAAGAGGTCCTGGACCTCTTCTGAAGGCGGGCGGGGGGCGAAAGTCTTTGCTCCCCCCGCCTGCCTTCAAAAGCCGTCCAGGACAGCGGAGAAACACGCTGCTTTTCTCCGCTCTCCCGGGAAGGCAGGCGGGGGGGAGCAAAGACTTTCACCCCCTGCCAGCCTTCAGAAGAGGTCCTGGACCTCTTCTGAAGGCGGGCGGGGGAACAAAAGTCTTTGCTCCCCCCGCCTGCCTTCAAAAGCCGTCCAGGATAGCGGGAAGCGCTTCCCTGCTATCCCGGACTGCTTTTAAAATGCTGGCGGTGGGGAGCAAAGCCTTTCGGCCCCCGCCGGCCTTCCTGGACCTCTTCTGAAGGCCGGAGGGGGGGGGGAAGGCTTTGCTCCCCACCGCCAGCATTTAAAAGAGGTCCCTGGAGATTTCCCTATAGGCTTTCTTCTTGCGAAGCAAGCCCATAGGGAAATTCATCTTGCGAAGTGCCTCAAAAAACGGAAAACCCTTTCGTCTTGCGGGTTTTCAGTCTTGCGAGGCATTCGTCTTGCGGGGCACCACTGTATATATAGTCAATATAGGCACAGAGTTAATTTTTTAAACATTTTCTAATGGTGGTGTGCCTCGAGATTTTTTTCATGAAACAAGTGTGCCTTTGCCCAAAAAAGGTTGGGAAACACTGCTCTAGACACGATCTCTAACACTCTCGCTCTCTCCGATACACTCGCTGGCTGATTCACTCGCTGAATAATAAGTAGAAAGCAGAACATTGCTCCTCCTCTCTGTAGAATCAGCAGGTTCCTCAGGAGATTCTTGGATATGGGAGGGGTGAAATCTCCCCAGTCTTAGGGCTACACAGCAAAGGGTGCAAGGAGGTTTCAGGAGGAAGAGAAGGGTGGGGAAATGTGGGGATGGGCAGCGAGGTAAACAGAGCACAGAGATGCTCCCAGGCAGGGTTGTGGTGGGCGGGAACCAGTGGCCTTCCAGCTTGCCTGTACCTTTCTGAAACTGGGGTGCCCACCCCACGGGAACCGCATTGCTCACTGCCTTCCTCCCCCCGCAGGGCTGGCTGACCGAAAGCGCCCGGTGCATTGCCAAGTCGGGCCGGACGGTAGAGTGGATGACTCCGCTGGGACTGCCCATCGTCCAGCCGTACCATCGCTCGAAGACCACGCTGGTAAGTCAAGCCGGGAACATCCGGGCGCACGGGACGCGGGTGGCGCTGTGGTCTAAACCACTGAGCCTCTTGTTATTCCAAACTGAGCCTCTGACCTATTCCAAAGACGCGGGTTGCGCTGTGATCTAAACCACTGAGCCTCTTGGGCTTGCCGATCAGAAGGTTGGCGGTTGGAATCCCTGCGACGGGGTGAGCTCCCGTTGCTCCGTCCCAACTCCTGCCAAGCTAGCAGTTCAAAAGCACACCAGCGCAAGTAGATAAATAGGTACCGCTGCGGCGGGAAGCTAAACGGCATTTCCGTGCGCTCTGGTTTCCGTCACGGTGTCCTGTTGCGCCAGAAGCGGCTTAGTCCCGCTGGTCACATGACCTGGAAAGCTGTCTGCAGACAAACGCCGGCTCCCTCGGCCAGTAAAGCGAGATGAGCGCCGCAACCCCATAGTCACCTTTGACTGGACTTAACCGTCCAGGGGTCCTTTGCCTTTACCTTTTCACCCAGTGCTTTTTTTCTGGGGGGACGCAGGAAACGCATACCTCTAAACATTTTGTGAATCTAATGGTTTGTCTCGCTGTGTGTTAGAGAGAGTTTGTGTCTACAGTGGTACCTTGGGTTACATATGCTTCAGGTTACATACACTTCAGGTTACATACACTTCAGGTTACAGACTCTGCTAACCCAGAAATAGTGCTTCAGGTTAAGAACTTTGCTTCAGGATGAGAACAGAAATCGTGCTCTGGCGGCACAGCAGCAGCGGGAGGCCTCATTAGCTAAAGTGGTGCTTCAGGTTAAGAACAGTTTCAGGTTAAGTATGAACCTCCGGAACGAATTAAGTACTTAACCCGAGGTACCACTGTACTTATGTGTGTTTGAGGGAGCTTTTCCTGCCAAACAGAGGCACGAGTCGTCTCACACACAGATAAGTGCGTGTGTGCCTTTGTGTGTGAGATGGAGAGGGTGCATTCACACGGACATGGACACACACACAAAAGACACACACAAATAGTGCGTGTGTGCCTGTTTGTCTGCGTGTGAGCATGTATACTTGCGTGTTGGAGCAAAAGAGGCAAGTTGGCTCCCACTTCCATACAGACCCTTTTTCCTATGCGGAAACACATGCTCTCTCTCACACACATGGGCAAGCGCTGCCTGCCTGGCACAAGTATGTCACACTGTTTTTCTCTCACGAATGCAAATGAACATGCACTTGTTATAGGAATTTTATGGTTGGCAAGGTGATGTCTCTAAAAAGGCAACAGGCATATAAAACTCAATGGACAAAATCAAAATATAAAACCACCAAAACACATAATTCGAATAAAAGCAACAACTCGATAAAACACACACACACACACACACACACGTGGGGGGAAAACCCCACATTTTAAAAGGGCAGCTCTGCAAATCAAAGTCACCTGAGGACAGGCAGGGCAGTGACTCAGCTTTTTGCAGTGGCAAAGCATGACTCAGCAGGCAGAGGGGTGTGAGTCAGCAGAAAGGGGGGGGTGCGTGGAAGAGTCAAGGTGACATTTGCCAGGAATAACCAGCCGATCGTTGCCCCCACCGATGGGTCTGCCTGGGGAAGGCAGAGCGCACCGAACTCCCCTTTTCCCTCTCCCCACCGGAAAAATATAAATAAATGAATGTGGTTTTAATCATAATATAATATAATATAATATAATATAATATAATATAATATAATATAATATAATATAATATAATATAATATAATATAATATACAGTAGTACCTCGGGTTACATACGCTTCAGGTTACATACGCTTCAGGTTACAGACTCCGCTAACCCAGGAATAGTGCTTCAGGTTAAGAACTTTGCTTCAGGATGAGAACAGAAATCGTGCTCCAGTGGCATGGCGGCAGCGGGAGGCCCCATTAGCTAAAATGGTGCTTCAGGTTAAGAACAGTTTCAGGTTAAGAACGGACCTCCAGAACGAATTAAGTACTTAACCCGAGGTACCACTGTAATATATAATATAATATAATATAATATAATATAATATAATATAATACAATACAATACAATACAATACAATACAATACAATACAATACAATACAATACAATACAATACAATACAATACAATACAATATTATATAATATTATACCTCACCCATCTGTCTGATGATGATGATGATAATGATAATGATAATATAATAATGATAATGATAATGATGATTTATTACTTATACCCTGTTCATCTGACCGCGACTCCCCAGCCACTCTGGGCAGCTCCCAACAGAATATTAAAAACAGAATAAAACATCAAACATTAAAAACTTACCTGAACAGGGCTGCCTTCAGATGTCTTATAAAAGTAAAGATAGTTGTTTATTTCCTTGACATCTGCAGGGAGGGCGTTCCACAGGGAGGGTGCCACCACTGAGAAGGCCCTCTGCCTGGTTCCCTGTAACCTCGCTTCTCGCAGGGAGGGAACTGCCAGAAGGCGCTCAGAGCTGGACCTCAGTGTCTGGGCTGAACGATGGGGGTGGAGACGCTCCTTCAGGGATACTGGGCTGTTTAGGGCTTTAAAGGTCAGCACTGACACTTTGAATTGTGTTCAGAAACGTCCTGGGAGCCAACGTAGGTCTTTCAGGACTGGTGTTATATGGTCTCGGTGGCCACTGTCAGTCCCCAGTCCGGCTGCCGCATTCTGGATTAGCAGAGAGAGTGGCGGCCGCAGATTTGCCCAGTGGACTTCACAGTAAGGTTACCAGATTTTTTTCAGTGAATCCAGCGACACTTTTCAACTTCTGTTGATGTGTATGCATTTTTTCAGGGGTAAAATAAAAAGGTAAAGGGACCCCTGACCATTAGGTCCAGTCGTGGCCGACTCTGGGGTTGCGCCGCTCATCTCGCTTTATTGGCTGAGGGAGCCGGCGTACAGCTTCCGGGTCATGTGGCCAGCAGGACTAAGCCACTTCTGGCGAACGAGAGCAGCGCATGGAAACGCCATTTACCTTCCCGCCAGAGTGGTACCTATTTATCTACTTGCAAATTTGACGTGCTTTCAAACTGCTAGGTTGGCAGGAGCAGGGACCGAGCAACGGGAGCTCACCCTGTCGCGGGGATTCGAACCGCTGACTGATTTGTAAATTGGGGGACCGTCTCTGGGAAATGGAGACATCTGGTAACCTTCCTTCGCTGGGTTTTGAACCACTTTGAACCCCTGCTGTCCCTCCAAATGTGCGATGAGACCGAAGGCTGCTCCAGTTTCCTTCCTCTCCTTGCGAAGCCGATGCGTCAACCTGTACTTATTTCTCCTTTCCCCCCCTCTTCTTTCCCCAAGGTTAACAGCACCATTCAGTCGGTCCATCTCAAGTCGCGACACGACGTCACCCAGTGAGTATCTCATCTTGGTGGTTTGGGAGATGGGCTCCAGGTTTTACCTGCCTGGCTCAAAAAGGGCTTTGCTGATCTGATGAAACGAGTCCAAACCGATTTGAGAGCCGGGCTAAAATTTTGCCGGTGGCCAGAGCAGGAATGTTGAAGGGGAAAGCGCATCTTTTCTCCCTTCTTAGGGTGCTGCCCTCTTGCAAGAAGCGCCCCCTCTTGTGGGTGTGAGACATAGCTGTCAAGCGTCCCTTATTTGGCGGGGAAGTTCCTTATCCCAGCACTGTGTCCCGCTGCTGTCCCTTATTGATGACGTCCCTTAAATTTCCCGGGTTTCAAAGGAAGCAGCTCCTCTCCCTCCCTCCCTCCCTGCCGGCCAGGGAGGAGGGAGGCTCCAACTGTGTTGCTTGGCTGCATTGCTCACCCAATAAGGAGTCCAAGAACGACTGGGGGGTGGAGCTTGCATGCCTTGTGCCAATCAAATCGGCCGCGTTCCCTGGGGACTTGCCTTTGCTCAGCGCTTCCCAGCGGAGAGGTGACGGTGGTTTTCCTTGCTGCGTCCCCTTTGCCGGGTTGCTGCGCTGTGGGAACCACCGCTTGAGGCTTCGCTTGGCTGCTGGCTGGGCTTTCTGTCTTTGGCTCGGAGGGGCTCAGAAGTCAAACATACCTGCGCTCTGAAAATCCCTTATTTTGGCTGCTGATCCCTTATTTTTGAGGCTGCTGGTCCCTTATTTTCAAATCTATAAGTTGACAGCTGTGGTGTGAGAGCGGGCGGAGAATGCCCGTTCCGGGATGGCTCCTCCCGGTGTTGTGGGATGTGATATGCGTGTGTCCGAGCAAGCAACATCTCAGAAGGGGCTCCCTCAACTCGGGCGGGGAACCCAGAGGTCATCCAGCCCAACCCCCTGCAATGCAGGAATCTCGGGAACCAGGAGCGGAATACTTCTAGAGAGGTTGCTTGCTAGGATACACACATAACTAATAATCATCACCATCACCATCAGTCCTTTTTTCCTGGGGGGGACGCAGGGGTATGCATAATTTTTGGTGAATTAAGCTTGGCTTCATTGAGGGGCAGTATTTCAATATGAGTAGGAAAATGGGAGTACCCCTAGACATTTTTTAAGAAAAAAAGAGCACTAATAATGATAATAATAATAATTACTATTTATTTATACCCTGCCCATCTTTCAGTTGTAGAAACTTTTTTGGATCCAGCGCAGGTGGGATAAAGATCCTCCCTGAAAAGGCATGTTGTTATAATTATAATTATTTATAGTCTGCCCATCTGGCTGGGTTTCCCACTCTGGGCGGCTCCCAACAGAATATTAATAATAATTTTTTTAAGCGACAAAACATAAAACATTAAAAACTTCTCTAAACAGGGCTGCATTCTAAAAGTCAGATAGTTGTTTATTTCCTTGACATCTGAAGGGCAGGTGCCACTACCGAGAAGGCCCTCTGCCTGGTTCCCTGTAACTTGGCTTCTCGCAGTGAGGGAACCGCCAGAAGGCCCTCGGAGCTGGACCTCAGTGTCCGGGCAGAACGATGGTGGTGGAGACGCTCCTTCAGGTCTACTGGGCCGTTTAGGGCTTTCAAGGTCAGCCTCAACACTTTGAATTGTGCTCGGAAACGTACTGGGAGCCAACGTAGGTCTTTCAGGACCGGTGTTATGTGGTCTCGGCGGCCGCTCCCAGTCCCCAGTCTAGCTGCCTCATTCTGGATTAGTTGTAGTTTCTGGGGCACCTTCAAAGGTAGCCCCACATAGAGTGCATTGCAGTAGTCCAAGCGAGAGATAACCAGAGCATGCACCACTCTGGCCAGACAGTCCGCGGGCAGGTAGGGTCTCATCCTGCGTACCAGATGGAGCTGGGAGACAACTGAACATCGTGCAGCGCCGGAAATCACCCAGGGTGTCCGCACGAAGCCCGCAAGCGGGAACTGAGCACAATAGCGACTCTGCCCTCCTCCCGAAACACCCTCTCTTGCCTCGATTTCCCTGCAGGAAGCCCGACACGGTGAAGCAGAAGAACGCTTTCCCCCCAAACTTCATCCATTCCCTGGATTCCACACACATGATGCTAACAGCTTTGCACTGTCACAGGTAAGGGTTCCTTTTTGTGTTCTGAGATGCTTTGGGGGCGCCCCTTCCCCCAGGCGGCTAAAAACGGGGTGCAGCGCTTCCTTTTCCCGAAACGGCGTTAACGGGGAAATCAGCCAACAGAGTGACAGCAACTTTCTGCAACGCCAAAGTTGTGTTAGTTATTCTGACGAATTCGTTGTCGTAGTTTGCTTTACATGCTACAGGCACTTTCCAATTTATTACTTATTTAGTCTACCGTATTTTTCACTCTGTAAGACCCACCAGACCACAAGAGGCACCTAGTTTTTGGAGGAGGAAAACAAGAAAAAAATATTCTGAATCTCAGGAGCCAGAACAGCAAGAGGGATCGCTGCTCAGTGAAAGCAGCAATCCCTCTTGCGGTTCTGGCTTCTGGGATAGCTGCGCAGCCTGCATTCGCTCCGTAAGACGCACACACATTTCCCCTTACTTTTTAGGAGGGGAAAAGTGAGTCTTACAGAGCAAAAAGTACGGTATTTGATTTTAGAAAATATAAAGTTATAACCAAGTCAATTAAAAATCCATATGGAGAGATTGCTTTGAATCTCAAGACTTTCCCCTCTATGGGTCCTAATGTCAATATTATATCAGTCCATTATCCACATTTTTTATCCATCGAAGCTGTCCACAGTTTTTGTTGCAAGTGTGGTTAAAATCCTGCTCGTGTTTTCATCCGCTCACAATGGTCTCCTAAATAAATTTTTCCCATTTTTTTAAAAAAAGTTCATGTCCTCTTGGTTCCTTGAGCTTCTCAGTTGATTTTGCCATTTCAGCATTAAGGTTGGAAGGGACCCAAGCAATATCTATCCCAACCCTGTGCAATGCAGGAATCTTTCGCCCAACGTAGGATTCGAACTCGCAACCCGGATGTTGAGTGTCTCATTCTGTTCCCGACGGAGCTGTCCCTTGTTTCCTTCTGCTCCAGAGGGCAGGACCCGAGTCGCCGGATTCGAAGCACGAGAAAGGCGGTGGCCCTGATCCATCCCAGGGGTTTGGGGCCGTATTGGGGCGTAAATAATCCAACTTGCGAAGCCCGTCAGTATACACTGGGCATGGCTTTTAGGGAAGTAGCTAGCTCAGAGCCGCTCCTTTTCTTGCTCTTTGCTCTAACGCCACTGGGTGGTGCTCCCAGCCCGGGGATTACCGTATTTTTTTGCTCTATATGACTCACTTTTTCCCTCCTGCAAAGTAAGGGGAAATGAGTGTGCGTCTTATGGGGCGAATGCAGGCTCCGCAGCTCTCCCAGAAGCCAGAACAGCAAGAGGGATTGCTGCTTTCACTGCGCTGCGATCCCTCTTGCTGTTCTGGCTCCTGAGATTCAGAATATTTTTTTTTCTTGTTTTCCTCCTCCAAAAACTAGGTGCGTCTTGTGGTCTGGTGCATCTTATAGAGCGAAAGATACGGTAGATCCGAACAGAGCCCTTGACCACAAGGAGGGGTCGTCCCTCCTTTACCCTCCTCCCAATCCGTTTTTATTTTGGAGAACGGTTTTTCCTTTTACCAGGCTGACGGCAGTCCCTGGTCACAGTCAAAGGACGTCAGAAACTGCCTTATGCAGTGTTCAGCCACTGCTCCCATCTAGACCAGCACTGCCAGCACTGGTTGGCAGCATCTCTGCAGGCACAGACTCTCTCCTAATCTGGAGGTTCTAGGGGTCCAGGTTCTGGGAGACCGTGTCTCAGGAGACGGTCAGGGAGCAGACGGGTTTTCACTTGCCTGACTGCCTCTTCCTCTTTTCCTGTCTTTCTTAAAAAATCACCGTATTTTTCGCTCTATTGGATGCACCGGACCATAGGAGGGGGAGAACAGGAATTTTTTTTTTCTTGTTCTCCCCCTCTAAAACAAGGTGCATTCTGTTCTGTTCTGTTCGTTCAAGGTGCGTTCACCCGAAAACTCCGGAGCCCAGCGGGATCCTTTTGACCTGCTCTGTGGGGCTGGCGGGGGGTGGGAGTGCTGCTTTCCCCACTGCCAGCCTACAAACCAGGCTCCCAAGGCTTGCGGATATCTGCCCGAAGTCCAGGGCACGCTGTGTAGCGCTCCGCGGGCTTCAGGCTGCTATCCACAAGCCTTCAGAGCGTGGCAGGCACCCCCGCTGGGCTCCGAAGGCTTGCGGATAGCTTCCTGAAGCCTGGAGAGCGAGAGGGGTTGGTACGCACCGACCCCTCTCGCTCTCCAGGCTTCAGCGAAAGCCTGCATTTGCTCCATAGGACGCACACACATTTCCCTTTCATTTTTGGAGGGGGGAAAAGTGCGTCCTATAGAGCGAAAAATATGGTATTTATATTTAAATAATTAAATAATCCTGGAGGTAGCCGGATTTTCTTGTCCCAAGCTACGACTTAACATTCATTGCTCCGCCTATTTTGGCCTCTGGCCCCGCCCCACCGGTATTATGTGGCCCCTTGGAACTTGCCCCGAAGTGAATGCGGCCCTCGGGCAGGGGAAGGCTCCCCGCCCCCCGCCCCCCGCCCCCGAGCCTTTATTCACCAGAGTGGTGCACGCTCTGGTTATCTCCCGCTCAGACTACTGCCATGCGCTCTCCGTGGGGCTACCTTTGAAGGTGACCCGGAAACAGTATACAAAAATATACCGTATTTTTCGCTCTATAAGACGCACCAGACCACAAGACGCACCTAGTTTTTGGAGGAGGAAAACAAGGCAAAAAAGATTCTGAATCTCAGAAGCCAGAACAGCAAGAGGGATCGCTGCGCAGTGAAAGCAGCAATCCCTCTTGCTGTTCTGGCTTCTGGGATAGCTGCGCAGCCTGCATTCGCTCCGTAAGACGCACACACATTTCCCCTTACTTTCTAGGAGGGGAAAATTGGGTATTATAGAGCAAAAAATACGGTATATTTCACATTGGTCGATCTCAGCACCTGGGTGGGCTTATCTGAACGGGAAAGCCTTGACCTTAGCCGTTGTGCATCTTGACTTTTTTGTGTCTCCTAGGGAAGGGTTGACCTTTGTCTCAGTGCACGATTGTTACTGGACTCACGCGCTCACAGTCGACATCATGAATCGGGTAAGCTGGTCTCCCTCACCTCCGCTGCCACCCCAGATCTCAGCCCTGACCCACAGTGAAACCTGGCCGGGGTTTTGGGCCGGCTTATCTGAAAAGCGACAGGGACGCGGCTGGCGCTGTGGGTAAAACCTCAGCGCCCAGGACTTGCCGATCGCATGGTCAGTGGTTCAAATCCCCGCAGCGGGGTGCGCTCCCGTCGTTCGGTCCCAGCGCCGGCCAACCTAGCAGTTCCAAAGCACCCCCGGGTGCAAGTAGATAAATAGGGACCGCTTACCAGCGGGAAGGTAAACGGCGTTCCGTGTGCTGTGCTGGCTCGCCAGATGCAGCTTGTCACGCTGGCCACGTGACCCGGAAGTGTCTGCGGACAGCGCTGGCTCCTGGCCTCTAGAGTGAGATGAGCGCACAACCCTAGAGTCTGGCAAGACTGGCCCGAACGGGCAGGGGTACCTTTACCTTTACCTATCTGAAAAGCCCCCTTCGCCAGGAAAAACGTGACGTTTACCCTGGCAAGTAGCAATGAGGATAGTAATGTAAGAATAGCTCTAGCTGGATCCGGCCAACGGGAGCCCACCTAGTCACAGAAATATAGAATGCTGGAGTCGGAATGGGCCTCCCCAGGTCATCTAGTCCAACCCCCGGCGTTGCAGGAATCTCAGTTGGAGCATCCATGACAGGTAGCCGACAAACTAGGCTGCTGGCTAATAATAATAATAATTTATTATTAGTACCCCTTCCATCTGGCTGGGTTTCCCGAGCCACTCTGGGCGGCTTCCAACAAAGATTAAAAACACATTAAAATGTCACACATTAAAAACTTCCCTAAACAGGGCTGCCTTCAGATGTCTTTTAAATGTCAGGTAGTTGTTTATCTCTTTGACATCTGACGGGAGGGCGTTCCACAGGGCAGGCGCCACCACCGAGAAGGCCCTCTGCCTGGTTCCCTGTAGCTTTGCTTCTCACAGGGAGGGAACCGCCAGGAGACCCTCGGCGCTGGACCTCAGTATCCGGGCTGGATGATGGGGGTGGAGACGCTCCTTCAGGGATACTGTGCCTATGAGGCTGTTTAGGGCTTTAAAGGTCAACAACAACACTGAGAATTGTGCTTGGAAACGTACTGGGAGCTCAGTGGTCTCGTTAGATAGTAAAAATCATGTTAAATTGCTGTTTTAGGGGTTGTTTTTAAAAGTCTGGAATGGATTACTCCGTTCTGCATTACTTTCTATGGGATGATAATAATAATAATAATAATAATAATAATAATAATAATTTTATTATTTATACCCCGCCTATCTGGCTGGGCTTCCCCAGCCACTCTGGGTGGCTTCCAACAAAATATAAAAATACAGTGATGCACGCCTTGGTTTTGGAACGCTTTGGTTTTGGAACGGACTTCCGGAAAGTTTGAGAACCAAGGTACCACTGTACTTCTACGATGGAGGCAGAGCGTAGCAACAAATTCATCTTTTTTTATAGCCATCCAAGTGGGCGGTTTTCTCTGCCTCCTGCGAGAGCGAGTTCCACAGTTTAACGAAGGAGCCCTTCTTTTAACCTGTCCCGAATCTCTTGACGTTTGGCTTGGCCGGGCGCCCGCGAGTCCTAGCATTTCGGACAACAGTGCTGATTGCTTCCCTCCATTGCGTTTCAGGTGTGCCGCGAACAATTTGTACAGCTCCACAAGCACCCCATCCTAGAGGAACTCTCCCAGTTCATGCTGCAGAAATACTGTTCCCACGTTCCGTAAGTGTGTGTCGCTTAATAATAATAATAATAATAATAATAATTTATTTGTACCCCACCCATCTGGCTGAGTTTCCCCAGCCACTCTGGGCGGCTCCCAATCAAGTGTTAAAAACAGTACAGTGTTAAATATTAAAAACTTTCCTGAACAGGGCTGCCTTCAGATGTCTTTTAACGATAGGATAGCTACTTATTTCCTTCGCATCTGAAAGGAGGGTGTTCCACAGGGAGGGCGCCACCACCGAGAAGGCCCTCTGCCTGGTTCCCTGTAGCTTCACTTCTCGCAGGGAGGGAACCGCCAGAAGGCCCTCGGAGCTGGACCTCAGTGTCCGGGCAGAACGATGGGGGTGGAGACGCTCCTTCAGCTTTCTTCACCCGCCACTCTTCAAACATCTGATCGGTTTCCGTTTGTCGGACCGCTTTGCGAAAGATTCACCGCAGCCGTTTCAGGGTTTTAAAAAAATAAAACTGAGATAAGAGCAGCGGAATAACTTTGTATGCAGTTGCAACAAACCAAACTCCCCCCTGCAAGAAAATTAGCGCTTTCAGTTGTAGAAACGTATTTCTGATCCAATGCAAGCAAGGATAATGATCTTCCCTTTAAAGGCAAATAATAATAATAATAATAATAATAATAATAATAATAATAATAATAATAATAATAATAATATTTATACCCCGCCCATCTGGCTGGGTTTCCCCAGACACTCTGGGCAGCCCCCAGCAGACTATGAAAAACACGATAAAAGATCAAACATTAAAAGCTTCCCTGAACAGGGCTGCCTTCAGGTGTCTTCTAAAAGTCAGGTAGTTATTTATTTCACTAACAACTGATGGGAGGGCGTTCCATAGTGCGGGCTCCACCCCCGAGAAGGCCCCCTGCCTGGTTCCCGGTAACCTCGCTTCTCACAGGGTGGGAACTGCCAGAAGGCCCTCGGAGTTGGACCTCAGTGTCCGGGCTGGACATTGGGGGTGGAGACGCTCCTTCAGAGATACTGGGCCATTTAGGATTTCAAGGTCAGCACTAACGTTTTGAATTGTGCTCAGAAACGTCTTGGGAGCCAATGTAGGTCTTTCAGGACCAGTGTTATGTGATCCCGGCGGCCACTCCCAGTCACCAGTCTAGCTGCTGCATTCTGGATTAATTGCAGTTTCCGGGTCACCTTCAAAGGTAGCCCCATGTAGAGCGCATTGCAGTAGTCCAAGCAGGAGATAACCAGAGCATGCACCACTCTGGCCAGACAGTCTGTGGGCAGGGAGGGTCTCATCCTGCGTACCAGGTGGAGCTGGCAGATAGCTGCCCTGGACACAGAACTGACCTGCGCCTCCATGAGGACAGAGGATGCCGAAAAGAAAATACGGATAGCGCCTGCCTGGTTTGTAGTGGCAGGTAGTTCCCAAGGTGCATACAGTATTGGAGACAGCCTCCTGGAGGCATATAGGATTGTGTTCGTAAGCCTTAAGTCAGGGATGGCACCGGGGGAAATCAAAGAAGGTTTCCTTGTTGTTGTTTTTTCCTGCAAAGATGTTTAATTATTATTTGGGTGACACCTTTATTACAGAAAATTAATATTTTCCTTCTCCAGGGTTGAGTGGAAGGATAAGAAGGCGAATGAGTACCAGAGGCTGTTTCAGCTTCTGTCTAGCATCCCTAAAAAAGGTACGAGCACATAGCATATTTATTTTGGGGGCCGGGGGCCTGGGAGAGCCTACCGTCAGCCGACAATCCATGCCAGGGCCAATCCCACCGTATATTCCTTAGATTTTTTCCCAGGACCTGCCACCGAAGGAGCCCAGACTGTACAAATACCTAAAAATACTAATACCACTGAAATTTCTTAACTTTAAAGCAACTCAGTCATTTAGCATGGCAGAGCCTTTGGAACTCCCTGCCAGTTGAGATAAAGAGAGGCGCCTTGTTGTTGTTGTTGTTTAGTCATTTAGTCGTGTCCGCCTCTTTGTGACCCCTGGACCAGAGCATGCCAGGCCCTCCTGTCTTCCACTGCCTCCCGCAGTTTGATCAAACTCATCCTGGTAGCTTCGAGAACACTGTCCCACCATCTCGTCCTCCATCGTCCCCTTCTCCTTGTGCCCTCCATCTTTCCCAACATCAGGGTCTTTTCCAGGGAGTCTTCTCTTCTCCTGAGGTGGCCAAAGTCTTGGAGCCTCAGCTTCAGGATCTGTCCTTCCAGTGAGCACTCAGGGCTGATTTCCTTCAGAATGGAGAGGTTTGATCTTCTTGCAGTCCATGGGACTCTCAAGAGTCTCCTCCAGCACCAGAATTCAAAAGCATCCATTCTTCGGCCATCAGCCTTCTTTATGGTCCAGCTCTCGCTTCCATACATCACTACTGGGAAAACCAGAGCTTGAACTATACGGACCTTTGTTGGCAAGGTGATGTCTCTGCTTTTTAAGATGCTGTCCAGGTTTGTCATCGCTTTTCTCCCAAGAAGCAGGCATCTTTTAATTTCGTGGCTGCTGTCACCATCTGCAGTGATCATGGAGCCCAAGAAAGTAAAATCTCTCACTGCCTCCATTTCTTCCCCTTCTATTTGCCAGGAGGTGATGGGCCCAGTGGCCATGATCTTCGTTCTTTTGATGTTGAGCTTCAGACCACATTTTGCGCTCTCCTCTTTCACCCTCACCAAAAGGTTCTTTAATTCCTCCTCACTTTCTGCCATCAAGGTTGTGTCATCTGCATGTCTGAGGTTGTTAATATTTCTTTGGCCACATTTGCACCATCCATTTCAAGCACGATGGTGCTACCTTAAAAAGCCATGGTTCCCCCCAAAAAAGGATTCTGGGAAATGCAGTTTGCTAAGGGTGCCCAGAGTTCTTTGGAGATCCTTATTTCTTCACCCAGAACTACAGTTCCCAGGGAAAGAGCGGTTGATTGTAAAACTGCTCTGGGAATTATAGCCCTGCGAGGGGGTGGGGAATAGGGGACTCTCATCTAACCCCGGGCAAACTACAGTTCCCAGAATTATCTAGCAGGGGGGGAGCCTGTTTAAAGGTGGCATCGTGGTTTGGCGTGGAAGTAGCTATAAGAAGAGGAGTTTTCAGGGGGAGCAAAAACGTCAAGTTCACCATGAAGCTGATTTTCACAGCGCCCGATTCCTGGCTGATGTGAATCGTGGGTCTTGGGGCGTACGGGTCTCTGAAAAGCACCTCATTTATGGGGACGCAGCAATTGGGCAGGGGGAAAACATTTACAGAAAATATAATAATAATAATAATAATAATAATAATAATAATAATAATAATAATTTATTATTTATACCCCACCCACTCTGGGCGGCTTCCAAAAGAAATATTAAAATACTCTAATACATCAAGTATTAAAAGCTTCCCTAAACAGGGCTGCCTTCAGATGTCTTCTAAAAGTCTGGTAGTTGTTGTTCTCTTTGACATCTGGTGGGAGGGAGTTCCACAGGGCGGGCGCCACCACTGAGAAGGCCCTCTGCCTGGTTCCCTGTAACTTTGCTTCTCACAGTGAGGGAACCGCCAGAAGGCCCTTGGAGCTGGACCTCAGTGTCCGGGCAGAACGATGGGGGTGGAGACGCTCCTTCAGGGATACTGGGCCGTTTAGGGCTTTCAAGGTCAGCACCAACACTTTGAATTGTGCTCAGAAACGTACTGGGAGCCAATGTAGGTCTTTCAAGACCGGTGTTATGTGGTCTCGACGGCTGCTTCCAGTCAACGCTGCCCCGTGCGTTGCCTAATTCTCCACCCTCCTCCTTCATCGCCTCACTTCCCAGCCATGCTGAACTCTTCCTAATCTTATCTTTTAAGCCTCTTCATTTCGGCTTCCAGCCGACTCTCTGTTTGGCTTATCTGTTTGTTGGTAACCAAGAGAGAATAGCATCTGCTGTGCTGTTGCCAGGATCCAAGCAAGGCCCGATTAGCGTAAAAAAACGCAGTTGGCATTCTGCCGCGCGTACCAAACTCTTAAATAATAATAATAATAATAATAATAATAATAATAATAATAATAATAATAATAATAATTTATTATTTATACCCCACCCATCTGGCTGAGTTTCCCCAGCCACTCTGGGCGGCTTCCAATCAAGTGTTAAAAACAATACAGCATTAAATATTAAAAACTTCCCTAAACAGGGCTGCCTTCAGATGTCTTTTAAAAAGAAGATAACTGCTTATTTCCTTCACATTTGAAGGGCGGGCGCCACCACCAAGAAGGCCCTCTGCCTGGTTCCCTGTAACCTCACTTCTCGTAAGGAGGGAACCGCCAGAAGGCCCTCGGAGCTGGAGCTCAGTGCCCAGGCAGAACGATGGAGGTGGAGATGCTCCTTCAGGGATACTGGGCCGTTTAGGGCTTTCAAGGTCAGCACCAACACTTTGAATTGTGCTCGGAAACGTACTGGGAGCCAATGTAGGTCTTTCAAGACCGGTGTTATATGGTCCCGGCGGCCACTCCCAGTCACCAGTCTAGCTGCCACATTCTGGATTAAATGCAGTTTCTGGGTCCCCTTCAAAGGTAGCCCCATGTAGAGCGCATTGCAGTAGTCCAAATGGTAGCCATCCTTGGCGTTTCATGGGACGGTTTGTAACATTTCACTCACCTCGGGCTCGTCAGCTCCACATCCCAGCCAATATCGCAATTCCTGCTTTCTCTGATTTCGCAGCTCGGGCCGAGATTCGAACGGGGGGCGCCTGGCCTTTCTCACCCCCTATCTGGGCTCCCACGTGGAATTGGCCTTTTAGCTCCAGACTGCAGGGGACCGGCGACTGGCTTCAAACGAAGCCAGGTTCCTAGTCCTCACCATGGGTTGCGTGTCTCCCTGTCACACCCAACGAGGAGAGGTTGCTGTTGTTTGGGAACTTTCATGTTTAGACAAAAGGCAAGCAAGGGAGTTTGTAAAAAGTTACATGTGCCACCCTGACACTGGATCCGAACCTGGACATTGGAAGATCCAGGACAGGCCCGTTTAGCTGTGGAACTCCCTGCCACCCAGTCAGCCGCTGTGAGAACAGGTAAGGTAAAGGTAAAGGGACCCCTGACTGTTAGGTCCAGTCATGGACGACTCTGGGGTTGCGGCGCTCATCTCGCTTTACTGGCCGAGGGAGCCGGCGTACAGCTTCCGGGTCATGTGGCCAGCAAGACTAAGCCGCTTCTGGCAAACTAGAGCAGCGCACGGAAACGCCGTTTGCCTTCCCGCCAGAGCGGTACCTATTTATCTACTTGCACTTTGACATGCTTTCGAACTGCTAGTTTGGCAGGAGCAGGGACCGAGCAATGGGAGCTCACCCCGTCATTGCGGGGATTCGAACCGCCGACCTTCTGATCGGCAAGCCCTAGGCTCTGTGGTTTAACCCACAGCGCCACCCGCGGACGTGGGACTAAATGGGCCCGATCCCACACGGCGTCTTCTGGGACCTTCCTTCCTCCAAAGTATAAAATCCACAGGTTTGCTCCCAATGCAGCCCTGGTTTAGACCAACCGTTCTGGTCCTGCCTTCTTGTTGTTGTTTTTTTGCAGAAGGGGCATACGTATCTGCCCCCCCCCAAAGAAACCTCACCTGAATCGTAGCCAAAGACTCCCATCACCATCTGCCGATCTGGAGGTGGGAAGCTGCTGTCTAAAGCTTTATTTCAAAGGCAGTTTCCACCTCCTTCCATCTTCCTCCCTGGGGTGTTCTGTTGCTGCTCTCAGTTCATCTCTGTAGTCGTACACAAACCCTCTTCAGGGGATTTGTGGCTGGCTGCCCAGTTTCTACAGAGTCTTGTCTCTTCCCTTCCTTCCCCTTCCCTTCTCTTCTCTCTGCTTCCATCCTCAAATTTCCTTTCTTAATATATATATATTTTTTATTAGTTTTTTTAACATATCATTTTCAACAATAAGTAAACATACTTTTGCATCTTATTCAAATTTTTGACTTCCATCAATCCTGTCTGAAAATTTTCCACTCTAATCTCTCAGTATGCATTTCTTATCTTCCCTATTACATTTCAAACTCATTACCAATATCCCTTTGTAACACTTCGTATATTTCTCCTTACAAAACTTCTAGCGTAATTTGTTGATTACAGTCGCTCTTCAAATAATTCATATACTTCTTCCAATCTTCTGTAAATCTCTGGTCCCGCAGGTTTCGAATCCTTCCTGTCATTTTGTCCAATTCTGCATAGTCCATTAATTTCGTCCTCAAATTTCCAGTTTGCTTTTGAAGCTGAGAAGATGCTTCCCGCCCCTTCCAGGCCTAAATAACAACAACGACAACTATTATTATTATTATTTTATGAAATTTATTACGGTCAGAGACCAGCTTGTAAAACACAAATGGAACTACAATCCCAATAGAACTATTGTTATTATTTATTGCTTATACCCAGCCCAGCTGGCTGGGTTTCCCCAGCCACTCTGGGCAGCTCCCCACAGAACATTAAAAGCACAATAAAACATCAAACATTAAAAACAGTTCTGCCTTCAGATGTCTTCTAAAAGTCAGGTAGTTGTTTATTCCTTTGACACCTGATGGGAGGGCATTCCACAGGGCGGGCGCCACCACCGAGAAGGCCCTCTGCCTGGTTCCCTGTAACCTCACTTCTCGCAGGGAGGGAACCGATTTTGGTTGCCGCAGGAGGGGAGGGGGCTCTTGTGCTCAGCTCAGTTTTCCACGGGCAGCTGGTTGTCCGCCGTGGGAGGGCAGGATCAGGGCCGGATTTCGGTTTGATGAGGCCCTGAACTACTGAAGGTAACGGGGCCCTTTCTATGTCCAGCTGTCCTTTGTCAACAACAAATTGCCTTTGTTTTTTGTGTTGAATATTTGCTACATGGTAATTGATGGGCCTAATAGGTAACTCAAGCCATTTCCGCATATTGCCATGCAACCAGTCCACACAGAATGTAAGGTAAAGGTAAAGGGACCCCTGACCATTAGGTCCAGTCGTGGCCGATTCTGGGGTTGCGGCACTCATCTCACTTTATTGGCCGAGGGAGCCGGCATACAGCTTCCGGGTCATGTGGCCAGCAGGACTAAGCCGCTTCTGGCGAACCAGAGCAGCTCACGGAAACACAGTCTACCTTCCCACCGGAGCGGTACCTATTTATCTACTTGCACTTTGACGTGCTTTTGAACTGCTAGGTTGGCAGGAGCAGGGACCGAGCAACGGGAGCTAGGCACCCTATATATAGAAAGGAGCAAACCAGTGATATTTTAGGGAACAGGCTAGCAGGCGGGGCCCATGACTTACATCGTAGGAGCCTACCCAACACAAAACACTGTTGCTGGATGTAGGTTTTATTTTATTTGTCTTTAATCTTATATTTTGGAAATGTACATCCAGGTTTTTTTTCCCCCTTTAATTTTTTTGGGGGCCCCCAAGAGAGTGGGGCCCTAATCTATAGCTTGTTTAGCTTATACGTAAATCCGGCCTCTCCTTGTATTCTGAACGTTACACACTTTCTTTCCCTTCCAGGTGACTTCGACCTGGAGAAGGTGAAAGAGTCCACCTATTTTTTCAGCTGACCCCGGAAGGCGCTTCAGAAGCTGTTCCAGGGACCCTGCCCTCCGTCGCCCCGTAACCCGGCTCTGAACGGGCTCTGCTACCTGCAGAATGAAAAACGGTGGGGAGGAATTTCTTGCACCGTGCAAAACATATTCGGTCTCCCTGCTCCAAGCCTCCATCAGGTTTTCTTTTCCTCCTTTCCATCCCAGAACTCTGAGCAGCACCACCTCTATACAACCACTGTTTTCATTTGTTTTTCAAATGCCCAAACAGTGAAGAATCGACGGAAGAAAGCTGTTCTCCTGGCTTGGTGCTGCTAAGGTCATTTGGTGCCCCCCCAAAGGGCACTTGGCTTGCCACCCCGAATCTCTGCCAGCCCTCTGGAGAAGGGGTACCTTTGCCCTTAACCAGGAGAGCTTTGTGGCGGCAGGAGATGGTAGCTTTGACCCGCAGGCTTCCTTCCCCTCCCTTCGCAGGGCGGCCCAAGTTTGCGACGACTCTGAAGGCTGGTATGGCCAACGTGTTGGGCTCCATCTCCCACAGACCCCTAACCTTTGGGGGCTGGTCGGAGCAGGACCCCACAGCTTCTGGGGGATTCGTTCTTGCAACGGCAGAGCATAGGAACCACATGGGACGAGAAATATGGGTGAAATTCCCTTGCCTGGCACTGTCTGCTTTGGTTCTGCCCACATTGTCCCACGTGCCGCTTTTTGGGTACCACGGCATGGGGCTGCCCCCTCGAACCGCCTGTGGGGTGCAGAATCGAGTCCCGCAGGGGATGTTATCCCATAGTTGTCAACTTTCCCATTTTCTTGTGCGGAATCCTATTTGGAATAAGGGAATTTCCCTTAAAAAAGGGGGAAAGTTGACAGCTGTGTCCTCTCCGTCAGGGAACGGTTAAGTTTGTTCCGGCAGAGTGGCCGAGGGAGGGTCGTTTTGACGCACCAAGAGAGCTGTGTTTCTCGCCCACACCCCTTGGCCAATGCCTGTAAATTAAAAGCCTACAAGAAATCTCTGCCTTGCCTCTGGAATTTCTGATCTGTCGACGCCGGGAAACGAATTCAGCAAATGCTCTTGCATTGAGAAGCGAGGAGGCAGCCCACCGCGTCTCTGCACTGAGTCTCTGCCCGTGGGGTTCTTTCAAGCTCCGCTGGCGGTCGGGGGATAAGGAGAGACGCAGTTGAACAACACAGAGAGGAATACCCGGTTGCAGTTCTGGTCGCCTCAGCTGAGAACGAATATGGCAGAGTTGGAAAGGTTCAGAAAATGGAAAGCCCAAACGGTTAAGGGGGATGGGGCAACTCCCCTTTGGGGAAAGCTTGCAGCATTTTTCATTTAGAGAAAAGGCAGATAGGAGCAGACATGATGGGAATTGTATAAGGTATGGGGTGCGGGTTGCGTTGTGGGTGAAACCACAGAGCCTAGGGTTTGCTGATCAGAAGGTCGGCGGTTCGAATCCCCGCAATGACGGGGTGAGCTCCCGTTGCTCGGTCCCTGCTCCTGCCAACCTAGCAGTTCGAAAGCACGTCAAAGTGCAAGCAGATCAATAAGTACCGCTCCAGCGGGAAGGGAAACGGTGTTTCCGTGCGCTGCTCTGGTTCGCCAGAAGCTGCTTAGTCCTGCTGGCCACATGACCCGGAAGCTGTACGCCGGCTCCCTCGGCCAGTAAAGTGAGATGAGTGCCGCAACCCCAGAGTCGTCCACGACTGGACCTAATGGTCAGGGGTCCCTTTACCTTTACCTTTACCTTTACGGAGAAAGTGGCTGGAGAGAGGAAAACGTTATCCCTTCAAATACTCGAACACTTGAGGAAACCCAACGAAGCTGAGCGCTGAAAGATTTGAGGCAGGCAAAAGGCACCGCGCGACCTGCGGAACTCCTTGCCACCGGAGGCAGGCGGCCGACGTTGTTAATACGGCGCCCTGAGCACAAAATGTTCAGCTGGAGAACACCTCCGCCCCGGGAAATGGCCCCCCCCCATATGGAAGAAGGCTCAGAGCCTGGGAATTGGCGGTGGGGGCAACAATGGATAGTCAGAAGGAGAAGACTGGGAAGAGGTAGCAGAAGCAGAAGAGGCGACAGGGTTTAGTGAGCGGGAAGATGCTGTGGCAGAGAGCAGTGCAGAATCGGAGACAGGAGAGGAAGGGGAGACAGGAGACGATATGAGGCCGGCTGGGGAAGAGGCACGAGTGTCTCCCCCTCCTGCCGCAACAGACTCCAGGGAGTCTTCTCCTCCTGGTGCGACCAGTTCCCCTCTGACCCCTGGTTTCCCAGAACCAGCAGAGGTATGAAGAGGGTGGAGTAAAGAGAGACAAGACGATGGAGCCGTAGGCTGCTGGGGAAGGAACCGATGGAGGAGCCTTAGAGAGCGGTGGAAAGGCAGGGACTCTCAGTCTTCGCAGTGGTTCCTTTGGGGCAAGACCTACTGGGAAAGGGCTGCTGCGACCACTAGGCCTAAGCCTGTTATTTGTTTCTTTGAATAAAGAGTCGTCTTCACCAACATTGGTGCTTTCTTGACTTCCGCTCCTGAACAGCTAGCTCTAAACGAGGATTGGAGCAACTATTCATTTTTATTTTTCTAATTATTTTTGTTAGTTTTACATAAAAGTTATACACCATAAACATAACATTTTCGCACATTAAAAAAAAAAAGGTTCTTTCAAACCTTTATACCTCCTCCCTTCCCTCCATGGGTTCCAGTTCTAAATTTTATCCCTGCATCTTTTACGGTGATCCGTATCTGTTATACAATCACAGTATCCAAAATCCCTGTTATGTTACAAGTGTCATTGTTATTCCTGTCAATGGTTTCAACTGTTTACAGTGATCTCTCAAATACATTAGAAAGTTATTCCAGTCTTTTAAGAATACTTGGTCTTCGTGGTTTCAGATTTTCCCTATCAGTCTCTCTTTAAAAAACAAGCTTTTTATTCAATTTTACAGAATACAGTTGAATTCAAACATTAGTCATAACCATCAACGTTTAGGATTCCTTGAATCCTTAGACTCCCTTCCACTGTTCCATGGTTTCCATTATCAAACTTTTTCTGCTGCATATCATATATTTTCTCTTTCTTGAAATCCATTTTCACCTTAGTTTCTAATATAAGCGTTACTCAAATCCTCCTGAGGTTTTTAGTTGTTTACAACATTCTCTTAAGTAAATTGTCAATTTCCCCCATTCCTTATTAAAACTTCTGTCTTCCTGGTTTCTGGTTTTCTTGATCATATTCGCCATTTTGGCGTAGTCCATCTTCATCAGCCATAGGTCTCTGGTCAAGGCTTTTATCTCCTTTCCATCTCTGGGCTAGTAGCATCCGCACGGCTGTCATTGCATACATAATTGTTTATGCTCCTTCGGTACAGTGGTGCCTCGCAAGACGAAAATAATCCGTTCCGCGAGTCTCTTCGTCTAGCGGTTTTTTCGTCTTGCGAAGCATCCCTATTAGCGGCTTAGCGGATTAGCACTATTAGCGGCTTAGCGGCTATTAGCGGCTTAGCGGCTTAGAAAAAGGGGGTGGAAGGGGAAAAACTCGCAAGACTCGCAAGACGTTTTCGTCTTGCGAAGCAAGGCCATAGGGAAATTCGTCTTGCGAAGTGCCTCGAAAAACGGAAAACCCTTTCGTCTAGCGGGTTTTTCATCTTGCGAGGCATTCGTCTTGCGGGGCACCACTGTATCTCTGCATCTAAAATTCCTAATAAAAAGGCTTCTGGTTTTACCCCACGAAAGTTTTTTTCAACTCGTTATACGGTGGTACCTTGGTTCTCAAACTTAATCCGTTCCGTAAGTCCGTTCCAAAACCAAAGCATTCCAAAACCAAGGCGCCCTTTCCCATAGAAAGTAAAGCGAAACGGATTAATCCGTTCCAGATTTTTAAAAAGAAGCCCTAAAACAGCAACTGAACATGAATTTGACTATCTAAAATTTTACCACTGATCCGTAAAATGAAAGCGATAAGCAATGTACTGCAGTCACACAATCCGTCAGTAGCTGGACTTGGTTCTGCACAGTCACAAAAACACAAAATAAATAGCAAAAACAGACCTCAGTGTAACACTCAAATCAGAAGTGTGGCACTCAAAAAGGGAAGCGTTAAAACTCAAAACAGAACACGTTCGGTTTCCAAAAAATGTTTGCAAACCGGAACACTTCCAGGTTTGCAGTGTTTGGGTTCCAAGTTGTTTGAGAACCAAGGCATTTGAGAACCAAGGTACCTCTGTATATCATTTCCCAGAATGCTTTTGCTGTCTTGCATGTCTACCACATATGATGGAAAATGCCTTCCTTCTCCTTACACTTCCAGCATACCTTTGAAGCAGTTCTATACATCTTTGCTAATTTTACGGGTGCTAATGTAGGTACCTAGACAGCATCTTAAAAAGCAGAGACATCACCTTGCCAACAAAAGTCCATATAGTTCAAGCTATGGTTTTCCCAGTAGTGATGTATGGAAGCGAGAGCTGGACCATCAAGAAGACTGATTGCCGAAGAATGGATGCTTTTGAATTCTGGTGCTGGAGGAGACTCTTGAGAGTCCCATGGGCTGCAAGAAGATCCAACCTCTTCATTCAGAAGGAAATCAGCCCTGTGTGCTCCCTGGAAGGACAGATCCTGAAGCTGAGGCTCCAAGACTTTGGCCACCTCAGGAGAAGAGAAGACTCCCCAGAAAAGACCCTGATGTTGGGAAAGATGGAGGGCGCAAGGAGAAGGGGACGGCAGAGGACGAGATGGTGGGACAGTGTTCTCGAAGCTACCAGCATGAGTTTGACCAAACTGCGGGAGGCAGTGGAAGACAGGAAGGCCTGGCATGCTCTGGTCCAGGGGGTCACGAAGAGTCGGACACGACTAAACAACAACAAATGTAGGTATTCTGTATTCTCAAAGTGGAGAGAACCAGCTTGTAGGATTCACATGGGGGCAGTTGGCGGCCACTGTGAGGACAGGATGATGGGGCTAGATTCGAAGCCAGGGCCCCCTCCTGCCTCCTTGCGTCATTCTCACGACACAAGACGTTTCCCCTACCTGTTCCGAGATAAGGATGCTTCACTCGCAAGAGGCTGTGGCGTCTTAACGCTTCACTTGCGGCTAAAATTAGAAACACAGCCTGCCTATTAGTTATCTGGAATGTTACCAAGGGAGTGTGTTGTTTGCGCTATAATTAGTAGGTTTTTAATACAATTTTGTGCCTTGTTTCTTATTGCGGCTGCAGACTTCCGAATCTCTCTCATTCTTGACAAGGGCCTTAAAGCCCGTGGGTATGTTTTAAGCCGGATGTTGCGATGCGATTTGGTTCCCTAAAATCTACATTATCTGCCCGAGTCCGTTGCTTAAATTCGGTCGCAGGGCAACGTGAGCAAGAAGCAGAAAACTGGACAGGTTTATTATTATTATTATTATTACCTATTTATGCATTTAGATGTTTAGATTTATTGCCCGAAAAGGGAAACCCTCGAAGGAAGCTGGCAAGCGTCGTAATAACTAATAAGCTGCTCAGCTTTAAAGTGGAAATCAAAATACAGCATCAATGAGGTCCAGCTCCGAGGGCCTTCTGGCAGTTCCCTCCCTGTGAGAAATGAAGTTACAGGGAACCAGGCAGAGGGCCTTCTCGGTGGTGGCACCCGCCCTGTGGAACGCCCTCCCACCAAATGTCAAGGAAATAAACAACTACCTGACTTTTAGAAGACATCTGAAGGCAGCCCTGTTCAGGGAAGTTTTTAACGTTTGAGGTTTTATCGCTTTTTTATTAGTGTTCTTAATATTCTGTTGGGAGCTGCCCAGAGTGGCTGGGGAAACCCAGGCAGATGGGCAGGGTATAAATAATCTATTATTACAGTGGTACCTCAGGTTAAGTACTTAATTCGTTCCGGAGGTCCGTACTTAACCTGAAACTGTTCTTAACCTGAAGCACCACTTTAGCTAATGGGGCCTCCTGCTGCTTGCCGCGCCGCTGGAGTACAATTTCTGTTCTCATCCTGAAGCAAAGTTCTTAACCTGAGGTAATATTTCTGGGTTAGCGGAGTCTGTAACCTGAAGCGTATGTAACCTGAGGTACCACTGTATTATTATTATTATTATTATTATTATTATTATTATTATTATTATTATTGAATTCGGTGCTGCTGGGGTAGCTCAGTTGATAAGAGCATAGGGCTCTTAATCTCAAGGTTGTGAGTTCGAGCCCCACATTGGGAAAAGACCCTGCAGCACATGGGGTTGGTCTAGATGACCCTCAGGGTCCCTTCCAAACCCCGCAATTCTGTGAAAAGCCTAAGGAGCACTGGGAATGCTGGAAGCTGATTAATACTGAGTCCAGACCATTGGCCTATGATTCAGCTCTTCCACTGATCTGTGTTCTTTTCCCCTAAAAGCAAAGTAAGGTGCTAGTCCACATGGTTCTGAATTTTTTTAAAATGGAATTAAGTAGGAAAGATGGAAGCTCCCTTATACTGAGCTACAGCATTGGCCCACCCAGCTCAGTGACCCAGCAGCAGCTCTCCACGGTTCAGGCGGGACTCCGTGAGCAGCCCTGCCTGGAGATCGATCCCATAGGCCAGTTTTTCCCAAACGGTGCATCAAACTCTAAATCCGGCCCGCAGACGGTCCGGGAATCAGCGTGTTTTTCCATGAGTAGAATGTGTCCTTTGTCCATGGAGTTTTCTTGGCAGGGATACTGAAGTGGCTTGCCGGTTCCTGCTCCAGGTTCCTGCTCCGATCACTGCAGCAGCCACGAAATTAAAGGCGCCTGCTTCTGGGGAGAAAAGCAATGACAAACCTAGACAGCATCTTAAAAAGCAGAGACGTCACCTTGCCAACAAAGGGCCGAATAGTTCAAGCTATGGTTTTCCCAGTAGTGATGTATGGAAGGGAGAGCTGGACCATAAAGGAGAGTCCCATGGACTGCAAGAAGAGCAAACCTATCCATTCTGAAGGAAATCATCCCTGAGTGCTCACTGGAAGGACAGATCCGGAAGCTGAGGCTCCAGTACTTTGGCCACCTCATGAGAAGAGAAGACTCCCTGGAAAAGACCCTGATGTTGGGAAAGATGGAGGGCACAAGGAGAAGGGGACGACGGAGGACGAGATGGTGGGACAGTGTTCTCGAAGCTACCAGCATGAGTCTGACCAAACTGCGGGAGGCAGTGGAAGACAGGAGGGCCTGGCGTGCTCTGGTCCAGGGGGTCACAAAGAATCGGACACGACTAAACAACAAGAAGAATGTGTCCTTTTATTTAAAATGCATCTCTAGGTTATTTGTGGGGCATAGGAATTCGTTCATTCCCCCCCCCCAAAAAAAATATAGTCCGGCCCCCCACAAGGTCTGAGGGACAGTGGACCGGCCCCCTGCTGAAAAAAATTGCTGACCCCCTGGTCTTGAGAATTTGCCAAAAGTTGTACATTGAAGGCACCAGGCACACCTCTGTGAGGAAGGAGCTCCACTGCTTAGGGGCTGCCCCACAGAACTCCCTCCCCTGGGCTGCCAACCCATGAGCGTTTGAGGGCAGAGGAACTACCAAGAGGGCCTAACCCCCTACCGATCTCGGTGCCCAATGCCTGTTGGCGCTAGCAAGCCTTAGAAATTGCGTTGGCACCATCGCTAGTGCTGAGAGGTACACTGCTCTTGCAAATGGAGGTTTTGTTGCGCAAACTTTGCTAAGCGCCGTGCAGTTGAAATTGGGAGCGAGAGTGAGGACATTGGATGCATTTGGGTTAAAGAGACGAACAAACGAACCGGAAAGGATGCATCTCTTACATTTTAAAATGACAATTTTGCTGCTCTCCCCGTGGCTGAGATCAGAACGGTTTAGTGTCGGGTCCACTGGCCGTGGCCACAGGAGCAGTTGGCTTTTTCAGAACCGTAAGGGGGAATATTTTTTTCAACAGAGGCTCCTGTGGCCTCTCCTATCAGCTTCCTCGACTCACTCCCTCTGCGTTTGAGGATTATTGCAATGAGTGTGGCCCGCAACCAAATTCTGCAGCATGGATAGCGAGCCAAAAACGGCCTAGATGGCAAGTCTTCCTGCAGGATACTGTTAATTTTTGGGTTTCTTGAATATTTATATTTTATTAAAAGTTTCACAGTGAATTAAAACGAAGGGGGGAGAAAAGAAATACACAGAAACGAAAAACAGAGGAAAACAAGAACATTGAAATGACAGTAAAATGTAAACGATGTCGTATATATGTAAGCTTCTTATTTCCCTCAAGTGTAAATATCCTGTATCCACTTACAGGATACTGTTAAGTTGTGAGGAGACCCCTTGTTTCCCAGTCTTATTTTTGAAGTGATGGGCATATATATATTATTATATCATTATCATTATTTTATTATTCTTTCATTATTATCATTATCTTATCATTATCAATCTTATCATTATCATTATTTTATTACCAGCATGGGTTTCTCAAAAACAAGTCATGACAGACCAATCTCCTTTCTTTTCTTTGCTTTTTTTAAAAAATGGAATTACAAACTAGGTGGTGCTGTGGGTTAAACCACAGAGCCTAGGACTTGCTGATCAGAAGGTCGGCGGTTCGAATCCCCGCAATGACGGGGTGAGCTCCCGTTGCTCGGTCCCTGCTCCTGCCCACCTAGCAGTTCGAAAGCACGTCAAAGCGCAAGTAGATAAATAGGTACCACTCCGGCAGGAAGGTAAACGGCGTTTCTGTGCGCTTCTCTGGTTCACCAAATCTAAAATCAGATACAAAAATAAAAGAAGATTTAATATAAAATGACCTGAAGGAATTGAGGGGGTGCTCATCAAATTTTCAGATGACACCAAACTGGGAGGGGTAGCTAATGCCGCAGAAGATGGAATCAGTACTCAAAATGACCTTAACAGATTGGGGAACTGGGCGCAAGCTAAGAAAAATAATTTCAACAGGGACAAATGTCAGGTTCTGCACTTAGGCAGGGAGAACCAGATGCACAAATATAGGATGGGGGACACCTGGCTTAATAGCAGGACACGTGGAAAGGATCTAGGGGTCTTGGTGGACCACAAACTGAACATGAGCCCACAGTGTGATGCAGCAACAAAAAAGGCTAATGCTATTCTGGGCTTCATCAAACAGAAGTCTAGCATCCAGATCAAGGGAAGTAATAGGGCAACTCTATTCTGCCTTGGTCAGACAGACCACACCTGGAATACTGTGTCCAATTCTGGGCACTACAATTTAAGACAGACCTGAACAAGGTGGAAGGTGGGCAGAGATGGGCAACCGAGATAGTCCAATGTCTGGAAACCAAGCCTTAAGACGAGCGCTTGGAGGAGCTAGGCAGGTTTAGCTTGGAAAAGAGGAGGTTCTTCAATTGTCTCAAGGGCTGTCAAACAGAAGAGGGAACAAGCTTGTTTTCTCCTGCTCTGGAGGGTAGGACTCGAACCCGTGGCTTCAAGTTACAAGGAAGGAGATTCCGACTCAGCATTCTGACAGTAAGAGCAGTTCAGCAGTGGAACAGACTCCCACCAGAGATTGTGGACTCTCCATCCTTGGAGGTTTCCAAGCAGAGGTTGGATGGCCATCTGTCATGGACGCTTCAGTTGAGATTCCTGCATTGCAGGGGGTTGGACTAGATGACCGCTGGGGTCCCTTCCAACTGGTTTTGGGGGTTCGGTTCCCCCAATTGACCAACCACAGCCCTTTCCAAATGTTAATATTTGTTTACTTCCCCCTTGTTGCAATGGCTCTGCTTCAGGTTTGGTTGTAAACACCTCTGGAGACCGGCTGCTAGGAATTGCAGGTGGGAAAGGCGGCGTTGAACCCACGTCTTGCTATTGAGCTTCCCTGTGGCCCAATCCTGCACCGTTTTCTTCCAGCTCAGCAGCAGAGTGCCGGCAAAAGAGACAGGTGTTTCGTGGTTGAGGGTGCCGGCGTCAGAGTATTCTTAACTGAGTCCCTGGTGCATCTTCTTGTGAGTGTTTCACACCTTGCTGCTAAGCAAGATCTCCAAGAGAACCGATTCCTTTATTAAACAAGTAATTAACAGGGCTGCCCTCTGAGGCCGTGGAAAAAATGATCGTCAGTCCAACTCCTAATTCACAGTAGGAGCAATAAGGGGCTGGCAATATCCTTTAACCCTCTCTGTGGGAATTTCTGAGCAATAAGGTAAAGGTAAAGGGACCCCTAACCATTAGGTCCAGTCGTGGCCGACTCTGGGGTTGCGGCGCTCATCTCGCTTTACTGGCCGAGGGAGCCGGCGTACAGCTTCCGGGTCATGTGGCCAGCAGGACTAAGCCGCTTCTGGCGAACCAGAGCAGCGCACGGAAACGCCGTTTACCTTCCCGCCGCAGTGGTACCTATTTATCTACTTGCAATTTGACGTGCTTTCGAACTGCTAGGTTGGCAGGAGCAGGGACCGAGCAACGGGAGCTCACCCCGTCGTCGCGGGGATTCGAACCACCGACCTTCTGATCAGCAAGTCCTAGGCTCTGTGGTTTAACCCAAAGCTCCACCCACATCCCTTTTTCTGAGCAGTAGTGATGAGCAAAAGCTTCTGAGCTGTCTTGAAGGGACATATGTCTTCACCCCAAGAGAGTCGTGAGCCTAGCTGGATCAAGCCAAAGCCAAAGGGGGCCCATCTAGTTATTGTTGTTGTTGTTGTTGTTGTTGTTGTTGTTGTTGTTGTTGTTGTTATTATTTATACCCTGCCCATCTGGCTGGGTTTCCCCAGCCACTCTGAGCGGCTCCCAACAGAATATTATTATTAATAATATTAAAAGCACAATAAAAGATCAAACATTAAACACTTCCCTGAACAGGGCTGCCTTCAGATGTCTTCTAAAAGTCATGTAGTTGTTTATTTCCTCAACATCTGATGAGAGGGCGTTCCACAGGGCGGGTGCCACCACTGAGAAGGCCCTCTGCCTGGTTCCCTGTAACTTCGCTTCTCACAGGGAGGGAACCGTCAGAAGATCTTCAGAAGTGGACCCCGGTGCCCGGGCAGAACAATGGGGGTGGAGACACTCCTTCAGGTATACTCGGCCGTTTAGGGGTTTCAAGGTCAGCACCAACACTTTGAATTGTGCTCGGAAACGTACTGGGAGCCAATGTAGGTCTTTCAGGACTGGTGTTATATGGTCTCGGCAGCCATTCCCAGTCCCCAGTCTAGCTGCTGCATTCTGGATTAGTTGTAGTTTCTGGGTCACCTTCAAAGGTAGCCCCACGGAGAGCACATTGCAGGAGTCCAAGCGGGAGATAACCAGTGCATGCACCACTCTGGAGAGACAGTCTCCGGGCAGGGAGGGTCTCATCCTGCGTACCAGATGGAGCTGGTAGACAGCTGCCCTGGACACAGAATTGACCTGCACCTCCATGGACAGCTATGAGTCCAAAATGACCACCAGGCTGCGCACCTGGTCCTTCAGGGGCACAGTGACCCCATTCAGGATCAGGGAGTCCTCCTGTCCTCACAGTAGCCAACCAGATAGGAGCGCAGCGGCCGGTCTCTCCTTTCGGTACCCCCAGAAAACTGGCATCCTTCCTCTGCAGGCAGAACATCAACTTCTCATTTGTCTGGAAGTTCCCACATAGGGCTGGGAGAAACTCCCTTTCTGGAAACCTTAAAAAGTCTTTGCCAGTCAAGTGATCCAATAGCCTGATCCAGTAGAATGCAGCTTTGTTTAACAACAACAACAATGTGAATTCAATCTTTTCTTTTTTTGCAATGAGTGTTGATCTTGGCTTGCCTTTTGTTGACCGTTGCGTATTGTTTAGTTTTGTACTGGTCTTGTTTTGAAAACCAGTAAGGCATTAAAAAAGAGAGCTTAAAAACGACAACAAAAACCACTTTATTTTTTAAAAAAACCCCAATGAGGACTGGAATCTTACTTGATCTTCAGGAGATCAAGGGCAGAACATCTGCTTTGCATACCAAAGCCCTTTATTCAATCCTTGATGTTTTTCTGAGTAGGGCCAGGACAGACTCATCCTCCATGAATTGGTCTAATCCTTTCTTAAAGCCATCCAGTCACTCACTGCATCTTGTGACACTCTTACTGAGTCAACACTTGTTCTTCCCCCCTCTCTCTTTCCTAGTCGGAAGGCATGCAAAAACTGTATTTGGCATAAAACTGCATGGGCACAAAAAAACAGCTCCCCTGCTGGCATCAAGAGTGGGTGGAGATAACTGTCTGTCTGTCTGTCTGTCTGTCTGCCGGTCACTCTCTCTCTCTCTCTCTCTCTCTCACACACACACACACATAAACACAACTTCCAAAATGTCATCGCTGCCTTGCCTGTGCCTCTCGGCTCATTGCCATACAGGACTCAGCCAAACAGCCGCTCCCAGGGGCCAGACAGCCCCAGGAAAAGGCAGACAGAAGGACGTGCGAGGAAAGGCCAAACAGGTGCAGCTCTCAAACGCTTTGCAGAATGGTGCATCGTGTTTTGAAAGGATCCCACCCGGCAGAAAAGTGAGGAGAAAGAGGGAATGGCGAAAGTCGTTCCGAGGCAAAGGCAGGACAGCATCGTAAGGACAGAAGACGAGCCCTGATGGATCAACGCCCCATCCGGCCCAACATCCTGGCCGGTCCGCAAGCAAGATTCAAGCACACAAGGGCATATTCCCCTTCTGTGGTTTCCGGAAGCGCTGCTGCTGTGGACACAGGGCAAAGCCATCGTGGCTTAGCCATCAACAGCCCTTGAATTTGTATGTTGGTATCTATCAGGGACGCGGGTGGCGCTGTGGGTTAAACCACAGAGCCTAGGACTTGCAGATCTGAAGGTCGGCGGTTCAAATCCCCGCAATGACGGGGTGAGCTCCCATTGCTCGGTCCCTGCTCCTGCCAACCTAGCAGTTCGAAAGCACATCAAAATGCAAGTAGATAAATAGGTACCGCTCCAGCGGGAAGGTAAACGGCGTTTCTGTGCGCTGCTCTGGTTCGCCAGAAGCGGCTTAGTCCTGCTGGCCACATGACCCGGAAGCTGTACGCCGGCTCCCTCGGCCAGTAAAGCAAGATGAGCACCGCAACCCCAGAGTCGGCCACGACTGGACCTAATGGTCAGGGGTCCCTTTACCTTTATCTATCTGCCTTGAGAGGCAATGGAGTTCGCCTCCAGGGGTGAAGTCAAACCGCTGTGCTAGCAGCACCCAAGCGACCTCCCCTGGGCAGCGCGTCTGGAGGTCCTGGACCACCACCTCTCAGCCTCAAAGATGGGGGTCCGAAGGAAAGCAGAGCGAGACGTTTGGCACCAGCTTGGCTGCAGCAGTTGCCAGAAGGAGGCGTACAAGGCGCCATCAAACCACTCCAGATTTGTGTAGGGTTTACAACTGTTAAGGGAGAAATCTGACCAAAAAAAACAAGGACAGCAGCCAGGAATACCAGAGCAAAACAGCAGCCAGTAGGCTTGGTCTTTATTGAAGACGGTCGCGACAGGACTCCCACCTGCCACCAGGTGGAACAAGATGGAAGCCCCGTACAAAAGAGAACCCAAACTTTTATTAGCTGCTAATCCCCATGTTACATCCCCTCCAAACCACATCACTCATACATCACGGTTACATCATGAAAGTGGAGGTCTGGTGGCAGTAATCTGGCTCGATCTTTTGCTAAAGTGCTCAGCCCCAGCCCAGCTTCTGGCAGCCTCACAGTTTAGGGGAGTTAGAACAATAAAACAATGAGATAAAACAATACTGTGGTACCTCGGGTTACAGACGCTTCAGGTTACAGACTCCGCTAACCCAGAAATAGTACCTCGGGTTAAGAACTCTGCTTCAGGATGAGAACAGAAATCGTGCCACAGCGGCAGCAGGAGGCCCCATTAGCTAAGGTGGTGCTTCAGGTTAAGAACAGTTTCAGGTTAAGAACGGACCTCCGGAACGAATTAAGTACTTAACCACTGTAAATTAAAACAACAAAACGTAGCACTAAAAGGTGTTAAGAAATAAAATGGGAGAGAGTATAAAAACAAATCCTAAGGGTTGGTTATAGAGAAGAAACTTGCCTTAGTGTTAGCCTTAGAGCTCAAAACCTTGCTTCAAACCTTCCTCTAGCTTGGTAGCTGTGGGTTAAACCACTGAGCCTAGGGCTTGCCGACTGGAAGGTCGGCGGTTCGAATCCCCATGACGACGGGGTGAGCTCCCGTTGCTCGGTCCCTGCTCCTGCCCACCTAGCAGTTTGAAAGCACGTCAAAGTGCAAGTAGATTAATAGGTACCACTCCGGCGGGAAGGTAAACAGCGTTTCCATGCGCTGCTCTGGTTTCGCCAGAAGCGGCTCAGTCCTGCCGGCCACATGATCCGGAAAAACTGTCTGGGGACAAACGCTGGCTCCCTCGGCCAGTAAAGTGAGATGAGCGCCGCAACCCCAGAGTCATTTGCAGCTGGACTTAACTGTCAGGGGTCCTTTACCTTTTTTTAAAAAAGCTTGGTAGCTGTCCCTGCAGGAGTGAGTTCCGTAGTTTAACTCTGAACTCCATGAAGTTCTACATTATTATTTTTTAATCCTTCCGCACACTTAAAGGAGAACTGCATGGATGTGTCACATCATTTAAGAGCCAGTGTGGTGTAGTGGTTAAGAGCGGTAGTCTCGTAATCTGGGGAACCGGGTTCGCATCTCTGCTCCTCCACATGCAGCTGCTGGGTGACCTTGGGCCAGTCACACTTCTCTGAAGTCTCTCAGCCCCACTCACCCCACAGAGTGTTTGTTGTGGGGGAGGAAGGGAAAGGAGAATGTTAGCCGCTTTGAGACTCCCTAAAGGGAGTGAAAGGCGGGATATAAAATCCAAATTCTTCTTCTTAAGCACCACAATAACCCTGCAGAGTAGGTCAGGCTGAGAGGATGTGAGCAGCTAGCCTAGACCTTTTACTCCAGATGTTTTCAGCCAGCAACTGTCACACAACTGGATATTGCTCAGTCGGGGATGGTGGATCAAACCACTACAGTTCCCTGATATCAGAACGCGAACTCCTGTTCTGTCAAGGATGTAAACTGGAGAGCAAGGTCAGCATTGCCACTTCCCCTCAGTTTTGCTGTCTGGAAAATGGGTACGCAAGCCTGAGAATAGCCTGCCCCATGGGTCTGCTTTAAGGGCCAATGCAAGGCTGAAATGCTCTCTGCATTTAAAGCGAAATATTCACAACCAATTCCCTGCTTCTCATCCAGCCACCACTTCCACTTAATTTTTTATTTTTTAAAAAAATGCCTTCATGTATTTGCATATGAAATTAGGCTGCTCTGCATCCCGGGACCTGAGTATTATGGGCTGTGACACTAATACTATTTCGCCCTCTTTCTTGAGGATGGGCAGCCTAAATTAGAAGCCTCTCCGGCGGCAAAATGTGGTCCTGGGGAGGCGGGTGGCTCAGCATGGAAATTCTGGGTCGCATCAGGCCGCAGTCTTAACCGACGGAGGCAGACCAAGCATTTGGGCCGAAATCTCCTCCATAATCTATCAGAAGAGGCAGCTCGATGAGGCTGAATGTCCATCTTAGTCCAGCACTCTGTTCTCATAGTGGCCAAACAGTTGCCCCAGCCGGCGTTGCATATAATCTAATCGCCAAATGGCACCTTAAACCTGGGGTAAAGGTAAAGGGACCCCTGACCATTAGGTCCAGTCGTGGCCGACTCTGGGGTTGCGGCGCTTCCGGGTCAGGTGGCCAGCAGGACTAAGCCGCTTCTGGCGAACCAGAGCAGCGCATGGAAACGCCGTTTACCTTCCCGCCGGAGTGGTACCTATTTTTCTACTTGCACTTTGACGTGCTTTCGAACTGCTAGGTTGGCAGGAGCAGGGACCGAGCAACGGGAGCTCACCCCGTCATTGCGGGGATTCAAACCGCCGACCTTCTGATCGGCAAGTCCTAGGCTCTGTGGTTTAACCCACAGCGCCACCCAAAGTTGGGTTACGGTCACCATAATGGAAAGTCGAGGCACCATTTCTTCCATCCCTCTGCACTTTGGACCTTCACTCCCACCTCCTCTGGCATTCTGCTTTCTTCCCATTTGTTCTTCCTTTCTCTCCTTCCTTCTGCTAAACCTTCTTCCCTCCCTCTCTCCTTCCTCTCCCTCTCCCTCTCCCCCAGTTCTTTTCCTTCTCCCCCTTAGCCAAAGCACTCCCTCTTTGACCTTCCTTCCTCTCTTGACCTCCGTCCCCATCTCCCT